>NC_064290.1:10011199-10101548 GCF_019186545.1 Solanum stenotomum | reverse complement strand
CCCCCCCCCCCCCCCCCCCCCCCAAACAAGGCCACCCTCTCCCCCGCCACCCCGTCAATTTTGTTTAAAAAAACAAATTATTTTTGGGAAGTATTTCAAATCATCACTCCCCCCAAATTTTAAACAATTTCATTTTAAGAAAAATTGTTTTTTAAAAAAATATTTCAAATTTAAAAAAAATCATTTTTTCTGCCAACCCCAACCCCCAGCGATCCTGTCAATTTTTATTTTTTAAAAATATTTATGAAAAAAATTTCCTAGGTCAGGTCCTGGGTCGAAAGTCAGGGTCAGGTTCAAGGGTCGAATTTTGGAACGGTCATCGAGTCTTGTCCTAGTTTGGGTGTTAGGGTCGGGTCCTAGATCAATTATCGGGGTTGATTTTCGGATCATTAATTATTTCCTAAAGAATATTTTTTAGTCTCAAGCTAAAAATAAAAGATATTTTCTAAAAAATATTTTTCATTCACCAACCAAACATTAAAAAATATTTTTGAGAAAATATTTTCTACTCACTAACCAAACACAAGAAAATAAGTTAGAAATTCACTTGTTTTCCAAGAAAACATTTTCCTTCATACCAAACACACCCTAAGTGTCTTTACAGGTACCTAGAGTTACTTTTCAAGGAAGCTACTCGAATGGAGTTCGAATTATTTTTTTCATTATTGTGTATATTATTGATGTTAGGCAAACCTTAGGTCGTTTCTTATATTATTGTTTTATTTTATTGTTTGTATATATCACACGTTTATTACACTTATATATTGTTTTTATCTCCTCCTCAATGTGAAAAAAATGAATTCAGTTGGGACCCACAATTGTAGATTTCGAAGGATGCCTAATATCTTCCCTTCGGAATAACTTGAACCCCATACCTAGAATCTACTAGTTTCATAGAAACTTTTTTATTAATTAATTGATTGATTTCCAAGTTTTCCTAAAATTATGTCACGACCCAGGGGTACCCCTTAGACGTAACACGACGTACTCGACCCTGAGGGGGTCTAATACAAGCCCTTTAACATAGGTAATAGAATTGAAAATATGGAACAATTTAAAACTTTTACAATCAAAGTTATATTTCATAAAAGCAACAATCGGAAGTCTTACTAAAACCTTTGTCTCAAACCATCTATTTAAACTCATGATTAAAAGTCTTTGGGACGCAGCCCATACAAAGTCTTAAAGCATAATGAAATGACATAAAGGTAAAGTGGATGTTGTCCTCGAAGCTATGAGGACTCATCAAGATCTTCAACTCTTCTAGATCCTTGAAACCTAGCCTCCAAAGCAACTCAAATCTCCAAGACCCTACATTTGGTTAGAATGTAGGCAATATGTGTTAGTACAAAATGTACCAAGTATGAAAGATAGCACAACAATCATAAGAGCATCTCAAATGGTTAGTCAACATAAGACATAAGCATAAGAGATATAAACATAGTCATAGCGTGGTCTCCAACATAAGCATCATATAAACATAAGTCAATATAAGACATAGTTAATGAGCATAGGATATAAGTCATAAACATATCAACATAATTGACCTTTGGTCATCCATACCATAATAGCACCATTTTCAAGTAACTTCAAAGTATACAAGTGCAAGGCAAAAATAGCATCCCATAATACTACCCAAGCCAAGTATCCCTTTTTAGTCATCTTAATCATAGACTACATGCATGGTTAAGTCATAAGTTTTTCTACCATAAAGGCACCATACTTCTAAGGAACCTCAAGACATACTTGTGCAATGCATGAAAGGCATCCTATACTATCATTCACTCTAAGCATAGCCTTGAAATCATCTTAGTCATATTCACCCTCCTTTTGGTCTTACAATAAGCTTACTTCATATAGTCAAGAGAACTACCACCTTAGTCAATCATATCTTGGAAGACAACTATCGCAACAACCCAAGCTAAATCATACTACATAAGAGAACCCTTCACAACTATCCCCAATTCATATTTGTGCCATGTATGGATAGCATCCCATACTACTACCCACACTAAGTATTTCTTTAGACTATCATGAATGTTCACTAGTTGGGGACTAATCCCTCTAGTCTATTACCTCTTCAAGGCTACCAAGGAATAACCCCCTAATAGGCTAGACCATGCTATCATCTTACTAACATAACTAGGTTAAGCTAAGCTAACTACTTTGGAAGACATACTAACATGTAAGTCTAAGCTACTCTAGGAAATGTACAAGTGTCTTATCCTAGCTACCATGAAATAGTCCTAAACCAACTAAGTCATGCTACCCTTACAAGTGTACTAGGTTACAAATGCAAGCTATCCATAGGGGAGTATGATTCTCAACCCTAAGCTATCGTTAGGAGAGTATGAGTCCTCAATCCCAAGCTACCTTGACTAACCTAACTCAAGCTATCGTTGAAATACACCTTACAATGCAAGTCAAGCTACCCTTAGGAGAGTATGAATCCGCAATCCTAAGCTACCTTTAAGAGAGTATAAGTTTTCTATCCCAAAGCTATCCTGAAATTGTCTTGGCCAAACTAAGTCAAGCTATCATGTATGCATCCTAACAATGCTAGTTTAAGCTACCCATAAGAGAGTATAAATCCTCAATCCTAGGCTACCATGACTACTACTAACTCATGCTACCATGACATGTATTCTACAATGCTAGGTCAAGCTATACCTTAGAAGAGTATAGATCTTCCATCCCAAGCTATCAACCTTGGTCGTATCCTACTAAGCCAAGTTATACATGAAGGAAACACAAGCCTCAATTTCAAGCTATCCTATCTTGGTTTTATCTTGCCAAGTCAAGCTACACATGAAGGGATCATATATCACAACTTCAAGCTATTCTAGTCTAATATGCTTTGATTCACTTTAGGTTCTTAAGTCAACCTAGAATCCTTCTATGTAAGAGAACTTGATTCTCCTAGCTTGTTCATGTCTAATTGTATAAGAGAAAGAGAATACTCAATCAAGATCACCTCATATTGACTTTACCCCCAAAGCCCTAATAATGATGTCTACAAGCCTTATTTTCAATCTTAACTTCATTCTATCATGATCCATGTCTAAATTACAAGTTATTCAATCACATTGTTCATTAGAAGGTGATTCTAGTCATACTTGATCATAAAGGTTCAATTCTAACTTTACAAGTCAAGATCCTTCCTATTCAATCAAGTCTAGTTCAATTCATTATTAGATTATCCCAACTATGATCAATTAGTATTCAAGACATTGAAATATGAAGATCACTTTAGAACCTTCAATTTTGCCTCTAATGGCATAAACCCACAAAGATCACACATTCATCAATTTAGATTAGGGTTCATCGTAGAAATCACATGAATTCATCATAATATCACTAAATAAAGCTAAATTAATCATAATTGGATGTTATCTACCAGATTGGAATCACATCCAAACCCTACCTACAATGCAAGCACAACTCTAGCTAGAACGGGGTTTTAAATTTCACAAGTGGGGCAAACTATGGGGGATCCATGGGTGGAAGAACCCATGGATAATTAATCTTCACATACCATCAATCAAAGCCCTAAACAAAGCTTGAATCAATGGGGAAAATTGCCCTAAGTTGCTGGGCTCTTCTCTTCTCTTTTTCTTCTATTCTAGAGAGATGATTTTTGGAGAGAGACTTGGGGTCTTTAGATGAATGAGTTAAAGTGATTAGTTTAGGGTCTATTAACTATTTATAGGAGGTTAATTAACTAACTAATCACCCCTCCTAACCCCTAGACTAATTACTAAACTAACCCCCAACAACTCACTTAAAACTAAATTACCAAAAACTGGCAGCATTCAAGAGACCCCATCCATGGTGGACCGTGGATGGGTCTACTGGACGTGGTTTGGACCTGGGGCTCATATGTTGCAGGCCAACTCAGGCTTGACCTACGCCCATGACCTACGGGGCGTTGGTTGATCTACTGGTCGTGAATGGCCAATCGTGGTTCACCATTTTTGACAGCTTTTGGGGACTGTTTTGGGGTCCTCCTCAAGGACCCCTCGGGTGGTCCTTAGGTAGTCGTACCCGAACGTTTAACCCCTAAACATGTCATTCTAAGTACGGGAGTCATTTCTATGAGTTTTAACCCTCATACAACACTCCAAAGCTCCATTACAAAACTCTACAACACACTAGTTCAACTCACTAAAATATGAGGTGTTACAAATTAAGTGGCGACTCCCTTTATATTCAATTAAAATTGGGTTTTTTTTAGTCACCACGATGTTCTGCCTTTAAGGGATGTCAACATGGAATAGTTTGTTTCTGGGGCAACTTTTAGGCCCAAGATTTGTAGAGGTTACTTTTAAGAGAAAATTTCAGAAATAACAAACATAATGAACATAATAAAGCTCTATAGCTATAGTTTTGATAATTGCACTTCATATCTATAGTTCTGTTTGCTATGGTGGTTGTGGTTGTATATTTCTGCCCATTTGTATATTTTGCTTGTGAATATACAAATAGCGTAAGTACATACAAATTCTGTATTTATATATTTAGGGATTTTTCAGAGCTCTATTTCTATACTTCACTTGCCAGTATACAAACATGTAATTTATTATTAGTTCATAAATCGTATACAAATAGACGGGGTTAGCATATATAAAATTCTAATTTTATACAATCCAAACCGAATTATACAAGTTCTGAATTTATACAAATCAACGAATTATACAAATCAGGCTAATAACAAGATACAACGAAACTATAGCTTCGAATTAGAATTTCCCTAAACAGTAGCTATATCATTTAATATGGTTTAAATATTTGTTATTTTGCACAATTTTCCCTACTTTTAAATGAGTTCAGGTTTTCTTCAAGCTAACTAAGATGATTTTCAATTCTTTATGTTATTTAATTTTAATCTTTTATTACTTGTGAATTCAACACATATAATTTCAATGTCAATAAATGAAAAAATTAACACAGACATAAGTTTTATTTTTATTTCATATGATAATAAGCATACTGAAATGTAAAATTAAAACCATAGATATGATTAGCAAGACCTAGGTTTCCAAACATCAAAACTTAACGAAGAATTTTACTCATCCTCTAAAGGAGACAAATCACTTCCAAGGATTTCATATGGAAAAATAGCACCACGCTCCTTTTGTAGCTTCGCCACAGCTTCAACTTTCTCCATTGCTGCTTTCAGGAGCTCTTCCAGTTGTTGAAGCTCATGATACTTTAGTTCTTCCATGGGAGTTTTTAGCAACTTTTCAATGTTGGTAGGCTCCATCTTGGTTCCACAACTAAACTTTACTTTGAGGAAGTAAGAAAATGTGATGTAGAATATCAATATCACATGTGTATTTATAGTGTTAAAAAGTCACATTATTTGGTAAAAATGAACTCATGTACAATAATTATGTTGCCATAGTAGAATATCTTGGATTCCTTCTTATTTGTTTTAAGTTGTGAAAATTTTATGGATAGTAATTTAGTGCATTCCCAAGTTTAGATCATTTGTATAAGCTATTTGACTCTCAATTTTGGACCTTAATATTTTTAATTAATTGGTCAACCTTCTTCAGTTCAAAATATAGTAAAGTAAGTATTTATAAAAGTCAAAAATATTTTTAAAATCATTTTGACTTTTATTTTGTCGTTTTAAGCATAATAGAATATCAATATCACATGTGTATTTATAGTGTTAAAAAGTCAGATTATTTGGTAAAAATGAACTCATGTACAATAATTATGTTGCCATAAGCGGTAGTAGAATATCTTGGATTCCTTCTTATTTGTTTTAAGTTGTGAAAATTTTATGGATAATAATTTAGTGCATTTTCAAGTTTAGATCATTTGTATAAGCTATTTGACTCTCAATTTTGGACCTTAATATTTTTAATTAATTGGTCAACCTTCTTCAGTTCAAAATATAGTAAAATAAGTATTTATAAAAGTCAAAAATATTATTAAAATCATTTTGACTTTTATTTTGGCGTTTTAAGCATAATATTCTAATAGATATTAGATATATTTAACATATAATTTTAAGTAATAATTATGTCAATCTTACTAATTTAAAAAATCAATTTATATTCAAAACAAATGTTTCGTCTTGTCAAATTGATGTCATTCACTACTTAATTATTGATAAGTTCATTATTGTGAATGATTAGTTACCTTGTTGAGTCAAGAAGTATAACTCATGAATTGAATTTTTAATTTGTCTCAAATTTACCTTAATTTGAATTTAATTTGACTAATATATCTGAAATTTACTTAAAATTAAAATGAAAAAGCTATTAGTTAAAATTAAAAAAAAGCTATTAGTTAAAATTAAAAAAAAGCTATTAGTTATAAGAGAAAAGACATAAAGTCATCACTGAAGTTGTCCCAAATTTTCAAAAAGACACCTTAACTTTGCAACTGTCCTATTACTCCACTAAACAATTTTGAATATATATTATTATATCATTTTTGGTCCACCTGACACAGAGAGTGGTGTGCACTCTCTCAAAGAGAGTGAGCAGACTAAAATAACTAATATAATTTTATTTTTACAAGTATTTTATTATAAAATATATATATTTTTTTTGATTATTTTAACTTTTTTTCCTTTTTATTTTCTCTCTCTTTCTTCTTTCAACTCTATCCATTGAAGCTTCTTTTTTTCAATGTCATCATTTTTACCACAACTTCACCTTCTCTTTTTTCCTACTATTGGTTTTACTCTCTTTAATTTTAAAACTTTATCTAAATATTTTCTTACATTTCGAATAATTTGTAGATTTCAAGATGATTAGGAAGTATCATATAGTTTTTTTAATCCGATTTCAATTAAGTTCTTTCAATATTCAGGGAATTCATTGATTCTTTTAAAATTACCATTTCTAATTTTGAAGTTATATGAAAATGAGTAGTTGATGATACCTTCAAAATTTTAATTTTTTTTTAGAAAAATAACTAATTTGTTATCAATAATTTAATAAAGTCTTAAAAGTAGTATGAATTCTATAAAGAATTTGACTAGAGAAGAAGAAGAAGAAGAAGAAGAAGAAAAGAAAATAAAATAAAATGGGAGTGAGTTCAATTTGACATGGGGTGGGAGGTGAAGAAAAAGAAAGAAAAAAGAAAGAAAATGGAGGATGAATCACTTGAAAGTGGGAGGTGGAAGATGAAGTGAAATTTAAGATAAATCGAAATTAAAACTCAAAAAGAGAGAGAGAGAAAGATAAAGGAAAAATAATACATTTTTAATTAAATTAACACGTATCATGTAATGATTGGTGTGTGAACACACTTACTTCTTAAAAATTGGGGCTGATAAAAAAATGATATAATAATATATGTTCAAAATTGGTTAGTGGAGTAATAAGACGATTGCAAAATTAAGATATCTTTTTGAAAATTTAAAATACCTTCAATGGTGATTTTATGTGTTTTCTCTAGTTATAAATATAAAAGCTTTTTCCTTCTAATTTCTCCTCTTATCAAACCCTAGGAACTTATTTATTCACGCCGCACCCTCTTCTACTCAAAAGTCTATCACCGTACACTATTTGATCATTTTGATTGAAATCTTGCTGACTTTGATTATTTTAGTCACGAATTGTCCATTTGGGATAGTATCTTTAAGTCATTTCTCTTCTTCATCAATTGAATGATAACTTCTTCTTTTTTTCACTTATAGGTACAAAATTATTAATATTGGTCTTTAGTATTTACTAATCGAAATTTTGAATTTTCTTCAAAGAAATGAAATTCAATTTCAAATTTGGTCCTAGTTGTTTTTCAATTAAAATTCTATCCATTTGGAATTTTATCATAGAACCCCAATTTCAACAGTTGAATGCACACAGATTGTATTCGCTACTTCGATGAACTTGAAAAGGGGGAGTTTAAAATCATGAATTCTTCTAAGTTTAATGTTCTTTTTCATCTCTCGGTTTTCAAGTTCGAAAATAATTAGTCGATATAAAAAGAAACCTCAATCCATCATTTCAACTTTCTAAGCTGCAAAAGATGATTTTATATAATATTTTGATACTTTCTCCATTCCATTTGCTTAAGATTTGGTATTAGTTTGACAATTAGCTATAGTTATGTCACGATCCAAATGGTCGTGAGTGACACTCACACTAACTCTTCCGTGGGAGAACCAATCGAACCCAAGACTTAAACCTACTTAAGACCATTCAGAAATAAAATAATATTTGAGTTCAATTGAGTTTTTATAAATAAATGTCAAATTCTAAATTAAAGTAGGATTAATTCAATATCTAAATAACTCTCCCAAGAACTAAATGTCGTCATATAAGAACTTCTAACTAAAACAAGTCTATAGAAATGTCCAATATCTAACATTCTAACTAAGATAGGGTGTCTCAACGTCCGAAAGAATTGACAAGAGCTACTATAATCATCCACGGTAGCTTGAATACGGAGAGCGCACTCTTGAATCAAAGACTACTTCTCACACTAGAATTGAGGTTTCGAAGGAATCTTTGGAGTATGATCTGCGCTCAACAAAAAAAAAGTACAAGATATTATCATTACAAATCACTATGTACTGTAGACATCATAGGCCGACTCAAATTAAAAACAAGCAACATGTAAACCAATAAAAAGCAGACCAAACTTCAACATATAGAACAACTCACCGTCAACAAATATAAACCAAAAGGTAAATCATTTAATACTAGGATACACAATCATCTAATCACTCAAATACATCATGAACTCTCACAACAATAATTCAATTGTACATAGATGTTAAATGTCTTATTTATTTCAATAGCCATGACATGTAAGGAATCAACTTTGTCCACGTATCGTAACTTATAAGTTTTCATTGTGTCAATGTTTCACAATGACTATTTCATGACACCAATTTTTACTGTACCTCTCACAATGGCTATTTCAACAAATTCTGATCAATTTTTTTATTTGAGGTCTGATTTTGTGGAATTTTCTAACTATAGTGAATCAACATTTTTTAAAGCGTAGCAGTTATATATGAGACTAAAATTGCATTAGATTGTGTCTATAAAGTTTAGCTAAAAATCTTTATAGTAGGTTGAGAAAAACAGTAAAAAAAAAATACCTCTCTACTTCTACTATTACTAATTATGTTTTTGGAGAACAATCTAAATACATAAATATTTCTATCATATTTACTAATTAACTCTATAGTTTGAAATAATTACATTTTATCTCATTAATTAATAATTTCGTATCATATTTCAAGTAAAATACACCTAGATACATGTTTTTTGCTATCAGATACATTAAATAAGGAGAAAGGCGGGTAAGCTTTGTCTATGTATCTCAAATATATTCGTATATATCAGATACATACATATATCTAACATAATTCACATGTATCTGAGATATCAGATACGCATGCAAGATAGGAGAGTGGCGAACGAGATAAAAGAGAGGGGAATTTATCTATTCCAGATATATACGAATATACTTGGATACAATGTATCTAAAATAAATTATACCTAATTTTGACCCTATGTAATTCCATAAATGTGTATCTAGATGCACCAAAATCCGATAAAATTCATTATATAACAAACTAATGTTATATCTTACCAAGTTATTGGAAACTTATTCACGTATACTCTACTCTCCACAAATTTTCTCTTACTGGCTTGAACAAATAAACAAATCTTACATTGTTGTCAACCTCTTCATTTAATTCTTTCTTGTTTGTAATGAGAAAGAATTTGACAAGCAGATAAAAAGTTACTATCTTTCATGCACCAAACATGTCCCACCAAAGACAACTTCATTTTCAAAACTCAAACTCGAAATCCCTAATATATATAGCAGTTGTTCCAACACAAAGCAGTTGAATCAAAATAAGCTCAAATTAGCAAATTGAAAGTTGTATGCTGAATGGATTTGTCATGGGGCAAAAATAAACGTACCTTCGAAATGACTTGTTTCGGGTCCGTTTGGCAATTTTTTTCTTTTGAAATAATTTTTCGCTTTATTTGAAAAATCAGTGTTTTGACTATGGAAATTTCAAATTTAAATTGAAAAACAACTTATAACCTATTTTTCAATTCACTTTCAATTCTAAAATTGTATTACAATACATTTAAGCATGAATTTTATTTCATATTTTGTGCTAAAAATATAACAAATACAATTCTATCTTCAACTCAAACTCCATAAATTTTAAGAGGGCCTTTGACCATGATTTTTGTTTTTACTTTTTTTCAGAACTAAACTCAAAAAAACACGTTAGATCATAAAATCTCGAATTTAACCTGAAGTTGAATTCTAGAATTTTCAAGAATTTGAAATCAACAAAAAGTTGTTTCGTTCTAAATTACTCAAAAAATTTCAAAAACAACTCCAATTTATATTTACGGTAAAAAACAACTCCAATTTTCATGAGCAAAACAAAGTGAAAGATATTTGAAATTTATGATCAAATGTCTACTTAATAAATATCACAAAGTTAGACAAGTATTTTAGTATTATTATAATATTTTCTTATTCTTACATAATTTAAAATCACAAAATTTAAAATTAACTTTTTACTTTTAAAATTTTTATTCAATCAATATTAAAATATTTTTAAAAAAATATAGTTGTATTTCTTTTTAGAATTTAGAAAACCGATGACACAATTTCTAGTTATTAATATTACTCTCTTTTAAAATTATTTTTTCTTTTAAGAAAATTACAACAAGAATCAGTTTATCATATACTATACAAACAAAAAAAAGACTAATAAATCGTATTCAATGTATCTATTATAACACATTTTCGATATTTATTCAGATTTTTTCTTTCTTTCTGTTTTTTGGTTTTTTCGTGTCTGATATCTATATTGAAGGGACTAAAATTTGAATCGAATACAATAGGGCCTCAAGAGTGACACTCCAACATAATTATTTTGATAACCAGATTCGAACTCGAGACCGTTTGTTGATATTTATTCAGGTTATTGCTAAATAGGTCTTGTAAATTGAGCAATCAGTTATATCCTTGCCATCAAAATCTTCAGTTTACAAAAATGGGTGTCCTGCAGTGGCTCAAAGCCTCAAGAAGAGAAAAGATTCTTCCTTTATTGCAAGGTTAGTTCCCTCTCAATGAAATATCAGTTGGGTTCCTCAAGAAAATGAAGATTCTGAAACAAATTCGTAAGTTTTCAACCTTTATTGATTCAACCAAACACACCCACCAAGTGTTTGTGAAATTGATAACCCCTAAACAAAGAAAATTGGACCCAATTCCGTTGCCTCACAGAACCATTTCTGATCCCAAAGGTCAAGATCTTGATTTTGTTAATGTAGCTCATAGTCATCTTATACACTCTGATTGGACTAAGCTTGAGAATTTGTCTTCTGGACTAACCCCATTTAGAGTTAAGCACATTTTGCTGAAAATTCAAAAGGATTATGTTTTATCTCTTGAATTCTTCAAATGGGTTGAGGTTAAAAGTCCGAATTCGAATACCCTTGAGAATCATTCCATTGTTCTTCATGTTCTTACTAAGAGTAAAAAGTTTAAATCTGCTGAATCAATTTTGAGGAAGCTCCTTGTATCAGGTTCTGTTGATTTTCCTGGTAAATTGTTTGAAGCTATAGTTTTATCATATCGAATGTGTGATTCTTCACCGCGTGTTTTTGACTCATTGTTCAAGTGTCATGCTCATTTGAAGAAGTTTAGGAATGCTAGTGATACATTTTGCAGTATGAAGCAGTATGGGTTTGTTCCCACTGTTGAGTCTTGCAATGCATTCATGAGCACGTTGCTTAGTTTTGATAGGGTAGATGTTGCATTGGCTTTTTATAAGGAGATGCGTCGGTCAAGGATTTCACCTAATGTTTATACCTTTAATATGGTCATGAGTGCTTTATGCAAATCGGGAAAACTAGAAAAGGCTGTTGAGGTCTTAAGGGAGATGGAGAACATAAGTTTGAAACCGACAGCTGTGTCTTATAACACTTTGATTGCTGGACATTGTAACCGGGACATCTTGAGTGTTGCACTGAAACTTAAGACCACGATGGAGATGAATGGGGTACAACCAGTTAATGTTACATACAACACTCTTATTCATGGTTTATGCAAGGTAGGGAAATTACATGAAGCAAACAAACTTTTCAGCGAGATGAAGAAAACCGGTGTGGCTCCTAATGTTGTCACTTATAATACGCTGATAAACGCGTATAGCCAGGTTGGTAATTCTGAAATGGGAAGTAGGCTTTTCGAGGAGATGGCAAACAATGGATTGAAGGCTGATATCTTGACTTACAATGCATTGATTATGGGACTGTGCAAGGAGGGGAAGACAAAGAAAGCTGCATTTTTGGTCAAAGAACTTGATAAAGCAAACTTAGTTCCTAATTCCTCTACTTTCTCTTATCTGATCAGTGGACAGTGTACCAGAAGGAATCCTGATCGTGCGTTTCAACTCTATAAAAGCATGGTTAGAGGTGGTTTTCACCCTAATAAGCCCACTTTGACTCTATTGATATCCACCTTCATCAAGAATGAGGATTATGATGGAGCAATGGAAGTCTTGAAAGAGATGCTAGAAAGATCTATTACCCCTGACTTGGGTATGTTAACTGAAATATGCAGCATGTTTCTCAGATGCGGCAGAGAAGGAGCAATCATAAAACTCTTACAAGAACTAGAAGCTAAACGCCTCATGCCCGAAGGTTTTGATAAAACAAAAGTGATTAGCTCTACAGACGGAAGATAGAATGTATTTTTTTAACAAGAAATAGAATCTAGACGCTCATGCCTGAAGGTTCCCAGCAGTCAGGTTTGGTCCTCTGGACAGCAACCCGGCTGGTATATACCCCACATAGGAAACTGGGCTGTGAGGTGAGTAACTATATTCAACAATCATTTGGCAACACCGTTCCTAAGCCCTTCTAAGTGAAAGGGGATGTTTTCAGTCCCAAGCAACTTTGTCAGTACTCCTTTTCATTCGACAGACTGAAGATAGAATGTAAGTTGTACTCACTTGTACACAACTTTGTTCCAATTATGCCACAACAACTGTAATTTTCACTTTTTCTAAAAATCATTTACTCTGGTACCAATGAGCTCTTTCTTCATGACCAAAATGGTTTGCCTCGTCAACAATTGAAACTTGTTTTGCAAAGATTAGTCTCAACTGTTAAATGTACTTCTAAATGTTACCTGGAAAATGAACATATGATAGTGTCAATGAGGATACAATTTTTTTTTTTATATCATCTGTATCGAATAATTTATTTTCTTAATGAACAACAACAATTGCTCCTCAATCTAAGCTAGCTAGGATCAGCTAGACATGTATTTCTTGATGAAGTCAAACATAAATTCTTTTTTGCCACATTGTTCTTCTATATGTTGCAACTGATATGGTATTTGCTAGAGAAGGTCGTTTAGCTGATTGTCAGATGACAAAGTGTTATATGATTCAATCTTATTCAATTCTACTTTTGTATTGTTTCTGATAGTCTTATTTGGTTGTTGTTCCAATAAATTCTGAACTAAACCAGTTGGCCTAGGAAATTACAATGTCTTCTAAGTTGTTTTCCTTATCCAAAGTTTCTATTCATGTGTTTTCTCTAAAAACTTAGTTTACCCCTTCCTAATTCAGGGTGCTTCCTTCTGTCATATGGTGTGTGGAAAGAATGAAGCAAGCTCCAAAAGTTAAACTGATGAATTTATTAAAGATCTTGAATATTCTGCTGCCAACAGTAGAGGCATAGCTACTCAAGCCGTTGAAGTGTGAGAGAGTGTTTAAGTGTCTTTTGATGCTCAAGATAAAGAATGGGTATTATTTTTTTATTTTTTTATAAGGTAAAGGTTTATTGACTAAGTACCAAGAAGGTACCAAAACCAAAAGTTACAAAAGACTGCTGGGAATATCCATACAGTCAATTACAACATCTTCCTTGCAACTCCAAAAACACCATATATTGATCTATATTATCAATGAAACTACTTTTACCCCAACAAAACAAATTACACTTGTTTTTAACTCTAGAAATATGATCTTTTTGCCCATCAAAACAAGCTTCTATTTCTTTCTAGCCAGATAGTCCAGAATATGCGCAAAGGTATAGTTCTCCAATTTGCTTCAAAATTTATGTGTTCTCTGGTGCCGCCAACTCTCCAATAATTCCTTCACACTCTGAGGCATGATCCAAGCAAATACTGAAGAAAAATTCCCAACATTGTCTAGCCATTTTGCAATGCATAAGAAGGTGATTCACAGTCTCCAACTATTCTTCACATAAGTAACATCTATTACTTAGTGCAAAACCCTTTTTCTGAAGATTATCCTGAGTAAGGCAAGCTCCCCATGCTGCAATCCAACCAAAACAAGCTACCTTTATAGGAGCTTTAGTGTGCCAAAGTAAAAACTTTAAAACAGGGTGGAGGGGAACGAACATTTGTTTTCTTCATCTATCCAAAAGACACTTATATTCTGGCCTTTGGAGTAAGAAATACTAGATACTTTGGAGAGAAAGCACCCAGACTACACTTGAGTAGAGAGTTCGCATACCTCTAGGAGTCAAACTTCTAGTGCTGTCTTGATGTTCCCAAAGACAAAGTGGTAGGTTTCGCAACTCATTTTATCTTCTGGCTTATGTCAGGGAAATGTTTATTATGCCCAAAATCTTTAATATTATTTCTTGTTTCCTCCTCCATTAGATAGCAACTTCCTTTTCTCCCCTTGAAAAGCCTTGCATTATAGGAATTATAGCACTGCAAATATGGTTTCAGTATTTTCCAGTCCCAGACCTGTGCTTTTGCCAGCTTTTACCCAGTGAACTCTGAGCTCGACTCTCTTAGTCCATACAAAATTGAGGAAAGGTTCCTCTACCCATTATTCAGCACCGCTCTAGTATTTGGGGCCTCCTATTTCCTGAATATCACCGATAGCCTTATTTCTATGGGTATTTCTATCATTTTCACATCTTCCTTGTGCTTCTCTGGTGGGAATAGTCTCTAAATGTTTCTTTTGAGATAAAAGTCTCTAAATTTTTCTTGTCCTCAATATCTAGTTTTCCTGTTCCTCAAAATCTGTTTATTTCTTCCCCGCTCTTTCTTTTGTTTTGTGATATGTAGTACCTGGGGCTGGATGTATATCTGTGCTGCAATAACTATTTGCACATTTATAAATAAAGCAAATTGGATTACGAGAACTTTCGTCAAGTTCAGGAGAATTTAGATCAAGTTTTTCTGTCTGAACTCATTGTTACCTTTCTCAAAATATAAAGACTTGCCTTCTAAACTTGACTTTTTTTTCTTCACTCTGCTGTTAATGAATCTATAAGTTGTTTTATTATGTTCTGTTTTGGTTGTCACTTTGGCATCCCATGTTGCAGTTTAAGATTTTGTAGTAGGTGGCTTTCAGATAAATCTTGAGCAGAAATTTCGCCAGTAGCAGACTGTTATTTTACCTGTTCTTTGATCAATAGTTCGTCAGCTTAATGTAGAAATTATTTCATGTCCTGGTCCCTAGTTTTTGGCAATGTTTCTTGAAATGGTAAATATTATTGATGCCAAAACTCAAAACTAGCACTAAGAAAGTGCTGTGATTACATCCAAAAAGAGCAAAAGAAAAGTGAACCCTCGCTAACTAGACTGTATCTATGAACTATAACAGGGCTTCAGCATCCTCAACTATATCCATTTTGCACCAGCAAGAGACTGTAAATATAAAATCAGATTTGAGTTTCCAGATTGAGCTCTTTCGTCCATCAAAATATCTTCTATTCTTGTCCTTCCAGATACTCCACCATATGCTAGCAGGTATGGTGTTCCATGCCTTCTTTAAGTGTTTGAGGAGTCCATATCTACTTCAGAATCTGTTGTCGACCAATTCAGACCCGGTAGTTAAGAAATATATGTCAAACTTGTGAAGTATAAGAGCAATGCAAGAACAGATGACTGTTGCTTTCTTGATTTTCCTCACACAAGAAACATCTGTTTACTAACTGTATACCTCTTTATTTGTAGGTTCTCTAGAGTTAGACAAGCTTCCTTGATGACAAACCATTTAAAACTCATTACTTTGACAGGAGCTCTGGAATTCCATATCTGTTTCTAAGGACCAACATTAATCTGATTCCCCGCCTTCGATTAAACCTTATGGAGTAGCATTCTCTTTATTGAGAGGAAGGTATTTTTGCCATGTTGGACTACCTGGGTGGACTGCCATGTCAGCTCTAATAGCAAAGATAATGTTTTAAGGATATTTGTGGTCCAAAACATAGACGACAAGGGTGGTTTTGATCCCAAACATAATTAAAGGGTATATATGAGCTATTTCAAATAGTTTGAGGGTGATTTTGACCCTTTTCCGTTAACTTTTTACTGCTTTTGTTAATGTAGAGTTCCAGAAAGCAAAAAATAAAATAAAAATCTTGTAGAATGTGTTTTGTTTTTGTTTTTGTTTTGAGGTTAGCATGGTTAGTAAGACGATAATCTTTTTTGAGCAACTTTCACGTATAGCAAACATAAAAATCATATTTGTATGTTATAACTATAGTTTGCATAATTGCGCTCCATAGCAAACATAAATATGTATATTTTGCTATACATATACAAAAGAAAGCAATTGTATAATCTGTTTTGGCATACATATACAAATGATCAATTGTATAATCTGTGTTTGTATAAAGCGAGAAAGACAAAAAAGAAATCTGGGGAGGAGAAGATCGTATTTGTATAATCATAAGTGTATAGGACGAAAATATATGCATTTATATTTGTATATACAATTTTCTCTTGCTTTATACAAACACAAACGCAATGTATACATTTGTGTTTGTATAAAGTGAGAGAGGTGAGCGAGATCTAGGAGAGGGGAGAGAGGGGAACGAAAATATATGCATATATACAATTTTCTCTCGCTTTATACAAACACAAACACATTTTATACATTTGTGTTTGTATAAAAGCAAGAGAAGCGAGGGAGATTGCTCAACGAGAACGAGAGTGGCGAGCGAGATTCACTAGGAGAGAGACGAAATAACAACGGTTTGCTATGGGGTATAATTAAATCAAACTATGGTTATAACATTTAATTTGAATTAATAGTTTGCTATTATATACAATTTTCCCATCTTTTAATGATGGTTGAGAATTTTGGGTCGAGTTTTTTTAATGTGTAAATTTCATATATGACATATATTATAGTACTATTTTCAAGCTATAGTAGTAGATTTAGACTTTCAAGCTATAACATTAAAAATTTCAGGTTATAACAAATTCACAAAAAAAAGAAATATTTTTATTAATTGGAAAAAACTTAAAAAATAAATAAAAAGATGAACGAAAATTTTTAAAAAATGGAATTAGAAATAATAAAGTAAAAAACTGAAATTGTGGCCTGTAATTTAATTTGAACTTATTGTAGATAATTAATGATTAGCATGAAATAAGGGATCCAAACAAATTAACAATATTTTTTATCCTTAATTCACTCAAAATCAGTTAAAATAAAATAAAAAATCAGATCATATCCTTTTCTTCTTCAACGTTTCTCTCTCTTAATTCTTCAACCTTAAAAAGTAGTAGAATTGAGTAATTGAAGGTTTTTTTCATTGAAAAAAATTGATTTTATTGAGATGGACAATTGCGTATCAATTCTAATTAAACATGGTGGAAGATGAGATCCTTCGGGTTAGTATTTATTGTTGTTTAGTGTTTGTTTTTAAATTATATTGAAATGATTTTTTTTATTAAACTGTAAATCGTCTTTATGTTTAAGATGATATCATTACTTATTAATTATTGTGAAATGTATAATATTAGTGATTTTCTGTTTTTGTGATTGTTTTGTGTATTTTTTTTTCTTAAAGTATAAAGTAATTGTATATTTATGAATGAATTTAATAGAATTATTGGAAAGAAATTTATAAGAAAATGTGTTTCGTAAGATATAAAAAAAGTTATTTGAATTTTTGACGAATTGTATAACAAGTGTTTTAAGTTGGTATTAAATTATAAATTTTAGTGTGTTATATTAGATGTTATCATTTCTGAAGTAATTAGTGAGTTAGAAATGAATTATTTGGTACGATAAGATATAGATATTTGTAATGTATGATTATTTGTTGTAAGAAATGTATATTAAGAAAGTATGAAATTTGTATGAAAGCGTGCCCAGTAATCTGAAAAAAAAAGTTATTTGAAATTTTGATGAATTGTATGATAAGTGTTTTAAGGTTATATTAATTTTGAAATTTTATTGTTGACATTTTTGTATAAATTTGTGTGACATTAATGAAGTATTTTCGTAAAAAAAAATGTACATATTTGTTGTATGTAAGTTGTATTAAAATAGTATGAAAGTGTTTGGAATGTACTATTTAAATGATATTTGTATGAAATGTTTTTTGATTGAATATAAAAATTGTTTTGTAATGTTTTGTCTGTCTGAATGATATTTGTATTTCGAATTGTTTGTTTATAATGTGAGACTAATTTGTATTTTTTTTAATGAAACAGGGAATTATGTCGATTTTCAAATGGAGGGGGTTATATGCGATTCTTCTAGCCTTTATCATTCAGTTATCATACAGAATGCATACTGTTATAAATTTAGTGTTTGGAACAATTTTTAGTAACAACTGTATGAATTTTGTGTACTTAATGAATGAATCGTGTATAAATTAAGACAAAATTTGCTCCATATTAAACATATTGTATATATTAGTGACTAATTTAAGTTGTTGTCGGATATATATAAATCATATTTAATTCAAATGAAAATAAGACAAAATACAACTATAAAAATTATACCATGACTAAATACAAATATCCAACATTTAATATTGAAGTCATACACATATGCATATAAAATGTATTTCATGCACGTTTCATCCATTCGTTATACAAATTAAAAACACAGTGCTACTTTAAAAAATAGTGTATCAGAACTGTATGAAATCTGTATAATGTTTTTGTCCTGAACTTATAATATCCAAACATTATTGGTTAGTGCATGCCAATCACCATATGTATAATTAAAAACACAGTGTTACAATTTTTAGAACATTCAAAAGAGAATTAAAATGTGCAATCAACTATTTTGATAACATATTGTAGTATATATCATCAAGTATTTAAACAAAAAAGAATCATCCAAAAGTTAAACAGAAAAAAATTATCCAAAAGTTAAAAATAATAATATGTAATTCTTAAAAAGTAGAATGTGCAATCAACTATTTCAACTTTCTAGTCGGTGGTATTGATGTAGGATAATTGATGGTATCGGGAACATGTTCTTTTGCTATTCGAGGTCCACCAAATTTGCTAGCAACCGTACTAGTAACTTCACTTTCGCTGATCGCGCCATCTTCATTCTTTGTTTTTCCATAATGCCACAAGATTGTTGAAATCTCTCTTGCCCAAGAAAAGTCAAAAGATCAGCAAAGACATTCATGTTGGTACATTTCACCAATGTGTGTGTCTCTTCCTTTCCTATAAAATAAAATTGTGTATACTACATTAAAATATACTTTATACACATATTATTTAGTTTCATACAGAAATATCATTTTCATACACATATTATTCAGTTACAATACACAAATCATACATAACTTTATAGTTTCACATTTCATACACACTTCACAAACATAGAATTCAATTTTTATTCCAGCAGTAACCATAGTTCACATTTCACATACACTTCATATACAGTATGTATAAAGAAATGACATAAATTATATTCACATTTCACACACATTGTATACACAATTTTCTTTCCAGCAATAACTATAGTTCACATTTCACACACATTTCATAGACAATATTTATAAAAAATATGACATACATTATATTCACATTTCACACACACTGCATACACATATTATTCACACACACTTCATACACTTATTATTCAAAAAATTTCAGGAGTACCTATACAATACATAGTAGTTAAATAAGATCATAAAATTTGAAAAAAAATTTAATTAATCATATGCATATATCAATGTTGTATCATAATTCATACAAAATACATAATTTAAATTTTATAATCAAATGCATAAACATTTTATTCAGATTTGGAACAAATTTAAGAAAAACAAAAATTTGAAAACAACAATAATAATAATGTGATAAAAAAAAAATAACTATTTTGAGTAATGGGAAAAAGAAATTAAATAAATTACTTACCTTAGCCACTTTTTTGGGCTTTTTGGATTTTGATAATTTCGGTTCATCCTTTTTTGTTTTTCTTCTTGTATAAGGTTTTGATGTTTCAGCGACTTCAAACTTTGTTGCTTTTTTTGTTTTCTTCTTTTTTGTTTGACCAATAAAATTTGAATCTTAGTCGGAATCAGACTCTGGAGGAGTTTCAACAAGTTTTTTCCCCTTCCTCTTCTTCCCCCTTTGATTTGCCGTAGTCGCACTTTGGTTTGCTTCATTATTTTTATCTTTTTGATTCTTCGAACGAGATGAATCACCGGTGACCGAAATTTGAACAGTTTTAGACGGGGTGTTTGAGATAATATATTAAACAATGGAGCATGAGCATCATCAGTTGAAATTCCGTCAAATATGGGGCTCTTTCGTGGAGTTTCAATTTGTTTCTTAGACATGATGATGAATAATTGTGGGTAAGATGGGTAATCGGTTTTGATGTTGGACTAGATGAGAAAGAATGGAGAACGTTTGATAGTGGGTTGTGGGTTGAGTCGTGTGGGAGTGAAGAAACGTGTGGGATGGTGGTGTGATCGATGATTGGGGATGGTAACGGTAAACAAGGAAAGAAAATCCCTAAAATTGGGTAACTGAAAATTTTAGTTTTTTAAAAAAGGAAGTAAAATCAAATTAATTATCTATTATTAATTAATAATAAAAAACTATAAATAGATTAATAATTTATTAAATAAATATAATTTAAATTTAAAATTAAATTAAATTTAACTGATATGTCATAGCCCGTAAATAATCTGTTATAAGCAAGAAATTTTTAAAAGTAGGTTTAAAACCTGTTATATTTACTCTTAAATGTGTATATGGGGTGATTTTTCCCTTTTTAATTTCATGGGTCGAATTTTAATATGAGTAACTTATTGAGTTAGTTCCAAATATATACAATAAAGTAATTAGTTTACAATAAATATAGTTATGTTTTATTCACATAAAAAATAATCAAAAGTCGTAAGACGTTTATTCTGATTACACAATATTGCTTGTCAAAAGTTATAGAAAATTTATTGATTATACAATATAGCTTATCTATACATGAACCATACATTATGATATATTTAAAAACCTGAATATTACTTAATTATACATGAAGTGTACACTAACTCCATATATTAAAGAAAAATGAAATCAAGTTTTAGTAATATTTCCGGCCATAGATTTAACATCTATATTTTTCAATAATAGATAATTTAAGATTAATTTCTAATTTTAATTTAATCACCCAAACTACATAAAAGATATTGAATGAATTTCTTTTTTTTTTTCAAACTAAAAGAACATCATAATACTATTTATTACCATTAAAAAAAGGACAAATTACTTAACTACACTCCTTTACTTACCTTAATATCCATTTATCCCTACTTATTTCAAAATTTTCAAAAATCCCTTATTTACCTATGTATCCTGTGCACAACGTTCTGTATCTCGCTATGTGAAATGTATCAAACGCTATGTATCCCGTGCACAAAACTATGTATCCCGCATGTATCCCGTGCACAACGCTATGTATCCCGCTATGTGGAATGTATCAAACCTAATGTATCCCGTGCACAACGCTATGTATCCCGCAAACATCATTTTTAAGGGATTTTTGGTAAATAGAAAACTAGAAGGGATATGATGTTATTTAGTACTTATAATATGTGATTCCTATAATTTATAATTAAAAAAATTGTATTAACTAAAGGGGAGGAGAACCTGAAAACCTTCCTAATTTTAAATCCTAGATCGTGTAGAAACAAAATTAGTAGTTTCCATATTTTATTATTCACGTTAAATCAAAATTTATTAAAAGAAATTGAAATCAAGCTTCATGAATATATCTAAGCAAATATAAAGATTTATTATTTTTCTATAATATTTAATAATATAACTTAAGACTTATTTCTAAAATTTAATATAAGCACCCTGCCTATATAAAAAAAAAATAGTGAATGATTCATTTTTTCGGGAAAAGGGGCATATGACCAAAATTTTAGCAGATATATTCCTCATTAAAAAGTGATATATATACTGTTATTATTTAATAAATGATGCATATTTACCCTTTTCGTTAGCTAATTAAAAAAATAAAAATTGATTTTTAAATTTCAAAAATATTATGTGGCTTTAAAAAAAATCACCTCACCCTTTTTTCTACCCCTCCCGACCCCACACAACTAAAATTCAAACCCATTTTATGACAAGTAGAGGAGGAATTGTTTTTTAATTTAATCTAAGTTGGGTTTGGAGGGGTAAAAATAATATTTTTTTTTAAATTCAGTAAATATGAATGTGTTAACAAAAATGATAAATATGCACTATTTGTTTTCATTATGTTTAAGACGTTTGAATGTGAATGAATATTTGAATATTAAGATGTCCATTTAGAAAGTTAAATCTCAATACATATTTGAATATTAAGATGTTGCATTAAGATCTGATTACTAAATAATCAAGATTGTTTTCTCAACATTTGAATATATAAAATTTGTATTTGTTCAAAGAATAATAAATATAAAATTTAAATAAATTACTAAATTAATTTAATATTATATTAATAAAATATTTAAAATTTCTATATAGCAATTATTGTTGGTGATGATTAACGATGGTGATTGTGTATGTCGATTTGGGATGATGTTAATTGATGTTGATGGTTGTGGGTAGTATATTATGATAATGGTTGACAGTAGTCGTTAACCTTGGCTGTTATTAGTGACGTCTAATAATTAGTAGTGAAATGATATCGATAACTAATGGCGATGGTGAATGATGATTGCGGTTAGCAATATATAATGTTGATTAATGATGGTAATTTTTGATAGTGATTAGTGGATAATATAATGATTGGTGGTGATGATTGAAAATGATGGCTAATGATTATGACGGTTGATTTGGTAATTGACGATAGTGGTGGTTGTGATTGAGCAGAGGATGACGGTGGTGGTAGATTTAGCTAAAATGGTAGTCGTGGGTAGTGGGTGAACGTAGATGAAGTAGCGGTCTTACTAATATTAAAACTTTGTTATATATCTTAATCATTCAGACCTATTAGGTGGTTGTCAAATAAGAAAAACACACTTAACTATTATGATATGAATGATTGAGATTCGGACCTTGAAATCATATAGACTTATTAATGACTAATTAGATTTGAATGATAAAGATTAAGACCTTAATTAAGTGCAAATACAAATGAGGACTAAGAGCCTGCTTGACATTTCTACTAAAAAACTCCTTATTTTTAGAAGAACTTTTTTAAAAATAGCTTTAGAAAAAAAAATAGCAACTTGTGTTTGGTTGATTCATTTGAAAAGTGTTTTTGATAAGTGGATTGTGTTTGATTAATTTTTTTAAAAAAAAGTATTCTTGAGAGTCAAATTACGAAAAAGGACAAGTATCAATGCACTTTTAATATTAAGATTATTTTAAATATCTATTATAAATTTTTAGTTAAAACTTTATTTTTATTAAACTAAAATGTACATATTCAAATTTTCAAGCAATATTATACATAGATGAATAAAAAAAGATTTAATATTAACATGTCGATTTATATATAATTAAAAATATCAAGAAAATAAATTTAAAAATTATTTCACAAATTAAATCACTACGCACGAAAACTCATAACAAAAAAAATAAATATAGGAGATTTATTGGTAAATATGTATATATGAAAGGGATATTTGGTCTTGAAATAAATAATTTTGTGCTTTTCTTTTTTTAAGAAGCAATTTTTTTTAACCTCTTCCCGACTATAGAAAAAATATTTTTACTTCTATTTAAAATCAGTTTTACTAATTAGTCAAACACCATATTTTTCCAAACGAAATATTTTTTACTCAAAATAAGTGTTTTTAACCTTTCAACAACAATGTTTGACAAACTCTAAGTATTCTTTACTCTTATGTCTTTTTGGATGGATTTATTTGATGAAATTAAAATAACCCATGCGGCTATAATTGTTTAAAAATAAAATAAAAGTAGGAATATTTTTTACTTGTTATATTTTGATTTGACACATCTATTAAGAAAATAATGATTGGTACAGTGACTTCACCATTTTACTCATATTAATTGATAGAGTCTTAGTGCCTATTTGACATTGCTGCTAAAAGTGACTTATTTATAGAAGCACTTTTTAAAAATGACTTTTTAGAAAAGTGTTTTTAAAAAAAAAGCAATTTATGTTTGACTAATTTATTTGAAAAGTGTTTTTCATAAGCAAATTGCATTTGACTGGTCTGTTTTAAAAAGTGCTTTTGAGAGTTAAATTTCGTAAAATGACCACTATTAATGTACTTTTAATATTAAAATTATTTTATAGAGAAAACTATTTTAAATATCTATTATAAAAATTTAATTAAATTTTTTTTATTAAATTAAAATGTACATATTTAAATTTTCAATCAATATTTACCTTTTTTTTAAAAGGATTGAAATATTTAATTGTTGTTTTTTCTCCTTTTACTAACCTTACAAAAATATTGTTATCATCTTTTTTTTCTAATTTTGTAAAAATATACGTAAAGTAATATGTAAAATATAAAGTAATAATATATAATCGTAAAAAAATATAAATTTATTATATAAAAATAAAAAATAAAATTCTTAAATGAAATTTAACCAAATTTATGCGATATGTTAATTAATTAATAAGAGATATATTGGTAAATATGTATATATGAAAGAGATATTTTAGTCTTGAGAAGCATAAACTTTTAGCTTCTTTCCAAGAATAGAAAAATTGCTTCTGCTTTTGTTTAAAAACACTTTTAGTGATTGGCAAATCACATTTTTTTCCTCAAAATAAGTGTTTCTGGCCTCCTAACAACGAGGTCAAACAAGCTCTTAAACATATTCCCTCACTACATTTTTCAAAGACATTGACTCAATATTAATAAATTGAGGGTATAATAGGAAGAAAATAAATTGTCCTTCCTTGATTTGTAAATTATGACAAGTAAAAAAGGAAATCAAATTAAGAAATATTTGACAAGTAAATAGAAACAGAGGAAATATAATCATACTTAACTAAAGATAGAAGTTGAAAAGTTCTCTTATTTAAATCCTAGACTGTCTTGAAAACAAAACAACAAAATCATATTTCATAGTTTTCGCTTATATATATGATTTGATTGATGCATGACTGTTAATTATTTTTCTTTCAAATAATCTTAATTATTGTAATGACGGAAGATTTGTAGGTGTTTTGGAAGTTAGGGAGAACATGGTTAAATGCATTTACGATTTTATTTCTTTAGCATTGAGATCGGTCTGATTTTTCTTATCAAAATGATGTTTCTCTTCCATCTCTCATTGCTGTCAAATCTTATATGTTCGTTGTTTCAAAACTAGTAAAATAAAAGAAGATCAATCGATCATTTACAATTTGATGCTCGAGTATGACAGTGGCAGAAGCCTAAAAGATTGTCTTTAAAATAATTATTCTAGGAATGAGATATCGGAATTTGAAGTCCAAAAGCATACAAAGAATGCACTTTTGGAGCTCAATCAAATTTACGGCCAAGAATCCATTCATACTAATAAAATGAATCATTCAGTACGGTACACGAGTGTTTCAATAAATTCAGTAGTCTATACCCAAATTACAAAAAAAAGGCTTAAATATGTACACATACACACGAATAATATTAATTTAGAGTTTTCTTTTTTTGTTCTTAAATACTACTTGTTTTTAATATATTATTCTTAGAAGACCTAAATGTTTAGCTTCGCATAGTAATTATTATTATTATTTATAAATATAAGTATTATTTTTAGTTAACAAGGTGTAGTCATTTGTTTGCGATATATTATTTTGGATGTTATTGTAAAAACTATATTTATCAATATGAAAATTTGAGTTATTTAATTTAAAGTTCTAAAATATTTCAGTTATAAAACAGAGAGTTATTTTTTTCTTTTAATAATTTTCAATATTGTTTTATGTGAAATCAATAAGACACAATACATAAACGCACCATTTAACTTGACTTCAACTGACATCTATGCTCTTCGATTATGAGTATGCACTTAAAATTTGTATAAAGTTAAACAAATAGACGCAAACATTTTAGTTCGTGGCATAACAAATATTTGTATGCATCCAATTAAATGTGAGGACAAAATTCTATTGTATCAATTTGGACGCAGACTTGTAAAATTTGTTTTACCCATATCAACGCATAATACTAGTACTAGTACTAGTTATAAAACACAAACGTAGGTGAAAATATAATGTATTAAAATTGATGGTTAACTTTCTAATTTTTTATTATTTTTTGTGAATTTTGGTTTGATGGATATGAAATAACCTCTATTTGTTGATACTTTTTGCCATTATACCCCTTTTAACTTTATTTTCTTCTTTTACTCTTTTCTCATTCTACATAAAATTAATCTTTCCTCGTAATTTCTTATAAATTGTGTGGTCAAACTTCGACAATCTTGCTTATTTTGAAAGTCGTTTGTATTTAACCATTTGAATTTAGCTAGTTATTACAATATTAATATATGCTTGATCAAGTAATAACGGAGCTTCATGTATTCAAGAGGTGTTAGTTTATAGAAAAATGATGTTGTGTAAATAACATTTAAGGAATTTTTCTATGTATATTGTAACACCTTGGACTTCGAAAAGGGATAAAGAGGGGTTCGTACAAGTAACACATTAGTTTTAAGTTATGGGTCAACTTCAAACTACCATATTTCTCATCACATAATTATAAGGTGACCCATGACCTATCAAATTAAAGGTTCTTTGAGTCCTCTTTCCAACGCCACCAAGATTTCTTCATTTCAAGTTCAGAGTAAAAAGATATGCCCATTTTAGTGAACCTTCCTTTCAAGGCACCTTGACAGTTTTTAAGAGGGGTAGTTTGGTCTTTTTGCACTCCTTCTAAGCCTAAGCCACATTTTTTCTTCACATAATTAAGGGTCTAATTAGTGTTAAAACATCTTTTCACGTTCTTTAACACTTAGAAGAATTAGATCAAGGTTCCAATAGGAGAAAAAGCTAGGGTTCAAGCGTTCTTCAAGTTTCCATCGATTTTCACCAAGAACCTTTGTTTTTCCCAGGTATGTAAGACTATCATAGTGTTGGACTAGTTCATCATCACGCCCTACATCTCAATTCAATCAGAAATCGTCATATCTAAAGGATCCATTCATAGTTCTTGATATTGAATTCAGTTCTTTAATGATTGAGGTTTTGATTCTTTTGTTTTGTGAATCTTATAGTCAGGGGGCGGATCTACATAGGTCCAATGGGTGTCACATGACACTGCTTTGTCGGAAAAATTTACTATATATACATCTATAATTAAAGGCAAAAAAAGAAACATCGAATATATTATATACAGTGACACTTCTTAACATAAATGTATGTTCAACTTAGTTAGTTGGGTGCCTTAACTCGAAGGGGAAGGTCGTGTGTTCGAGTCCAGAGCTTGTCATGTTTTTATACATTCTGCTTATTTTTTATGTTTTTTTTATTTCACCTTCTTTCTCACCAATGAAATTAATTAAGAACAAATTATTAAAAGTTTAATATTATTAATTTTAAAAAGTATTTTGAATATATTTCAAAAAGAAAAAACTCATAAATTTTTTAAAAATAATTTTAAAAATATTTCTTTTTAGAAAATGTACAATAGTGAGTGCGAATTGTATTTTATTCTTATTTTGATCTTCTTCTTTTTCAAAAAAAATTATGATGTCACATTATTTTATTTATTGTTTTTCATTTTAAATGATGACACCCCTTATAAAAAATCTTGCGTACGCCACTGCTTATAGTGTTGTTCATGCTTAGTATCACATGAACCCTACTGATCTAGTAAATTTATGTTTTCAAAAGGAATTGTATGACAGTTCTCATGTATTGATTTTGGGTTTGAGAAACAAGAAGAGTTTAGGAACAATTTCCTAATTCTAAACTAATTTGGGGTCCTGAGTTAACTTCAAAATTCATCAGGGATGCTGGGGAGGGCCTTGGGCAGCGCGCCAGTAATGCGCCAAGCCTGGCCTTTAGCAGATCAGGCCCTGGGGAGGCGCGCCAGCAGTGCGCCCACGCCTAACTTTTGAAGTTCAGGGCCTGGCGCCCTGCGCCAGCAGTACGCCAAGGATTGTTAGGCCAATTTTTTTTTGTTTCATCCGGCACGTGTTCTTTTAAATTATGGCCACGCTCCCTTCTCTGTATTAGCTTCTATAAGCTCCATTTACCTTTGACAATTCTTGTATATCCTAATCACATGTCTTAATGCACATTCAAAACTAAATTGAGTTTAAGAGGAAAGTTCAAGAGCTTTTATGGAGTTATTATTGAGAATCCTTTTAACCAACAATGATCTTAAACTAATTTTCCAAAAAAGCAAGGATGAGTTTTGAGAAGAGTTTCATACATGATTGAGGAAGAATATAGGGAAATAAGTATTCCCAAATGTAACATTGTTACATTGAAAAAAGAGAAACTTTGATTTCTAAAAAGAGTTTATAAGTTCAGGATATTTCAGAGCAGTTACCTTTTTTAAGAGGTTAATTTGAGTAATTAACTCAAAACAGTGAAATAGTATTTCTACTTGAGCATGAGTATACATATTTATTGCGAGTAGTATTGAGCACCGATATGAGGATGAGTTCAGACAACTCACATTTCTCATAAATCATGTAGCCAACATGGGTAAATGATCATACTTTTTAGACGACTCCTTATTGCTTTTGAGCATAGCTTTAGTGGATCCACTTAGTTGAGGTGTTCTATACCCCGACAAGTTATAGGACAATTCTGACAGTGTGGACGAGACACTGTATTATCACATGGATCATAGTGATGGTTGTTGGTTAGAGAATCTCCCAAATAAGAGCAAAAAATAATTTATTGTATTTTTATATACATCCTTGAGTTAATATCTTTTATTTATGAAGCTTTAAACATTTCATCTCTTATTATTGCTTTGTGTTGAGTTGAGTTGAGGTGAGTATTCTTCCAGTCTTATCAGTTCAGTTATCTATGCATTCAGTTTTTTTTACATACTCGTACATTTAATGTGCTGATGTCATTCGACCTACATCTTATTATGATGCAGATATAGGTGTTCAGGGTCATCAACAGGAGTTTCGTTAAGATCACTTGCACCCCAGTTAGCTTTGGTGAGCCTCATTACTTTCTGGAATATTTTACATTTATTTTCCTGTTATTGTTGAGTTGTCATGGGTATTGTCCCGACATATATCCTAGTATTAGAGGCTTCATAGAAAGTTAGAGTTAATGAGTCTCTCAGTATGTTCCTTTATGTTTTGTGATCTCGAGACTATTGAGTTTAATTATGCATTAAAGTTCCTTATTTGCTTAAGTAAGTCCTCCGTTAAGTAGTCAGTCAGTCCAAGGGTTCGCTTGGGGATCAATGATGGTTCTTGAGTGTCGACCATATCCAGGGTGTACACTCGGGGGTATAAGAGCACAGAATTCAAGAGTCCTAGGGTGTCTATGAAGCCGTGTTTAGTAGAGTTCTTCTTATCGATGTGAATCGCGCCACATCTATAATTGGGAGGCTACGACATTTAGGAATATTTCACTTTCTTCTTATTCTTTTTGGTATGATAGAGTTCAACTTTATAAAAGTTTCCTCTAACTCTTGCTTATGCGTGTCTTTTTCAGACCATGCCTCTACAAAGAGCTGTTCGAGGACGTCTTGCTAGGAGGAATATTAATCCTCAAGGTCAAGAAGCTCATAATACACCAGAAGTGCAACCCCTCAGGGAGATGTCACCAATGCGGAGTTAAGGAATGTTATTCAGATGTTAACTTGGGTTGTGGCAAATCAGACAACAAGGAGTCCGGTCGTCAGGATGTGGCTGGTACATCCAGAATCCATGAGTTTTTTAGGATGAATCACCTAGAGTTCATACCTTGTGGAAGAACTTCAGAAAGTGTTTGAGGTCATGTGTGTTGGTGATACAGAGCATGTAGAGTTAGCCTCATATTATTTTAAAGGTGTTGCTAGGATATGGTATGATCAATGGAAGAAGAACAATGCAGATGGGGAACCACCTTTGAGTTGGGTTGTGTTTGAAGATGCTCTCTTGAGGCGCTTCTTTTCATGAGAGCTAAGGGAAGCAAAAGTAAGAGATTTTCTTAATCGGAAGCAGGAGTCTATGAGTTTTCAAGAGTGCAACCTCAAGTTCACTAAGCTATCTCGCTATGCTCCGGAGATGGTGACTGATATGAAGAGCATGATGAGTTTGTTTGTGTCTGGGGTATCCTGATAATCGAGTAAGGAAGGTAAGACGGCTATGTTGATAGGGGACATGGACATACCCAGGCTTATGATTCTTGTACAGTAAATTGAGGAATATAAGTTGAGAGACATATAATAGTTCCGCAATAAGAGGGCTAAGACAACAAATCATCAGTCCAGCCAGCAGAAGACCAGGAATATAAATCGGTCATCCTTTCAGTAAAGGTCATCTAGGCCTGGTCCATAGTCAACTAGTGCGCATACAACATAGAACAAAAATTATTACAGGAACCAGAAATCCCAGAATTTCAGAGCTCAACCTACTTAGTCTCAGGTAATGTGGCACACGGGGCTACTTGGACCCTACATGTGCTAACTGTGGTAGGTACCACCCAGGAGCGTGTCATGATGGCTCCAATGGTTGCTTTAAGTGTGGTCATATGGGTCACTTTATGAGAGAGTGCCCTAAGAAAAGGCAGGGTAATTGGGGTAACAGAGCCCAATCTTCTTCAGCGGCTCCGACAGATAAAACTGCTCCGGAAGGAGCCATTTCAGGGACAAGCAGATGATCAAACCGTTTGTATGCTATAGCTAGTCTCTAGATGTTGTCACCGGTATACTTAAAGTCTTTACTTTTGATGTTTACCACACCCGTTGGTGAGTCTATTATAGCAGAAAAAGTTTATCATGATTGTACCATCTCTGTCTATCACAAGGACACCATGGCTGACTTAGTTGAGCTAGATATAATGGACTTTGATGTTATTCTAGGTATGGACTGGCTTCATGCTTGTTATGCCTTAATCGATTGTAGAACTCGAGTAGTCAATCTTCAGTTTCCTAATGAGGCAGTTTTAAAGTGGAGGAGTAGTTCAACAGTTTCAAAAGGTCATTTTATTTCATACGTTAAGGCTAGAAAGTTAGTTTCCAAGGGGTACATCTATCACTTAGTTCGAATTCATGACTCTAGTGTTCAATCAGTTCCAGTTGTGAGTGAGTTTCCAAAGGTCTTTCTAGATAATCTTCCCAGAGTCCCTCCTGAGAGAGAAATAGACTTCGGAATATATATTCATCCTGATGCTCAACCCATCTCTATTCCGCCATATAGAATGGCTCCAGCTGAGTTAAAAGAGTTAAAAGAGTAGTTGAGAGATCTTCTTGATAAGGGTTTCATTAGACCTAGTGTCTCACCTTGGTGTGCTCCGTTCTTATTTGAGAGAAATAAAGATGTTTCCTCTATGATATGTATCAATTACCAGTTGAACAAGTTCACCATAAAGAATAAATATCCCCTTTCGAGAACTAATGACCTTTTTAACCAACTTCAGGGTGCCACTTGCTTCTCTAAGATATACGTCAGATCTAGCTATTATTAGTCAAAAGTAAGAGAAAATGACATCCCGAAGACAATATTCATGACCCGTTATGGTCATTATGCATTCCTTGTGATGTATTTTTGCTTGACCAACGCTCCTACAATGTTCATGGATCTTATGAACAAAGTATTTAAGTTGAATCTGGATATGTTTGTTATCGTGTTCAGTGATGACATATTGATTTATTCGAGGAATGAAGAGGACCATGCTAGCCATCTTAGAATAGTTCCACAAGCTCTCAAAGATCAAGAATTATATGTCAATTTCTCTAAGTGTGAATTTTGGCTTGAATACATGGCGTTCTTAGGCCACATTATGTCTGGCAAATGAATTCGAGTCGACTCTCTAAAGATTGAGGCAGTGTAAAATTGGTCAACACCCACATCACCAATTGATATAAGGAGTTTCTTGAGGTTGGCTAATTACTAGAGAAGGTTCGTCTAGGGGTTTTAATCTAATTCATCCCCATTGACTAAGTTGACTCAGAAAACAACTTAGTATTAGTGATTTGAAGCTTGTGAGAAAAACTTTCAGGAATTGAAAACTCGATTAACCACTGCCCTAGTGTTGACCCTACCAGAGGGTACAACGTGTTTTGTTGTTTATTGCGATGCGTTTAGAGTTGGACTTGGTTATGTATTAATGCAGAATGGTAAGGTTATAGCCTATGCATCCAGACAACTTAAGATTCACGAAAAGAACTACCCGACTTATGATCTTGAGTTGGCAGCAGTAATTTTTTCTCTCAAAATATGGCGTCACTATCTGAAGTTCAAGTCTTGGCGATCGCACCAACAGTGCGCCCAGACTTTTGAAGTTCAGGGCCTAGTGCCCCCTGCTCCAGTAGTGTAATGGCCCTCCTAGTCATTTCTGTGTTTGCCTTCTGTGTGTTGTTTAAAGCGTTCATATAATGACCCCAAGTCATTTATGACTTGTTGGGTCTAACAGTTCGGTCACCTGGTCGTTCGTTTGATTATTGTGCCAGCTTTAGTGTTTTTGGGAGCTTATGAACCTTGAACGATCATTTTTTATCAAAAGTTCAAGAAGATGACACCGGAATCCGATTATGACGATTCCATTAGCTCTGGAAGGGTCATTTTAGGCTAGTAGCATGGTCGACATGACTCTCGAGGTTCTCAGTGTGAGTTGATGCGATTAGGCGTTTTAACTTTAAGTTTAAGCCTAAGTTTGACTTTAGTCAACATTCTGAGTAAACGCACTTGGATAAGAATTCCGTCAGCGCGGTTAGCTCCAGAATGTCGAGTTTGGTCTAGATTAACCCTTCTTTTGTGTCTCGAGATTTCTGATATTTTTCGAGCCCTTTTGTGGTTTTGACTTAAAATGGCGTTTGGGTGTGGGACTCACTTTTTGTCAAGATGACCTCGTATGAAAATTTTGACTGCGCCATTGAGTCTGGAATATCAAATTTGGTATGGTTGCATATCTCGTTTGCGTGTACGGGGTTCCGAACAAGTTCGGAGCACCCCGTCGGAGTTTTTAAGTTTTCAAAAAATTATACTGAAAATCTGCTATATAATGCCGAAATATCAGCTGCCTTTCAAAAACTTTAAAACCTCCTAACTCTCTCATCTCTCAACCGAATTAGGTTATTCGAAGTGCGGGTGTGCGTCGTTCGAGGTAAATTTTGCGATAAACCTGACTGCTGTAACCTTTTTTTTAGGGTTTTAAGCTTTTGTTTTTGGCATTCTTGTTTTGGTCATATCTCACTTATTGTGGCTCGATTTTGGGTGATTCGAAGTCCAACATATTGAGAATTGTGGTGGCTTCGTCGTGGATTATTCAAGGAGTGATGGAAACCATTCGTAAATTCTGAGTTTAGACTGCTGCATGTTTTCTTTTAAGTTGATTAAAATGTGGTTTTCCTTGCATGTTGGGTTTTCTGCGTTTTGAGCCTCGAATTGAAATGGAACACAAGTTTGGGGGTACTATTTTGGGTCTCTTGGCAGAGTCAAATTCAGACAGTTCGGTGCGGATTCCATGATTCTTGTTTTGACTCCAAAATTGACCCATTTCCGTTTGTTGTGATTTTAGTGTCTAAACGACCGTACTAACATTGTGATCCTATATTTGATAGAGTGACAGCGTTCAAAGGTCGTTCGGGAAGAAAAAGCTCTGGCAAAGTGATTTAGAGTGCGCACGATCGACCTTAAGGTAGCTACGACTTCCTTTCTATTAGATTGAACTTAATTGTGTAAAAACATGTCGATTGGAGTGAATTGGGGGTGGGTACCAATTTCCTACTTTACTTTGATTAGATACCTTATGTTAAAATCGATTGACCATATTTCGCGTGTAGTATCATGTTAACTGATTTAGTAGAGTTGCATGCTTATGTGCTAAATGCTATTGTATATTGTATGCTATGTGTTGTATGTTTAGTTTATCCTTAACCGTAAGCATGATGTACTTAGTCTAGGTAAGACTAGCATTGCCTTAGACTTATGACCCGTGTGGGCTGGATAGCCTTGACGTTCTGCCGATGTCGTTCGGATGACTTAGCTCCTTGTAGACTGAAGTAGCAGACTTGAGTCTGATAGTTTGAGCCTTAGATTAGGCGTTATCACTGCTTGCTGCACTTATGTATTTTCTCCCTCTAATTTTGAGGTTTCAATGCGTTCTCGAAGGTTCGGTGCATCACTAGAGGCGTGGGATTGAGATAGTATATGCTTGAAGCCTTTTCTGTGATTTCTTGAAGTGGACGACATTTCATGGTGGCTGTTGTTGGATTGGATCCTATTGGAGATACCATCACCCCCAAGGTCATTCTTTCTAGCTGGGCTGGGAGCATATCGTTGGCTGGGTAGACTCGGTAATTTCGGCGATCGCCCCCGGGCCTCTCTTTCTAATTGGGCTGGAAGTGTGCTGCTGGCTGGGTGTCCCCGGGTCAATCTTTCTAGCTAGGCTGAGAGCTGACTGCATGGTAGGACGATTCACGATATCTACCTCAACCATGGGTCCCTCTTTCTAGTTGGGCAGGGAGCGGACTGTTTGGTTGGGTTCCCCCTAGGGTCACTCTTTCTAGCTGGGCTGGGAGTGCACTGTTGGTTAGGTGGAGTCTGATGGATTATCTTGGTTACTTTGGGCTGGGAGCCCAGTTTCTTCTTTCTCAATAGACTTAGCTATTACCTGTCGGGCTTATGGGGGTTCATTCAGGTTTAATTTAAACTTGCACACAAGTGTACTTTCTGGACTTATGAGGGTCCAGTTAGGTTTAGTTTAGCTGTACTTAGTTTATTTCTGGTATGCTCATCTGTTTTCTTTTCATATCCGCTTTGACTTCTCTGTGTCTAGATTCTATCCTTTCTTATTATTTTTACCCCTTTTGCTCAGTCGGCCTTTGATGCCTACTGAGTACCTTTTGTTTTGGTACTCATGTTACACTCTACATCTATTTTGTGATGCAGGTCCTAGTACCAATTACCAGCGGTGATTAGTTCCAGCCTTCTTTTACAGCTGTGACTCGGAGACGAGAGTGAGCACTTGGCGTTTTGGGTTTGTCTTGTCTCCTTCTTTTGTTTTAGCTAGTCTTGTTGCCTTTGAGACACACTTTATTGTGGTCCACTTTTGGGACTTGTACTTTCTATTATATAGCTCTGTACTAGTGACTTTCAGGTTCTGGGAGGGATTTCTGTATATATTTATTTTGTTTTGTTTCCGCCTTGTTGTCCTTGTTTAGATTATTGGGTTACGGGTTGGCTTACCTACTGGTAGGGTATAGTAGGTGCTATCATGACTCGAGAAATCGGGTCGTGACAAGTAGTACGCCAAGGATTGCTGGGTCGATTCTTTTCTTTGTTTCATCTGATACATGTTCTATTAACTTGTGATCACGTTTCCCTTCTCTGTATTAGCTCCTATAAGCTCCATTTACCTTTGAAAATCTCTGCATATCCTAATCGCATGTCTTAATGCACATTTAAAACTAAATGGAGTTTAAGAGGAAAATTCAAGAGCTTTTATGAAGTTATTATTGAGAATCATTTTTAATTAAACTAATTTTCTGAAAAAACAAGGATGAAGAGTTTCATACATGATTGAGGAAAAATATAAGGAACTAAGTCTTCCCAAATGTAACGTTTTTACATTGAGCAAAGAGAAACTTTGATTTCTAAAATGAGTTTATGAGTTAGGATATTTCAGAGCAATTACCTCTTTTAAGAGGTTAATTTAGTAATTACCTCAAAACAGGAAAAAAAGCATTTTTACTTGAGTATGAGTATATATATATTTATTAGGAGTAGTATTGAGAACTGATATGTGGATGAGTTCAGACAACACACATTTCTCTTAAACCGTGTAGTCAACATGGATAAAGAATCGTACCTTTTAGATGACTCCTTATTTCTTTCGAGCATAAATTTAGTGGATCCACTTAGTTGAGGTGTTCTATATCCCGACAAGGTATATGACAATTTTGACAGCGTGGGCGAGACAATGTATCATCATATAGATCATAGTGATGGTTGTCACTTAGAGAATCTCCCAAATAAGAGTAAAGAATAATTTATTGTATTTTTATATACATCCTTGAGTTAGTATCTTTTATTTATGAAACTTTAAACATTTCATATTTTAGTATTGCTTTGTATTGAATTGAGTTGAGTTGAGGTGATTATTCTTCTAGTCTTATCAGTTCACTTATCTATGCATTCAGTCTTTTTTACATACTCGTGCATTCAATGTACTGGTGTCATTCAACCTGCATCTTATTATGATGCAGATACAAGTGTTCAGGGTCATCAATATGTGCTTCTTTGAGATCACTTGCACTCCAATTAGCTTTGATAAGCCTTATTTCTTTCAGAGGATTTCACATTTATTTTCCTGTTATTGTTGAGTTGTCGTAGGTCTTTCCCCAAAATATATCCTAGTATTAGAGGCTTCATAGACAGTTAGAGTTGATGAGTCTCTCAGTGTGTTCCTTTTTTTTCTTTTTTCTTTTTTGTGATCTTGAGACTATTGAGTTTGCTTATGCATTTAAAGTTCCCTATTCCCTTGAGTAAGTCTTCCGCTAAGTGGTCAGTCAAGCCAAGGATTTGCTTGGGGACCAGCGATGGTTCTCTAATGTCGGCCACGTCCAGGATGTAGACTCTGGGCATAACATATTTATATTATGTATTGAATTCCTTTATTTTTTTTGTGCATTTACTTTATATAATTTTTACATCCAAAGACGAACTAAGGATAGATGCATGGTAGTGGAAGTGATATCATGCAACATTGTCTCATTTGATATTCTTACATATAGATAGAAATTAATGACATAAGTGAATGAAGTTGGCTTTGTGGATCGTGGTTTGAGAACCAATTTGCTTACGTTAGGTTGCATGTTTTGAAACCTATCACCTACATATTTTATGCATTTTTTAAAGTTATTGGCTAAAAATGAAAATGAAGAAACCTAAACTCGAACTCAAGTCACGCATTGATGTTCACGGGCTAAAGAGGGCACCCCTGATCAGAGGCGGACCCACATGCTATTGTGGGGTGCACGTACACCCGTTAACTTCTGAAAAAATCATATATATATGTATATTTATCTTGAGAAACTGACAAAAACTAAATATATTTAATAGTGCCCCCATAAAAAGTATGAAATGCTTTGTACTAATGATATAAGCTAATAGATCCTCTCTCCCTGATCTCACTCGCCACTCTCCCTCACCTTTCTCACTTTATACAAACACAAATGTATAAATTGTGTTTACGTTTGTATAAAGCGAGAGAAAACTGTATATACAAATATAAATACATATCTCTTCGTCTTATACACTTGTAATTATACAATATAAATCTTCATCTGCCCAGTTCTCTTTAGTCTTTCTCTCTTTATACAAACACAAATTATACAAAATATATACAATGTATAATTTGTATTTGTATAAAGCGAGAGAGAGATTTTATATATACAAATACAACTGTTTTAACTCGATTCAATTGTACACGAATTCAAACACAAAGAACATATACATATACAAACACAATTTTCATAGACACAGACGCTCGATTTATACAAATCACTGCGATTTATACAAATCAGATGTCAACGATTTTATACAAATCAAAGTTGCATGCGATTTTTATACAGATCTAATGCTCAGTTTGCTATGGAACGCAAATAGCAAAACTGTAGCTATAAAGCTGATTTTTATGTTTGCTAAACCTAAAATTTACCTTTTCCAAATTAACATATTCACGTGCACTCCCAACCCACCACATGGTCGGCTATGTTCACACCTCTCAATAAAAATTCTACTTTCACCACTGTGACCAAAATTCTAAATTATTTTTGGGAAAAAGTTATGTTTTCAGCTTTTGAATTATAACTTTTACTACCATCAAAAACACTTTCAATTAATCCAACATGAACTAGCCATTTTTTATTGATCTTTTCTTTTCTGGGTATTGACGAGACACAGAAAATTCATCGTAATTTTTCACTTTTATAATGATATCTTATAAAAATGAATACCTACCATAAGGTAAATAAGAGTTCCGACTAAAGGAATATGATATCAATTGAAGGTAAATAATTTTTTTAGTTTATAAAAGGCATCCACTCTAACACAAAATTCATGGCATGATATTTTGACCCATCTAGATATTCGTTTTTATCAAGACTGAAAACTTAAATGATGGGAAAAAACAAACAAACAAACAAAAAAGTTTCTAACATAACGTATCAAAATAAAGTTGACAAAGTCTATATAACACACTAATAAAGTTTACAAAATCTATAAGCAAAATCAATTCTTTATCTGGTAGTAGAAGGAATTTACTATTGCAAGAATAAGTTAGATGTTTACTAATTGAATAGAAATTGTCTATTAAGAAATACTTGGAAAGAGAATATGGGAATAGTATCAAATCCACGTATAAATATTGTACTCAAGTTGTCATGACTAGCTTTAATCATTTTTTTTTTTGGTTAAAAAGGTTAATGTTTCGCTACCATAGTTAGAAGTTAAAGCAAGATTTTCAAAACGAACTGACTTATTATACGTAGCTAGTGTTATTATTTTACTAATTGACAATTCCTTTTTATCATCTTTTAGTATTTTTTGATGTAGGCCGGAGGGTGGAAAGTGAAAAAAAGTTAAAGATGATTTTTTGAATAATATAGATTTCTCTAGAATGTCCTTGTGTAGAAACATAGAGAGTTATCTTGAAGAAATATCTAGATATTTTAAAGTAGTTGCTAGAAGATAAGTTCACTAAAACTTTCTTATAGATTTAATGAATGTGTAGATATTCTAAAGAGCTAGATATTTGTAATAAAGTTAAAGATGACTTTTGAATTATATAGATTTCTCTAGAATGTTCTAGTGTAGAAACATAGAGAGTTATCTTAAAGAAATATCTAGATATTCTAGAGTAGTTTCTAGAAGATAAGTTCACTAGAACTTTCTTGTAGATCTAATAAATGTGTAGATATTTTAAAGAGCTAGATATTTGTAATAATCATAGAGTAGTCTAGATCTTGTAATATCTAGAACCATCCCACAAAAGTATAAATGGGGGTGACCTTAGTCATTTGTAAACCAAAAAAATAAAATTTGAAAGCAATTCAAGGGTGTTCTTCCATAACAAAGTTTTCCTTTCTAAATACTTCTTTTTCTTTTCTAGCTTCCTTTTCTTATGATGAATCTTCCAATCTTAGTTGACGATCTTGGGTTAGCAGAAAGTTTTTTGAATTATACTTTTGTTTTGCTATTCTATACAGAACAAAACGTGGGGCTGACTGCTTGTTAGCTTGGTACCTTGCTTAGCCAAAATATCTGCTACCTTGTTGGTGTTGTGTCGGACCACTGAATTCCCCAACTTCTTCAAAAGTGACGTGCATGACATAGTAATAGATTCGTAAGTAGGTTGGTCGTGTGCTAGAAGTTGTATAATTTCAATGAAATCGATCTCTACTTCAATTGGGTACAGGTTAAAGGAGACAACCAGATGAAGGCCTGTTTGGAGGGCTTCGAATTTAGCCATGGTGTGAGTATGGCTGAAACATTTGTTAACAAAACCTACAACTCATTCACCATCAGTGTTCCTGATGACTCCACCCGCTTCAATCTCGTCCTTGTCAGGTGAGAAAGACACTCGATAAAAAATGTTATATATCACGAAACGATATTGATCACTTTAGAAAATAAATGCGAAGAAATAAGAACCGAATAATTGCTCATTTTGATAAGATGATAAAATAATATATTTTCAAAAGACCCATATATAACTACATGGTCTCATTAATATTTAAAATTAATAATTTCTTAAAAGTACAAATATATTTAAGACAATTTAGTGAAATATGATTCTATTGTGTTTTTATTTTTTTATATTAAAAATTAAATCTAGTTGAAGTTCATTTCTAACTTTTCTTATTGCATCCAAAAATTTCGGTGTTGCTACGACTGCAATTTTTTTTGAGTGCAAGTGGGATGATATCTTTTGTACTCACATAATGTTTTACATATTTAATTTGTTATTGTTGATTTTGTGACACCTTTTAAATGAGAAGCCATTTTTGGATATGGTTTTCCTATATTGCTTATATAATTTATTCTCTCATCATTATACATTGAGTGTTCTTAGTAAAGATACAATGAATACTATTTGATTATTAAAAAATAATGAATATTATGTATAATGAGTTTATTTTTATAATGAATCATTGAATTCTTGAATTTATTTTATTAACAAAAAAAATATATTACATTGAATCATGCCATACATTGTACTTTATGCATAATGATTTTTTTGTTTGTTTTTATATCAATTCAATAAATGTAATTTAGTAAGATACAATGATTTTGATGTATTCATTGTACTTTATATATTTTATTTTTATTTTTATGTGAATTCAATAAATATGACACACAAATTAGTAAGATACAATGATTTTGATGCAAATAAATTAACCTTCATTGAATTTCAAACCACTCTTTGAATTAATAAATATTAATTTATTGATACAATAATTTCTATAAAATAAGAATATTTTATGATCCACCTATATTAATTTAGTGAGATTTTATCGTTCGTGATCTAAACCAAATAAAAAGTATTATAAACTTAACGAAATGTAATATAAATAACTTAATACATTCGAAACAGAAAACTAATAACACTCTTTTTGTTTACTTATCCAATATAATTAAAAATAAAACTTCATTTTTCTTGTCCACTTTGATAAATAAAAGACAATTGATATTATTTTTTTCCAACTTTTGTCCTTATAATTAAATAAATAATTATATTTTCTTAGAATCAATTCGAATACTAGTGGTACTTAAGTTTAATTTTTATACTATAAACCTAATTAAGTACAGTATTACTTTTTTTCCTAAATGAGTGAAAAGTGATTTTTTTAAAGCCTAATTTTGATTTTTGAATAGTATAAAAAGGACGTAATTCTTCATTCCCCAAATCTAGGAATTTTGTTCAGAAAAGTTCCGCACTTTGTCTTTGCGGCAGCCGGAGAGTTGTGTGTCACCGGAGTTTTGTGCTTTCAAATTCGGAGCTCCAATTCGGAAGAAATGGGTCGTTCTCGGGCTGTTCATCAATCCACCGATGATGATCCAAGCCAGAGGTCAGTAAAGCTATTCGATGCTTACTCCATTTCATTTACAATTTTTTTTTAAAAAAATTTTAGTCTGATTTTATAGTTTTTGCTTTGTTTTTGATAATTTTCACTGTTTCGAAGTGTTTGGGTTCTGCACATATATATATAGTTTTTGTTGTTGTTGTTAATTTAGAGTTGGAAGCATTGATGGGGTTGCTTTAATTAGTCAAAATGACAGTTAAGTTCAGTAATTGATGGGGTTGCTTTAATTAGTCAAAATGATAGTTAAGTTCAGCAGTTGCAGATGGAGGATTTGTAAAGAAAGAGAGGGGGTGTGGGAGCAAGTTTTATGCGAAAAAGGTATAAAAGATTTAGTGTGAATCAGTAAATGAAAGGGAAGCATAATTATTTAGGTTTTTTTTGAATATTTGAAGGGTAAAATTTGAATGTACCCTGGTTCAGGTTTTCGTGCCTGATATTTGAACATGGTGCTACTTGTCTGTAGAGTAAAGTTATAGTTTTAGGTAACAACGCCATTATTTATGGTAAGAGTATAAATTGAGCAACCTAAGTGATGCATGCTGACCAAGCGAAAAAACAAAGGAAGAAAGTGAATTTTGTTAGATTATACAACAAGAGAAGAGTTTATGTCCTGCAACAAGAAAAGAATGCTCCTCGACACATTTCCTAAGACCTTTCTCTCTCCTACTTCCTAGGATTGTTGAACACCTTTTTCAGTGAGTCCATCGGAATCTATTCATTTTCTCTTCTATCCCCTTAGCTAACACCTTCTGTGCTAGCTTCATAACCACCTTTTCTATCTTCGTGTTTCCTAGACGTCTTTCTCAGACACGGAGGAAGACAATTTATTTTAATGTGGGATTCAAGTCTTTTGACATCACCAAGTGGAACTCAGATGGATCAACATGGTACGAATGGGTCGAGAGGAGTTGGAATATGATGAGATGTGTATCCATGAGCAAGAAAATCATGGACTGGATCTGTCATACCCTCAAAGAGGCTTCTAAAGACGAGGAATATTTTCAGGAGATGGAAAATTAAAGATTCGATCACAGAATATATCAATACTAGAAAATTTAATGCTCAAGGAAAATATATGAGCATTTTGGCATTAAATGGAGATAGGAGATTGATATTAATTATTCCTTAAGCAACCATTAATGCAGGGTGGCTGGACATTGCATTTAAGATTGGTGAGGTTCACTCAATCAACCTCTCACCTGGATAAAACAGAACTTCCCAGACTCATGAAAGCCAGTTACCCCTATGCCAAAGTAGTCAAAGAGAGTAAGTGGCAAATGGAAAACCTGTGAGAGGCTGATGTTAGCAGCAGAGCAAGGAATATTAGCATTGATGACAACTACGGAACTAAGGATGATGGTTTACTCTGGAAATGTGTAGTTGGCACTTTGACAAGGGGAGTTTTGAAAGACCAACTTTGGCGGCTGTAAGAAGGTGGACTACAACAAATGGGAAGACAATTTCCTGAGTTAGCATCTTCGAGATGCTGGGGAACTCGTTTCTTTTTGAGTTTCCAACAGACATATGGCGAAAAAAGATACTTTAGAAAAACTTGTCCTTGAAGAACTCCAGATTGTACCTGGAATGGTGGAGTTCAGTAGCGGGTTGCAATCACAACTCTTTCAAACCTTTAGAAACTTGAATTCGAGCCTTGGGGCTTCCCCTTCACATCTGGTCACAAAGAGTCTTTCGTGAAATTGGTGATCTGTGGGGAGGGTGGATAGCCATCGAGGAAGAAACGGAGCTTAAAATCCATTTGAAGTGGGCCTTGATTTTCGTCACCAGTGGTTGCTAAAATATTCCCGAAGAGGTGTAATCATAAGAGATGAAGTGGAGTACTATATTCCGATATATGGGTAGGGAGAAAACCTAGCTTTAAGACAAAGTCAGAGCTCAGGGAACTCGCAGAGAGGTTGTAGGCATCAAGGACTTTGAACAGGAGTTTCTCATTGGGAGTCAAGAGGGGAAGCACGTGATGTGTCCTTGTGTCACAACTGGAATTTCTCATTGGGAGAAACACATGACTTCCACATGCAGGGTTTTATGATTCAAGGTGATATTATTGAGAATCCAACAAGGATCAAAGAGGAAATTATTGAGTTTTAACAAAATTGTACACTGAAACAGAGAATTAGAGACCTTCCTGTAGTTTTGGTACTTGTCCTGTCATAACTGAAGAGGAGAGGGAGAAGATGCAAGACAAGTTTCATGAACAAGAGGTTCTGAGATGTCTGAAGTTGTGAGCTGCAGACAAAGCTCCAGGGTCAGATGGTTTTACTATGGGATTTCTACTTAAGTATTGGAGAATTTGAAGCATGATATATATGGAAGCTTTTCATGATTTCCACAAAATGGAAATCTTTGAGAGAAGCTTTCATGCAATTTTCATAGCCTTAATTCCAAAGAAGAAAGGTGCCAATGAATTGAGAGATTTCAGGCCTATCCATTTGGTAGGGAGTGTTTATAAGTTGCTTGCAAAGGTACTACCAGAAAGATTAAAAGGGGTGGTAGCTTAACTTATGGATTCTTAACAAATGACTTTCATTAAGGGAAGACAAATCATGGATGCTGTCTTGGTGGCCAATGAAGCCGTTCACTCTAGGATTATACTTTAAAAACCCGGAGTCCTTTGTAAACTTGATATTGCAAAGGTATATGATCATGTCAGTTGGAATTTCATGGTGAATATGCTTCAAAGGATGTGTTTTGGTTATAAATGAATTTAATTAGGTCAACATTGTATTTCAATTGTGACTTGTTTTGCCCTCATCAATGGTTCCCCTACTGGATTTGTTGGTGCTCATAGAGGTCTCAGACAAGCTGACCCATTGTCTCCCTTTTTGTTTATTTTGGTTATGGAAGGTCTTAGCGATATGATTAAGACAACAAACGCTTGTGGTTGGATAAAAGGCTTTGAGTTGGCACGAATGGCAATAGCAGCCTGGAAATCACTTATCTGCAATATGCTGACAACACCCTAATCTTTTGTGATGCTAATGGAGAGCAATTCAAGTACTTAGGAGTGATTTTGGTGTTATTTGAAGGTATATCTGGGCTTCACATTAATTGGAGGAAAAGCTGTCTATATCCTATCAATGAAGTGCCTGATATGGCTCAACTATCCACAATCCTAGGTGGTGTTGGTTCTTTACCTACTATATATTTGGGAATGCCATTGGGAGCAAAATCAAAGTCAAAGGTGATCTGGAACAGTGTTATAGAAAAATGTGAAAAAGAAGCTGAATAGATGGAAGTCACATTACATGTCTTTGGATGGTAGACTCACTCTTATTAACTTAGTGTTAAATGCACTTCCAACATACATGATGCCATTGTTCCCAATATTAATAGGGTTTATCAAATATCAACTAACTTGATAAAATCAGGTCATTTTTTGTGGCAAGGAAACAATAAAAAGAGAGGTTTTCACTTGGTCAAGTGGTACCTTAATCACTAGCAAAAAACACGGAGGACTGGGTATTAGAAATCTGAAATTTCAGAAGAAAGCTCATAAAATGAAGTGGCTATGGAGATTCACTGAAGAAAATCAACATCTATGGGGAAGAGTCAGTAATGCAAAGTATGGGAGGAAGATAAATGGAGGACCAAATAAGTAAACACACCTTATAGAGTAGCATGTGGGGATCCATACGGGCTCTATTGCCTGAATTGAAGAGCAATACATCCATCAGAGTGTATGATGGAAACAGAACTGCCTTCTGGAGTGACAACTGGTGTGGGAGTGGTAGTTTGCTGGAGAATTTTCCTGATATAGTTGGCTTAGTACTTCTTCATCAACACAAGACTATTGCAGAACTTAAAACAGACCAATGATGGGATCTTATCTTTGGAAGATTGTTCAATTATTGGGAGATTCAGAAGGTAACAGAGTTTTACCAGGTCACCATCATCTCCTTAATGCTGAAGAATACATCATTACCATTTTCAAAAAAAAAAAAAAAAAAAAAAAAAAAAAACAGAGTTTTACCAGGCATAGAAATTCTGCAGTGGCCTACAAGGGGGTCTGATAGATTAAGGTGGTTGGGACATGGCTGTGGCTCTTTTAGGGTGGGTAGTGCTTTCAAGTTACTAAATCAGACCAACAAGCAGGTTATGAACTGGTCATGGAAGCACATTTGGAAGATTAAAATTACATATAAAGTTTCTTGGCTTCTGGCTATAGAGACTGTTCTTACTCAGGAGAATCTGACAAAAAGAAAGTCCACCTTATGCTCAAGATGTTTTCTCTGTGGTGAGATAGCAGAGACAGTTAATCATCTGTTTCTACATTGCAAAATCACTGAACGACTATGGACAATATTCATCAGCCTTAGAGGAATATCTTGGATATAACTGGAAGGATTATTGATGTTCTACATAGTTAGGAGGAAGGAGGTTCTCAGGCAATAGACACGGATAGATGGAGAACTGTTCGAACAAGCATTTTGTGGACAATTTGGTAAGGTGGGAGGGGCCTCTGTGGTGGACAAGATGAGAGAAGCGAGACTGAGATGGTTTGGACATGTGAGGAGACGGTGTGCAGAAGCACCAGTGAGGAGGTGTGAGGGGCTGGTTGTAGAGGGTACGCGGAGGGGTAGAGGTAGGCCTAAGAAGTATTGGGGAGAGGTGATTAGACAGGACTTGGCTCAGCTTCGCATCACCGAAGACATGACTCTAGATAGGAAAGTGTGGAGGTCACGTATTAAGGTTGTAGGTTAGTAGGGCTAGAGTGTTGTCCTCCCTTGCGAGAGTATGGGTTGTTAGCGTTTGTAGTAGTCCGTGCCTTTCCCTTGCAGTTCTTGTTTGTGTTACATTTAGTCTTCTGGCTTTTAGTGCGTTTCACTCTCATTGATTTGTTGATGTTGCTGGCCTCTGTTGATTAACTAGCTTTCTTATTGGATGTGATGTTTTACACAATGTTTCCCTAGCCTTTTACTTGGTTTTGATGTACTTGAGCTGAGGGTCTCTCGGAAACAGCCTCTCTACTTCTACGAGGTAGTGGCAGGGTCTGCGTACACTCCACCCTCCCCAGACCCCACCTAGTGGGATTTCACTGGGTATGTTGTTGTTGTTGTTTGATAATGTGGAAAACTCTTTGCTGAAGATAAAGTTGAATTGTCTTTTGCTTATTTGTTTTTGGGGTAAACAGTCCTACTCAGAAGATTCTGTTGATATAATTGATGTTCTGAGTAGCATTTAGGATGACTATTTTTGTATACCTGAAGCACTTTCATAAATATGATTTCAGGATGATCTATGTATTGTTTTGTCTATTAATACACACAAGTCACCCTTTCTAAAGAAGAAGAAGAAGAAGAAAAGAAGAGTTGGAGATTCAAAGGAAAATGAGCGAAGATTCAAGAGTCCTAATTTGAATATGCTTAATTATGATAGAGCATTGTTGAATATTAGTAATATTTAGCAGTATTATCAAAGGCGAAAGCGCAAAAAAGCTCTAAGGTCTGTGGGGACTTTAAGCGTAAAGCGCAAATAAAGCGTGAGCTTTAATGAAAAAAGGCACAAAGGGAGAAAAGAATACAAATATATATGTTTAATCCAAGGCTAATAATTATAAACATGAATGACAAATATATGACCAAAGAAATTGAATTTTTTTTATGATAAAGTGAAATATCAATTATTTGGTTTCACTTCTTCATAAGAGGCTCAGTGCCATGGAAATGTTTGCCTTAGAACCTTGATGACGACACTAAAGCGCACATAAAGCGAGGCGATTTTGAGCCTCGCTTCAGGGCTTAAACGCGCCTTTGATAACAATGATATTTAGGGGTGTCAAATGGGCAAGTTGAGTTGAACTTAGGTGGATTAAAGTGAGATGAGTTAATAAATGAGCAGGTCATCATTACTTGGGCTAAAATGAGTTGGGCTAAAACGCAATTCATAACCCGAACTCACCCAGTTCTTACTAAGTTTTAATTTCTTTGTCTATTCTTTTGTATTTCTTTAAGTTTCTAATTAATCTTTTGTCTTTATTATGGGTGTATATTACATATCAAATGAAAATATTTTGACAAAGTTTCTCATGGGTCAATTTGGGTTGAAATGTGTTGGGCTAAAATGGGCTAAGCTAATAAATGGGCAAGTCAATGACCCACCCTAACTTTGGTAGGTTAGGGTTTCATGTGATAATTTTGCCATCGTAGTAATATTAGATACTGAATATATTTGGAGAAAAGAGATGTTGAGTTGCAAGTTTTGATATGGAATACAGAGGAAGGCGATCTAAAAAAAAAAGAAGAGAATATGGAGGAAAAAGGTGATTTTTTCCCCTTAATCTTTGTAATGTGACAAGTATCTTACTAAAACTACATAGGATGTTTCAACTCAACAGAAGAATCAAGTATAAATTTCTTTATCTCTAGAAGAATTTTTTTTTTTTTTTAATAAAGGTAACTTATCTCTAGAAGAATTGAATAGAAAGCTCCTTGATCGATAATGTAATTTCTATGAGGTATTTTTGGATTTCCTTCCATTTTGGTTGTTTTTTTAATCTAAAAGTGTATATTAACTGCTATTGGAAGTGCGTGTTCTTGAGAGGATAGTTTCGTGATTTGCTTGCCAATGCGATCCTAGTCGTTAAAACAGAGGAATTTAATGAGATAGACATGTCATTCTCAACTTGAATTAGTGTTATTGACATCTCATGGTTTTATGTTTAAAAAGTTGACCAAACTATATTTTCAGTGAATTTCCTTTTTATTTTTTTATTTTTTTTTATTTTCTGTTTTATTTTTCTTCTCCTGCAGCCCTGCTTTAGTTAACACCTTCTTTAGGGCTTTATTTAAGTGCAGCAGTGGTGAAGCCAATGCCTCGCCTCTGTTTCCAAATGGCATACTTAAAGCTGTTACTCAGAGATTGTTCCATACCTTTTTTTGAAGGTTTTTTTTTATATTTTTGAGAAGGATATATCCTTGGGTGCAATATCCATACCTGATATATAATGCAAGAAATACAAACCTTGTCTATGAAGTCGAGAAAATCAATGTTCAAAGTTCGTATTTCATAGACAAAAGTATTTCCTTACCTTTTGATCTTGAACACTGATTTTCATGATGTCATAGACAAAGTTTGTATTTCTTGCATTATATATCATGTATGGATATTCCTTATCAAAAAAATATCATGTATGGATATTGCACCTAAGGGTGTGGCCGAGTGTTCAATGAAGTGGGTTGAAAACCATGAGGACTGAGGTTTAAATCTCAATGGAGTAAAAACAAACATTAGGTGCTTTATTTCATCTGTCCAAGCATTGGTGGACAGAGTTACCCGGGACTTGTGCTAGTGTTGAGGTAGTGTAACCCGTGGAATAAGTCGAGGTGCGCGCAGACACCATGGTTATAAAAAAAAATGAAGTCTTGTATGGATATGTGTCTATGTAAACACAGTTCCATACTTATCATTGCTTCATGTGGAACTGTATCTGATTTGATTCCATTATTTATTGGTCTGATCTGGTAACTTATATTTTCCTTGTCCCTTTAATTCTTTGGTAGGTCTAAGAGAAAAAGGGCAGCACCAAATGTGGAGAGTTTTGATACTGCAGCTACTGGTATGATCTTTTAGATTATACATTTGGTAATTATCACCCTTGGGAATGAAAATCAGTTACAAGAAGCAGGATCCCTGCAGTGCTATTTTCTCTCGAGATCTCCCATCAGTTTAAACAGACTTCTATTTGGCTTGTAAACGTGGACAAATTTGAACTATTAACTCCATCTGTCTAAAAAAGAAACCCTTTTTTCTATTCTCAAGGGAAGTTCTGCTACATCTTGTACGACACAAACTTTTCATTCATGTGCATTCCCCGTTTTCTCTTTCCAATACAACTTTTTACTTTATTTTTCTCTCAAAGAAGCTCAAGATTCAATATAAGACCAAACATGTTTCTCCTATAAACATTAACTATTTCAATTTTAACTGTTTATCATAAATAAAGAAGACTATTTAAACTTAACTCCTCTCATATCATGGTACATAGTCAGATTTCACACGAAGCGGAAGTATATAATTCTTTATTCATCACAGCTTGTGACCATGTTTGTGCCTTGTGGAACAAAAATCTATTTTTACCTTCTATTTCTTGTTTCATACTTTTTATTTTAATCTTGTTCATGGCGGAACAGAAAAAAGAGTAATTCATGAGTCTCATTGTCTGTGTGCTCCTACTGCATTGTAACTGTGAGAAATATAGGAAAAGAATATTATTGAATTGTTGTTGTTTACATTATTACATTGAGATCCTATTTATAGACCCTAGAATACAATCCTTTACCAAGTAGGATACTATTTATTATTCCTATTTCTATTTCTATTACTATTCCTATTCTAATAGGATTGTATAAACCTATTCCTAATCTAATAGGATTGTATAAACATATTCTTATTCTAATAGGATTGTATAAACCTATTCCTATTCTAACACTCCCCCTCAAGCTAGTGCATACAATTCATGTACCTAGCTTGTTACAAATGTAATTAACACGAGGGCTGATGAGGGGCTTGGTGAGACATCTGCAAGTTGATCACTCGACTTCACAAAATTGACAATCAATCTCAAAGTGCTTGGTCTTCTCATGAAGTACTGAATTTGATGCATAATGCCGATAAAACACAGAGTGATAAAATTATAGTGTTGGAACTTCCCAAACCAAGCTTGCAAAGACTGTTTCAGACCATAGAGTGACTTACGTAATCAACATACAAGCTACTAAACTCCCCCTGAGCAACAAAATTAGGTGGTTGCTCCATATAGACTTCTTCACAATGCAGCGGTCGTTGTAAGTGCTCAAAATCTAGTATAAAGTATATGGATCATGTTGAAATCAATAGACGAGTCGATATCAAACAAGTCACCGAAAAACTGGCCAGAACATGCTCATATGCTGGAAAATTAGATTTGATGGCTAAAAGTGGTCACAATCTAAGAAATAAAATTATATGGGTAGGGTCGGAATGATGTCACGACCCAACTAGAAAATAGAAATTATTTAGGATAGTTCGAAGATGGAACAACCCCATTGAAAAAGAGAAATAATATGGATAGGATCGGAATGACGACACGACCCTACTGAAAAAGAAAAATTATACAGGTATGGTTGGAATGATGGCACAACCCTACGCAAATCAGATTTGAGGAGTCACCGGAAAGACGAATGGAACTATGCAAATCAAATCTGAGGAGTCACTAAAAAGACATGATGCTATGCAACTCAGATTTGAGAAAGTAGTTCGGTAAAATCCATGGTACTACACAAATTAATTATGAAAAGCAGTCCGGAGAGATGCACGGTGCTACGCAAATAAGATATGCAAAAAAAGGTAGTCACCGGAAGGATGTCACGGTGCTACACAAATTATATATGAAAAAGTAGTCACTGGAATGATGGCACAGTGCTACACAAATTAAATATGAAAAAGTAGTCACCGGAATGATGGCACGGTGCTACAAAAATTAAATATGAAAATGTATTCACCGGAATGATGGTACGGTGCTACACAAATTAGATATAAGAAAGTAGTCACTGACCCAACTTTTGCTAACATAATTATTGGCCAGACGGGCAGCATATATGAGTAATAGCCGCCCGTCGGCAGCGAAAGCTCTTAGATTTTCTACCAAGATCGTAGAGGCTCTGATACCATGTGAGAAATATAGGAAAAGAATATTATTGAATTGTTGTTGTTTACATTATTACATTGAGATCCTATTTATAGACCCTAGAATACAATCCTTTACCAAGTAGGATACTATTTATTATTCCTATTTCTATTTCTATTACTATTCCTATTCTAATAGGATTGTATAAACCTATTCCTAATCTAATAGGATTGTATAAACATATTCTTATTCTAATAGGATTGTATAAACCTATTCCTATTCTAACAGTAACTACTCCAACTTTTGGAACTTTGTTATTTATTCCTGGTGTTCTACTCAGATGCTAATCACGAAATTTTTTCTGTTTTAAATTGAACCTTATAATTTGTCTTGTTTCTGTTTATGAAGGCCAAATATTGACTGAAGGGAAAAAGGCTTTGTACCATTGCAATTATTGCAATAAAGACATATCTGGAAGGATTCGGATTAAATGTGTTGTGTGCTCTGACTTTGATCTTTGTGTGGAATGCTTTTCTGTTGGAGCAGAAGTGCAGCCTCACAAAAGCAATCATCTGTATAGAGTTATGGTTAGTGACTTCATCTTATTGAATTTTCATCAAAATGTTGGACTACTTCAGTTAAGTACTTCTCTTGAATTGTTTTATTCGTATCTACATTTAACAGAACATAAATAGTTTAAGCCAGTGAAAATGCTGAAGCAGTCTTAAATTGCTGCCTTAATTCTCAGTAGGTTTTGTTAATTGCTACGCTCTTCATTGATGTCACATTAACGGAGCAGATATCATCATTTTGTGTATCCTGATTGGTTTATGCAAAACTTGGGAAAATATTATAGAGATTGTTGAAGCTGCTGAGTACGTAACATCTTAAAGACCATTTAATTTATTTTTTAGAAGGATTGTGCCAGGTGAACTCTATACCTGATTTTGTATATGAGAGTTGACCACTCAGCTAATATGAAAGGGTTGTGCAGTCTTCATAGCTGCTTGATGGTCAGGCAGAGTCATAAGAACTATATCTATGGTCATCCGCTTGTACAAGATGTATTTTTATCTAATAATCCTGTTCATCAAAGCGGGCTGCTATCTGTTGACATATTATCATAATTTCACTAACTTTTGGATATAATCCTTTACCTATACTCCCTCCGTTCCTTTTTAGTTGTCATGATAGGGTTTTGCACAACCCTTAAGAAAAAATTAATTAGTAGTGTAGTTTGACCCCTTATTAATTCTTTAATCTTTATCTATTTACGTGCCTCTTAATTCTAGAATAATTTATGCCAAGGGCAAAGTTGAAACAAAGAATTAGTTCTCTCTCATCTTCATCAAGAATAATTAATTCTCTTTTGATTGTTAATTTGACAACTATTTCGGAACAAGTATTTTTAATATACATGACAATTAAAAAGGAACAAAGGGAGTAGTTTGTTTGGTCAAACTTCTAAAATTAGCTTATTTTGAAAATTGTTTGTTTCAAAACTGCTTTAAAAAAAGTACTTTTGTGAGAAGCTGTGTGTGTTAGGTCAATCAATTTGAGAAACACTTATAAGTATTTAGTGTTTGACCAAACTTTTAAAAAGGTTTCTAAATGTATTTTCTCAAAATTGTTTTTAAAAAAAGTACTTTTGGAGGGAAACCTTTTTTCAGCTTCTCAAAAACAGCTATTGCTCCTACTCAAAATCACTTTTTATTCATCTAAAAGCTTGGCCAAACAACCCAACTTTGAAAAAACATTTTTTTAGAAAGCACTTTTTTTCTTGGAGATTCTTGGCCAAACAGTCTACTAGTTACCTATAGTGGAGAAATTGGATTCATAATGAGACGTAGAGGTGGATCTAGAATTTCTAGAACATGGGCTTACCACTAATAAAAGGAGAAAAAAGAATGTATTAAGTGGGAGTTGATCCATTTTCCTTAAAATAAATAACGTAGCATTCAACCAAGTCACCATCCGACCCTTTTAGAGCATGGGTGCTATCAAACAATATTAGATCAATTTTAGGAAATATGTACATAGGATACCTAATTTGAGGAGAGACCATGGGTTCACATGAACCACTATTTGTAATGTAAAAATCCACCCCTGATGAGATGGAAGATAATAGGTAGAAATATGCTCATGAAAAAAGGTTGTTCTAATTGCAACGATGAGATGCTTATGTGCGGGAGATGATTTTCACACGATTCAAGTAAGATGGACACTCATGTTGGTATTTGATACTATATCTAGAGAGGTAGAATTGAAGTTCACGCTTTTTATGTGGATGCTAAGTAATAGAGAATGGGATGTTTACTTTGTTGGACTTGTCAAATCTAAAATTGGGGACAAGGTTTTTATGAAGCTGTTACTTATGAGTGAACTATTATTATGATTAATTACAAATGATGAGATTAGTAGGTGGTCGTATGTACAGTGGATATTCACTTCCCATCTTAGCTGATCAATGATCTAATGAAGCATTTTTCTCACATGTTTACATTTGAGGGAGGAGTTCTGGCTCTTTTATGCTGTTTACTTTGTTTAGTTATGTTCTCACCCTTTTTGTAATCTCTTACTTTTTATGGATATATGTGTGGGATGTCTTCAAGGTTTTCTTCTATGAACAGGATAACCTGTCATTTCCTCTCATATGTGCTGACTGGAATGCTGATGAGGAAATGTTACTTCTAGAGGTAGTCTTCCATTTTTTTGCTTGTGCTTAAATATTTCAATCATCAGTTATTTCTCTACTCTATAGTTTTTTTACAAGTTCTCTTAAATATATCCAAGTGAGCTAGATCTATTCAGAATTCTGGGAGGATTAGAGTTCTCTTGGTTTTAGTTTATCGCCTGTCCTCTTTTTCTTTTGCAGGGTTTGGAAATGTACGGATTGGCAAACTGGGCTGAAGTTGCCGAACATGTTGGAACAAAGAGTAAATTGCAGTGTATTGACCACTATAAGTCCACATATATTAGTTCTCCTTGTTTTCCGCTTCCGGTGAGTAACCCGCCTAACACAGTGCAGCATTACATCAAGTGCTTCATTATGAAAAGCTGAATCTGCACACTATATTTCTGTAGGACATGTCTCATGTTATGGGAAAGAACAGAGAGGAACTTCTTGCCATGGCCAAGGATCAAGGTGACTGAAGAGCTTTTCTTTATCGTATTCATTTTTTTTTAACCTCTTAAGCTTCTGATTTTGGATGGTTTTCTGCTTCATACACTTTCTTGATTCAATCCATCAGTTTTTACTGTGTTCACTGCATAACACAATCAAGCTATGTTTTCCCCCTACCTCATATGGGACAGGCCAACATTTACTCCAATTGGTTGGTTTTGCTATTAATCAAGAAATTGATCTGTATTGGGTTAAAAACAGAACTTTGGCATGTCTTTCTGGGACCCCTACATTTTCCCTTTTCATTGGATCAATAAAAAATTTGTAGCAGACCAAAATCATTTGTACCCCACACTCTTCAGAAGGCATCAAGAGTGACAAAAAACTGCAACAGCCAGAAATGTCTGGTTTTCGCTATCTTTCATATGCCTGTCTGCTCATGCTTGGTTGGTAGTTAACAGATATCATCATATCTTGATAATTGAGTAGTACTGGTGTCGGAAGAAGTACAAGCATATCCACCGTGTTGAAGTGTGTGAGTATCATATCTAAAAGATTAAGCTATTAGAGAGAGCACACTTTTATTTCATTAACTATGTATTCAACAATGCCCCCACATGTAGGCATGAAGCCTGATTCTTTTTCATAGGCCAAGCGTGTGGAAATTCTTTTCAACAATGGGTGGCAGTGAGACTCGAATTCAGGATCTTTGCCTTCATTGATGACTTAACCATGTTGAAGTGGTGTGATCATCTCATCTAAAGCTATTAGAGAGAACACACTCTTATTTAATTAACAATGTAATCAACATCCATTCTCAGAATCACATCGTCTCTTAGTCTAATTGAATGTTCATTCTTGTTAGGATATGCAGCTCCCGGGGGAGTTAATGTTAAAGAAGAGTCTCCATACTCTGCAGGAATCAAGTATGCTCGGGTTTGTTCCAAATAAATGTAAGTGTCATAGCCTTCTCTATTCTCATACGTTTGGACATGTATTTTCAGGATGGAAGATCAAAGGGAAGAAAATTCAACTGGACTTGCCTCAGGTAGTTTAGCTTCTGGCACAAATTGATACCCTTATAATTGACATAGAAATTCTTTTTTCATAATGGGTGGCGGAGAATCAAACCCAACACCTTTGCTTGCTTGATACTATTTTGCAGTGTATGATCATCTCATCTTAAAGTTTAAGCTATTAGAGAGAGCACTATCTTATTTAACTTAATTATATCTTCAACAATTCCGTTCTAAGCTCATACTAAAAAGAGACAACAAAATAGAACAAAATTTCCCCCATTGTCCCTGCAAAGGCAATACATATGTATGTGTGTGTGTGGATACAGAAAGGGAGAGAGATAGAGATGGCAATAGAATTGAAGGCAATTATAGTGGTAACTGTGGGAAAAATTATTATATTCTTCGGTTTGTGTTGGCATATGTTCACTTGTTTTCTCTATCATGTTTGATTTGGTTTCAGTTGGAGCTTCTGCTTCTGGTACATTAGCAGGAGCTGGAAAGAGGACATCTAGCTTACTTCATAGTAAGGAGAATCATGATAGCATCAAAGTGGAAGGTATCAGTTGCTCTAACATTATATCACAGAAAATTGTGATGCTTACTGTTTGTGCACCATTGCTTTATCTTCACTTTAGGATTCAGATATCCATGTACTAATCTTAAGTATTCTTGTCTGGTGATGCTATTTATATATATTTTGAAAAATGAATATGGCAAAGAAATTCTTGCAAGTATACACTTATTCCACATTTCTACTCAATTGTGAGCAGGAGATACCATGCCATTTCTGTAGTTTGTAGTTTGATAACAGTAATGCTGATAATTCACAACTCTCTATACTTAAAGAAATAGCTGATGAAGTTTTTAACTTTTTATTGATACTTTCTTTAGAGTATGCATGGTAACTTTTTGAATGAGAGAAATGCTAAGAGTCTTTTGTTATTGCATTTAGGTTGTCCTGCAGACAGGAGTGTCGGAGAGAAAAAGCCTAGGTCATCAGTGGATGAGGGGCCTTCTATGACAGAATTAAGTGGTTATAATTCCAAGAGAGAGGAGTTTGAAATTGAATACGATAATGATGCTGAGCAGATGGTGGCTGATATGGAATTTAAAGAGACAGATAGCAATGCGGAACGTGAATTGAAACTTCGGGTATTGCGTATATACAATAAAAGGTAAGTAATCCTCACCGAACTGTGATGTTAGTACTTATTTCCTCTTTCCCCAACATATGCAAAAAAACAGAACGTTAAGTACTATTTCTGTCAGTTACTCTTTTACCTTCTTCCCCCCCTCTTCCAAGTGCGAGAATCTTTGCAGAAGAGAGCTATGATTCTGCAAGTGTTGATTTTCTTGCCACATTTGAAAATGTCAATTGACTTCTTGACTTTAAGGTGGTTTTATTGAATGCAACATTCAACTGATGTATGCCGGTAGAATCACCTATTTATAGTTTTCTCGGGGATCTTGTGGATGAATAATGAATTTTATCCTGCCTTGAGCCACCTAGCAATTTGTAAAATTTTAAACTGTTCCTTTTTATAATGCATTTCTCAGATAGATGCCATTCAATGCAAGTTTCTCTTGCCTGTATCCATTTTCAGTTGACTTCAGATTGAAGGTAGTTCAATACCATATTGACATCCCACTGGACTGTTGTCTTCAAATAAATGTGGTTGATAATCTTCCCATGATTGTAAAGGGAAGTAATCCCAGTTAGGTGCTTCTGGTACATCATGTTGTCGATATGGATTTTTGAACTATGTATTCATGAGAAAATGTAGCTATTGAAAGACAATTACGTAGTAGAGGTCAGCAATTGTCTATGTTAGTTGCTCTGATGCACTAATGGCTCATGATACTCTTAATTTATTTTTGTTTGTGCGAATCTTCAATCTGTTAATATTCTGCAGGCTTGATGAGAGGAAACGTAGGAAGGATTTTATTTTGGAAAGAAAACTACTTCATCCTGATCCTTTTGAGAAAGACCTCACCCCGGAGGAGAAGGACATATGCCGTCGTTACAGGGTGTTCATGCGTTTTAGTTCAAAAGAGGAGCATGAGGATTTCCTTAGGAGCATAATCGAGGAGCACCGGATAGTTAAACGAATACGAGATCTTCAGGTTAAGTGCAAAGTCTTTCTACTAGAGTACCTCCAAAATGATAATCCTATTTTCTAGTTTCTTTGGAATCCTTTCTGAATGATTATAATCCTTATACAAAGATTGGAACATTATCAGCTTATAATCATGTTTTGTTACACTCAAAACATTAGGTGTGTAAAACACAAACTCAATGATATGAAAAGAATTTAAAGTTCATCTTTTTTAAAAAAAAAATTCTAACAGTAGAACTTATAATTTAAAGGTTTCTGTACTGGGTAAGCATTTCGTATAAAAATTTTATAATTTATTTTCTCCTATTTTGTTACTACCATGTGTAAGTCTACATGAATGCTAACTAGTTTCCTTAACCATAGGTAGTGATCCATTTTCTTTTGTTTTTATAACGGTTTTGTTCATACCAACTTGGACACACCTCAACTTTTATTCATCAAGTACCTGGCTACCTGCTCCTCTCACCAGCATAACTATTGGCAACTTTGGCCACCAAATTTTTGGCAGATGGAAGAAGCATCTAGTATATTTTGTGTATGCTGGTATTTTAACCCTGGTCTCCTATGGTTTTCATCCCACTTAGTAGGCAATTTGGTCACACCCAATGGGTGCTGTAGGTTGTGGTTGTTGCATGGGATACATTTCAGATACTATAATCAAATAAAATTTGGCAAAAAGACCAATAGATTGGGTCAAGCACGTACCTCTGGCATATGTGACAAATTTAAACTCTGCAGTCTTGTCTATTAAGTTTTCAAGTTAGTGTTATTGAAATATTCAGTCCCTGCACCCAGGATGCCCGAATTGCTGGTTGCCGAACTTTAGCTGAGGCAGAAAGATATGTTGAACAAAAGAGAACGCGGGAATCTGAAGAAAATGTACGTAGACTAAAGGAGAACTCCCAGAGTGGCCCAAGTGGCAAATATTTGCAAAGAGCAGGTCACTTTAAAGTGGAGCATGACAGCAGCCCTAGAGGAGTTGGTAGAGGCCCTGAAATGATGGATTGTTGCAATGACTTATCATCAACCACCGCACCACATGGTGTTGGAAGTGCTGTAGACATTTGGGATGTCAGTGGCTTTTCAGGGGCTGAGTTGCTCTCAGAAGCTGTAAGAATCTTCTTTTTCTGCTGCCATATATTGTTGCTATTTGACTATTTCCACAATTTTCTTTGCGAGCATTAACCATGCGACTGGTATTATCTGACTTTGTACATATATCAAAATGGGTATTGATGTAGCAATTCTAATAGTATTGATGCCCCTGAAAAGTGAATTTTTTTTTGAACTTTTAGTTATTAGTGTCTGGCTGTATCCTTTTAATCCTAACCTGCATTTGTGGCTATTGCAAATGCAGGAAAAAAAGCTTTGTGATGAGATAAGAATCCTGCCGGCTCATTATCTAAACATGTCGCAAACCATGTCCATGGGGATCTTTAATGGCAACATCACCAAGAAATCTGATGCGCATGGTCTATTCAATGTTGATCCGAATAAGGTGGACAAAGTGTATGAGATGCTTGTTAAAAAGGGCCTGGCTCAAGCGTAATGTTGCTACTTTACAGGTTCAAGCATGATTTTACTAATTTTCTACCAAAATTGGCAATGATGTAAAAAGGCTGCCCTGTTTTCTTAGATTCTTTCAAAACTATCTAAACCGTTACGTTAGATGAAGGTTGCTCAAGGCATGGCTGTTCAAAAAGTTATCACATACGTGTAACGAGAGGAAAAGTTATGCAGTGGATATCCTTTATAATGATACCGATTGTAGATGTGAGGTTCGTAACACAAGCTTTTCATAGTGTTCCAGTAACATTGCAATTATTATGGCGTGGTAAGTTATCTGTTCGAAAGGAAGCGGTGTAATGTAGACTTATGCTGTTGTCTGAGGCTTGTGTATACATGAGGTTTATACATCCAATTAGATTGTGAATAGTTTGCTGGTTCACAGCTAGTTTTGGAAAGTGTTTCATTTGCGATTCTTTTTCCTCAAAACAGGGAAGTTGGATTGAGTATCCATTTTATGTTGTTGGATTGAGTATCTATTTTATGTTGGATTATAATATTTATGTTGTTGGATTATATTATTTTATCTTGTTGGATTGAGTATCTATTTTTATGTTGTTGGATAAATTTTATTTTATGTTGATTATCTATTTTAAGTTGTGTTCGTTGCATAGGCACAACAATTATTCCATTCACATTAATCTTGGAGATCTGTCAAACTTTCTACATTTTGTATTTCTAGACTTTATTTAACCACAAAAGAATCATACTCCCTTCGAGTACTGTTATTATCTAGTGTTTTCATATATATATATATATATATATATATATATAGGAAAGCACGAGTTCAATATATGTTATTTTATATCTCAATTTTTGGGACAAATAGAATTTGGAGAATCAACTAAATTTTAATATGATTTTTTAGATATTTTAAGTTAATTGTTGTGATTAATAATACTCTTTATGTAGTTTTTAAATAATGTATGCTATTCTCTCTATTCCAATTTATATGATATTGAAAATTTTGAGAGTCGGCCAGTTTTTTTTAAAAAGTTGTTAATTATTGTGATTTTGTTGTACTTTTTACACAATTTTAAATTATATAGTATGTTACTTCATCTTTTCTAATTTATTTGGTACTAATAAAACTTCAAGAATTAGTAATCAAACTTTTCATGTCTTTTAGATAGTTGCTAATTATTGTGATTTAGTCTTTTTATGTAATTTTTAAATAATATGTATTACTCCCTTTATCTTGATTTATGTGGTACAAATATAGTTTCAAGAGTCCACCAAATTTTTATGTTTTTTTTTTTTAAAAAAAAGGTTTTAGGTTGTTAGTTCTTGGGAACCGATAAAATTTCAATAGCCAATTAATTTTTTAATATATAAAAGACTGAGAAAATAAAATAAACCAATTAAATATGAGGTAAAGAAAGAACCAACTTTCAGATGGGTAATCAAGTTGAATTTCAACATATTATGGACGAAGCTTTACGAAGGATATATTGAATTGGAGCATTTATTCCCCCGTTGTCTCATTTACGTGATTATGTTTGATTGAATATGACGATTAATAAAAGAAATATTCTTAAAATTTATAGTTTTAAGTATGTCATGACACTGTATTGTAGAGAATAGCAGAAGAAATGTATAATTGGAGAGCCCTTTTGCTAGCCCAAGATCGTTAACTACGATCGTAAGATTCAACTAAAGAAAAGGAAGCTAGAAAGGAGAAGGAATATTTTGAATAAGAGAACTTTGATATGGAAAAAGACTCTTTGATTTGGGTTGTATTACAAATGGCTAAGGTCACCCTATTTATACTTGCGTGGGATGGTTCTAGATATTTACGGAGCTGTAGACTTAAGACCTAAGGATATTTCTTTGACAGGTGATCGGGTCTTGGAATCCTCAGGAAAGTGTAAGCACCTATATACAATTTCTATTTTTCTTTCTATATATAGATATGGCTTTCTCTTGATGGAATATACCAAAGCTAAATCTTCTTTTTAGAACCATAACTCAGTGAAGTAGGCGACAACTGCTATTAGGGTCTGTCTTAAGGCATTGGCTCTCTAAGTATCTAACTCTCTAAAATATCTACACATTTCTTAAGATACAACAACAAGAAAATTCTAGTAACTTTATCTTCTACCCTAAAATATATAGATATTTCTTTAAGATAATTATTCTAAATACTACACTAGAGTATTCTAAAATCAAATATAAACATTTCCAAATTTGGATCTAAAGATTTAACAAAGGAGGAATAATGAGTTTATAACTATAGTAATTGAACAACTTGCAATGCAACCATGGTGCAATCTCGATCCCCGAGCCCTTAACATAAATTTGGGACTCGCGGAATATCATTGTTCGGATTTATTAACTCAATTTTTTTCTACATTGATGTTGTTCATAAGTTGGGTAATCTAAGTTAATATGGACCATCTTCAATATCACTACGCCTACAAAATTAGTAGTATTCACAATATTCAAAAGTCATACACAAATATAAGACCCTAGACATAAGATTAATAAAATATTGATGGAGTATTTTTTTTTTTTTGAAGCAACGAGATTATTAATTTATAAAAATCAAAAGAGGAAAAGAAAATAGAAATTCCATATAAAAGTTAGTATTTCTAAACCTTCCCTCCAATAACCTGATTATAGAGACAAAACTACCCCGTCTTATTCCCAATACTCAGCTTATAACTGAATGGTAAAATAGTCAAATCTGAAAAGAAATAACGGTTTGTAACGAACTTTAGCAAAATCACTTCTCTGTATAAAACAGAGCTCATTTTCGTTTTCTCTGCAAAAGAAAAAAAAGAAGAAGATGAATTTCTCAGAGATGAAAGATCAGGCAATTAATGGCGTGAAATGGTACTTCAATAGGAATTGGAATAGAGACGACGTGATGAATATGGATGAAATTTCCGACGAACTTCACTCAACCTTGGAGATGGTACATAAATTCATCCCCAATTCTTCTCAGAAGATTTTTAGGTGTTACTGATAATGAATTTCAGTTTCTTACAGTTCAGAAGATTGATTTGTTTTTGCTAAAAATATAGGTGTATCTTAGTCTCTTCTGTGCCATGTTGAGCATTACTTGTGGATCCACTTTGCAATGGATCTCGATAACTGCGGGGAAATACTCAGTCCTTTATTTTGTAGCAAAATTAATCTTGCTTTACCTTACTCCACCAGAGAGAGTGGTACGTACGTGATCAATGATTCGTAAATTTTGTTGAATTATTCTTGAAATTGATTCTTATAATGTAAATCTTCTGTCTTATGCAGAAGATGAGGATCATAATCTCGATGTTGGCTGAATATTCATTCGGTTCTACTGTTGGCTTCATTTTCAATTATCTCTTCAAAATTGAGAATCGGTAAGACTCAAAAGTTACTAAATATTGTTTAGATATCCGTTGATTGAGTTTTTCTAATATGAAAATGACAATTGGTTGTTCTCCAGCTTTGTTTTCAGACTTTTGGTAGGTATAACAATTGGCACTGGAAATTTGTGGCATCAATCCATCAAAACAAAGGATAGGAGGGAAATCTACACCGGTTGCCTGAAATATTGCATTGTTATAGTGGTTTCGATGATTGCTTTCTTTCTTTTGGAAACAGATACAACTCTCCAGATGATAGCGGTAATTAAGCAGTTGTATGCATACAATGTAGTAATTAAGCAGTTGTATGCATACAATATAGTCATTTTGAACTCACTGACTCTAGTTTGAATGAATAATATGACTGATTTGTTGAATACTGTTTGTTGTAGATACACTCTGTGCTGATATTGTTCATGGGGTACCTTGTGATATATAGCCAAGAAATATTGTACGATGCTAACTTTGGAGATATTGACTTCGTCAGCTGCACATTCACCGTCTTCTTCCATTTTCCGGGCATAATGATCCATGCTACAAGACTATACCTGCAGGGTGAGCAACAAGAACAGAATTAAAGCAGATGCAGCTTGGAAGTATAGAGAGTAAAATGTGCAGCTTACTGTAAATGAGGAACAAATATTCCTTTGTGTCTACATTTTACTGATTGAAGCAAAGTTCTTTGAATATTTCTTGGCAAATGAAATATTGAGTGCAAAATCTTGAATAGAATGAATACACATAATTGTTTTTTTTTTCAAGACAGTGCAATAAAGAATTTCACAAATGCTTAAGAGCTATTTAGTGTGTAATTTCACAAATGGTCGCTCAACGATTTGTGGACATCTGTTTCCTCCAAGCACTTAATTCCCATTGTATTTAAGCAAACTAAGTGGACGTTTGGTCATGAAAATTCATTTCATTTAAAATTTATAACGTTGACTTGTGTTTGGTCATACTTTTTGCAAAGAATATTTAGTATTTCAATAACACTAAATAACAGTGTTTAATATGCACCTATCATCGATCCAAGAAAAAAAGGATAACAGTTTTTTGGGGCTTCATAGTCCCCCCAATTGACGACCAACGATTACAACAGACACATGTAAAAGTTTCAAGTAAAGATATTTGTACTAATTGAAAGATGTGCTTAATTAAAACGAAGTTATGGCACACATATTATGAGTTATTTCACAATATTTGTTATAGCGACTGGAGGTGTCAAAGAACCTGAGGGCATCAAAAGCCCAGATTCTTAAAAAAGTATTGATAGGAGCCTAAATCAACAGTTCCCCATTTTGGAAATTAAATAGAAGCAATGCAATTAATTTATGAAAAATCAAAACAAAATAGAAATTCCCTACTAAAATTTCCCGCCAACAATCTAAAGCTGGAGACGTAACTACCCATCTTATTCCCAAGACTGAGGGGTAAAACAATAAATATCCTTGGGCAGTCATTGTAATGAACTCAGCAACCGCTTTTTTTTCTCTGTATAGCAGAGCTCACAGTTTCTCTGAAACAAGAAGAAGAAAAAGATGAATTTCACAGAGATGAATCTTCGGGACGTCAATAGGAACCGGAATAGAGATGACATGATGAATTCCGATGAAATTCCTCATCAAGTGCAGGTATTATTCATCAGAAATTGTTGTAATTTCATGAAATTATTATGAGAGTTTTCTTTACTGAAATACGTAATAGCCGATCAGAAGATTTTTAGGTATTGTCGAGTTTCTTCTTCTTGGTACAGTTTCAGTAAGAAATAAGGCAACATTCTACTTTTCAGGATTGATGAATTTCGATTCTCACAAGTTTTTGATGTTTGCCCATTTTTCGATTTTCTTTTGCACTTGCTTATGCCGTTTGATAAAATTATTGGAGTTTCAAAGCCACTGGAGTAGTTCTTGAGTGACTTATATGAGAGTATTTGACGAATGAGAAATTAAGATAATAATTTCACTTATCTTGATTTATTAAAGTTATAGTAGTTAAAATTTTGAACTGGAAAACATGCATTTTTGCTTGGATCCCCCCTTTTCCTGTGATTGACTAGTTTTTTGCTCAAATTATAGGTGGATCTTACTGTCTGCTGTGCCATATTGAGCTCTACTTATGGATCCTTCATGCAATATATCTCGGTAGCTGGGGGAAAACTCACAGTCCTTTCTTATGTCGCAAGTTTATTCTGGATTTACTTTACTCCACCAGGGAGAATGGTATGTATTTGTTGAATTATTCTTGACGTAGTCTTCTGTCTAGCTTATAACATAAATCTTCTATCTTATGCAGAACATGAGGTTCTTACTCACCATGTTGGTTACNTACATTTTTGCTTCGATTCCCCCTTTTCCTGTGATTGATTAGTTTTTTGCTCAAAATATAGGTGGATCTTACTGTCTGTTGTGCCATATTGAGCTCTACTTATGGATCCTTCATGCAATATATCTCGGTAGCCGGGGGAAAACTCACAGTCCTTTCTTATGTAGCAAGTTTATTCTGGATTTACTTTACTCCACCAGGGAGAATGGTATGTATTTGTTGAATTATTCTTGACGTAGTCTTCTGTCTAACTTATAACATAAATCTTCTATCTTATGCAGAACATGAGGTTCTTACTCACCATGTTGGTTACTTATTCATTCGGTGCTTCTGTTAGCTCTTCTACCATTTATCTCTTCAAAATCAAGCAAGAGTAAGACTCAAAACATTGCTTAGATATCTGGAAATCTTAATTCTGTAGGGACTTGTGTGATTTAGCTGCCTGAATGTGTCCTTCTCTTTCACAAGATAATGGCATTCGAGTGGATCGATGAATTTGAGATAAAACATCGCGTTTTGTATCAATCTTGCACAGTTTTCTAAAAGTGACTACTAGAATATATAAAACTTGTGCATTCTTGGCTAATATATATGTTATAGCACATTTGCTACTCCTCTGCTCCTTCTATATGTGTAGTTGATTAGTCCTTGTTGTTTTCTGTTCCTTATTTGAAAGAATACTCTGATAATCTTAACATTCCATGCTTGTTCTCCAGCTATGTTCTCAAACTTTGGGCTGCTATAACAGTTAGCACTGGAAATTTCTTGTATAGAGCCATCAAAGCAGCGGAAAGGAGTGAAATCAACTTCGGTTTCCTGAAATATTGTTATATTGTAATGATCTCCGGAACTGTTCTCATTCACTTGAACATAGACACAACTTTCTGGTTCATAACGGTAAGCAGTTGTATGCATACGATGTAGTCATTTTGAACTCACTGACCTCTAGTTTGAATGAATAATATAACTGACTTGTGAATTACTGCTTGTGATAGATAATTGCTCTGCAGATAGTGTTCATGGCGTACCTTATGATATATAGCCAAGAGATACTGTACGATACAAACTTAGGAAATCTTAACTTCCTCAACTGCACATTCACCGTCTTGTTCCATTTACCGGGCATAGTGATCCATGCTGCAATACTATACCTGCAGGGTACAGAAATCGAGCTACACAAACACAATTGAAGCAGATGCAGCTTTGGAGGTATAGAATAGATAAAGAGTAGAATGTGCACCTTATACTGTAAATGATGAACAAATATTCCTTTGTGTCTACATTTTACCGATTGAATTTGGAATTTGTACCGAAATACTGATTGTTGATTACCCTGCCCCATACAAAATCTTGAATAGAATACAGAATTGAACTGTTATAATAACCATATGTAAGAGTAATTTTACTTTATCACACCAAAGTTATAAAAACTATTTTTGGTATCATAGAAAATATCTCCTTTGTTTCCTACTAGCACTAGAGAGTAGAATGTGCACCTTACTTTATCAACCATATGTTTGGTACATTTTGATTTATCTACTCGTTTGATAAACTCAAAATTATTTTCAAGTTAAAAACAATCAAAAGTTATAAATTGGTCATCCCCAACTTATAATTTTACACCTCAATAAGTATTTTTAGTTAACCAAGATTAAAAGGCTATTTTGAACAGTACTTGAGCTATGTCACCTCTTTCCGTTCCTTTTTACTTGTCAATTTTTTATTTGACACATCTATTGAGAAAAATAATGATAGGTGTAGTAAGTTTACTAGTTTAACCCTATTAATTGATAGGGTCCCAAATATATTTACTCACTACATTTTTCAAAAACATTAACTCAATATTAATAAATTGAGGGTATAATAGGAAAAAGAAAATTGTCTTTTCCTTGATTTGTCAAAATGACAAGTAAAAAGAGAAATCAAACTAAGAAATATTTGGCAAGTAAATAGGAACGGATGGAGCATAAATTACAAGAACTAATAGTCATCCTCTACCACAATCTATACCTGCTAACATATGCACTTAATATTTTATTTTGATAATAAAATGTACCAAAGAGATCGAACTTATTACTCTACTAAGGCTTTTCGCACAATAGAGACTTTTTGCTAAGAACAAAAAATTAAATAAGTAAAAAACTACTCCCTCCATTCCATATTAATTTAATTTTTGAGGCATTTTCTATTTTTCAAATTAACTTAATTGTTCAGTTTTCAAGCCTACTTTTAGAGTGTTTTTCCAATTTTACTCTTTATTAGTTAGTATTGGAATTAGTGATTAATTAATATTTAGTTATTTTAATCATAAATTTGACAATAATTAATAAGGGTAAATAGAAGAGATGGATTAATTTATAAAAATAAAAGAGGAAAGGAAAATAAGAAACTTCCCACAATAGTTATTTCTAAAACTTCCCGCCAACAATCTGAGCCCAAAGACGAAATTACCCCTGTTGTTTCCAAGATTTGGCGTATAACCAAAGGGTAAAACCATAAATATCCTTCAAGGAATAGCGAACTTAACAACGAACTTCTTTTCCTCTGTATAGCAGAATTTACATTCCCAAGTAGAATTGGAAAGGGAAAGAGAAAAGCTTAAATAAATTTAATCCCAAATAGAATAAGATTAGGAAAACAAATAAGCATTATAAATACAATACGTATAATCTGAGAAGCCATTAAAGCATCAAAAGAAAAACTCATTCATCAATAAATTAAGTATGTCTTGGAAAAAGCTTAAGTTGTTGGGCAGGGGTTCTTATGGTACGGTGTCTCTTGCCACCCCATTAACCGATAACTATACATTATTTGCTGCTGTCAAATCCGCCGAAGATGATCGCTCGTCTTCCCTCCGAGTAGAAGCACAAATATTGCATGCACTGAGAGGGTCGGACTACGTAATTAAGTGCTTTGGAGAAGATGTAAGCATCGAAAACGGTAAAAAAACTTATAACCTCTTCCTCGAGTATGCTGCTGGTGGAACTTTGCATGACTTAATCCATAAGTCGAAGATGGTGCTCGAAGAATCAGAGGCTGCCTACTATGCTTTTCAAATCTTAGTCGGGATTTGTCATGTTCATAGTAAAGGATTTATCCACTGCGATCTGAAACCAGCTAATATACTTGTTTTTCCTGGCGGACAACATGGCCTTGCAAATGTGAAACTGGCTGATTTTGGGCTATCGTTGAGATCTGAAACAAACACATGTTGGGACACATCATTGAAGAAGCGTCGTCGCTGCAGAGGGACTCTACTATATGCAGCACCGGAATCTGTAGTGTGTGGGATTCAAGATAAAGCTGTTGATATTTGGGCATTTGGATGCATACTTGTAGAAATGCTCACGGGAAAGCGGGTATGGTCAGAATGTCAAAATAAGAATGAATTAAAATTGAAGATTGCACATGAAAAACTAGAGATACCAGATAATTTATCTAATGATGCAAAGGACTTTTTGAGTAAGTGTTTGGACAGAGATCATAATTGGAGATGGAATGCGGAGATGCTACTTAATCATTCATTCATCACGAACTATGTTAATAAGAAGATGATTCATGAGTTGATCCAGCGGCCTTTTGGTGATGCAGGACTCAAAACATTGGTTTCTTTGGAGCACTTATTTACAACAACTAGTTTCTATTATCCTCATAACTCCTACTTGAGAGGATCAAGCAGTATTATTACAGGCCTCCCTGAGACTAATAATAATAACACAACAGGAGACGAGCCTCTACTATGGAAGAATTTCAGAAACTTACATATATAATGAAGCTTACTTACTACTCATCCCTTTTTTCATCTTGGGTGTGCGACTCTTCAATAAACCTCAACTACTGAAGTGAAAACTAACAGCTTGAAAGCTGATTAGCATATCTCAAATAGTATATATATATGTATTTAGCATAGTTGATGACTTAAAGAAATACATGTGGAGCCTGATCCCTCTCTCTGTAGGGCTTAGAGCAATCTCTAATCATAATGTGATCTCTTAATTTTGAATCAAAAACGATTTATACATATGTTAATTCTACAATGATGGTATCTTTATGAAGATTTTCATTTAAGTATGTTACTATTGAGATAATGTATATATGTGTCAAGAGAATTGCATTCACCAAAAATAAATGGTTAAGTAGCTATTTTGTCATTTTGCAAGCGGAGATTAAATCGACCATAATATTTTATTCCAACATAGTAATGTAATAATCGAGATATTGCTTGCTTACACCGACAGTTTCATTTCTCTAGTGCTTAACCTATTGAATACATTTTTTCCATCTGTTGCTTGTGCTTGTGCAGAAAAAGCTTTTGCCGTGAGGCCTTCCACCTGAAAGAGTAGATGATTAAGAGTTGCGATAAATGATACATCAAGGCAAGGTGCAAGCTGATATTTTCCTTTAATGGTAACAAAGCCGTTGTCGTGGTCTACAGTATGTCTTTTGTGTGTCTTTGGCTGGAGTGAGTTGGATAGTGGCCTTGCTCTGATGATGAGGAGGAGGAAGAGGAAGAGGAAGAGGAAGAGGAAGAGAAGATCTCTCGGAGGACACATGAAGTAATCAAGTTCCCCAATTTAGATGATTTGGACCTTCGATCTCTGGAATTGCTCACTCACTTTTGCAATAACACTGTTGAGGGCATTGAGTTCCCTCGGTAACAGGAAATGAGCTTCTATGAGTTATCACATACAGTGTTGTATGAATTGACTCCGTCATACTAATATTATTAGCATAGTAGTACCTACATGTCGGGGTTAAACTATCATAGTTCCTTACCACTAGGTAATATCCACACCTACATTGACATGTGTAATTTCATGGCGATAATTCTGATAAACTAAAGCCGTCTGAAGCCAATATTTGATTTAATGATATTTGTTTGGAGATTTTTCTTAAGAGATAGCAAATTTCAACATACCTTGATTTACGACGATATTCCAAAGTCACCAGTAAATCACAATCTGCAGGACGACATTCAATTCACATCAAAGAATTGTCCAACAAGTTATTCCAAAAACTTCCCGCCAATGACCTGAGCCTGGAGACGAAATTACTCCTGTCTTATACTCAAAACTCAGCTATTGAAGGGTAAAAACGTAAATATCCTAATAGGAATAACGGTTCATAACAGCTTAGCAAGGCCATTGTTCTCTGTATGTATAACAGACTATAAACAGAGCACAGTTTTCCTTCTTTCTGCAAAAAAATAAAAGAAAAAAAGAAGCAGCCTTTGATTTTTTCCATTTCCTTGTAGTTAATCACAAACGTAAGAATAAAAATGTTGTAATTCATGAAATTTACTGTGAGATTTTTTCATGAAATTCCCGAAGAAGTTCACAGAAGATCATATATATGCTAAATCCATTGAAGTTTGCCGTTTTTCTCTTTCTTCTTTTGCACTTGCTAATGCTGTTTGAGTTGAATTTTACTTCGAGAGTATTTGATTTCACTTATCTTCATTTATGCAAGAAAATATTAAGGATTGAATGGTGTCATTTTCAAATAAATTGGAGACGGGCGATTTAATTAATTTGTTATATGCATTTTCAGATTTTGGCTTCTTGTGAAAACACATGTATTTTTGCTTCCTGTGATTGATTGGTTTTTGCTGTATAGGTGTATCTTACTCTCTTCTATGCCATGTTGAGCTCTACTTTTGGATCCTTCATGCAATGGATCTCGGTAGCCGGGGGGAAATTCACAGTCCTTTCTTTTGTAGCAAGTTTAATCTTGATTTACTTTACTCCACCAAGGAGACTGGTACATATGTGATCAATGACTCGTATATTTTGTTGAAGTAGCTTCTTATAACGTAAATCTTCTGTCTTATGCAGAAGACGAAAGTCTTACTCTTGATGTTGGCTTCCTATTCATTCAGTGCTTCTATTAGCGCTTTTACCAATTATCTCTACAAAATCAAGCAACGGTAGGACTCAAAAGATACTAAACATTGCTTATATATATGTACGTTGTTCAAGTTCTCTATGTTCATATCGCGTTTTGTATCATTGTTGCGCAGTTTGCAAAAAGTCATTCTGATTAACATTTCATGTTTGTTCTCCAGCTATGTTCTCAGACTTTTGTCAGGTGCAACAATTGGCTATGGAAATTTCTTGTATAGAACCACCACGACAAGGGAAAGGATCAAGCAATATTGCTTTGTTCTAATGATCTCCGCAATTCCTTCCCTTCTCTTGGACGCAGATCTTTGGGTGATACACGTAAGCATTTGTATGCATACAATGTAATCACAGTCATTTTGAACTCTCCTCTTTCTAATGAATGGATTTTTGAATAGATACACACTCAACAGACATTCTTCATGGCGATGCAGAAATTGAGCAACATGAACACAATTAAAGCTGATGCACCTTGGAAGTATTAGAATAAATAGAGAGAGTAGAATGTACACCATACTGTAAATGATGAACAAATATTCTTTTGTGTACAGAATTTGAATATTTTGTACAATAAAGACTCTGGAGTTTGACTTCATTTAAAAATTTGAACTATAACTTGTTTCAATTTAACACCTTAACAAATGAAAAATTCTTTTTATTAGATACTTTCTGTTCAAATTTATTAAAAAAGAAAAACTTTTGTGTATGCCCCTGCAAAAGCTCTAACCCGTCCCGGCCCATTGTCATCCCTACACGTTTTAAAGCTAAAGCGTCACTAACAACAACGTTTAAGGCGAGAATTCTAAATATGTAATGTAGGAGTTGCATCTAAAATTTACAATGTTAGTTATTTCTAAATCGATAGTTTCACGTTTTGGAAATTAGATTACATTAAGTAGACGACAAACAATTTTATTTATATTTTGAGTGAAGCAATGCAATAATATAAATGGAGGAGTCGGAATTTTATACAAATAAATCAAAAAAATTCAACATCTCGTATCAATACTAATAAAAATAACAATTTTAAAGCATAATTTTCGAGACCTTGTGAGTTGAGATATTACATTCACCACCCCTTTATAATTCTCTAATTCCCACAAAAGTTAGTCCTAAACGTTCCCGCCAACAACCTGAGCGTGGAGACGAAACTGCCCCCACTTATTTCCAAGACTCAGCTTAAAACTAAAAGGTAAAATCGTAAATATTCCAAAAAGGAAAAACGGTCAGTAACAACTTTAGCAAAAACACTTCTCTGTATAAAAACAGAGTTCATTTTGTTCTCTCTGCAAAAGAAAAAACAGAGAAAAAAAAGAAGATGAATTTCTCAGAGATGAAAGATCAGGCGATTAATGGTGTAAAATGGTACTTCAATAGGAATTGGAACAGAGACGACGTGATGAATATGGATGAAATTTCCGACGAAGTTCACTCAACCTTGAAGATGGTACATACATTCATCATAACACTTTCAATTTTTCTTTCTTTCTACTTGATCGCAAAAGTAAGAATAAAGATGTTGTAATTCATGAAATTATTGTTCGATTTTTCTTTATTGTAATCTTGTTTAGTACTATGTAATAGCCGATTACAACATGATCATACTAAATCCCCAATTCTTGTATCGTCATGATTCATCAATTTCGACTCTCAGAAGATTTTTAGGTTTTACCGATAATGAATTTCAGTTTCTTACAGTTCAGAAGATTGATTTGTTTTTGCTGAAAATATAGGTGTATCTTAGTCTCTTCTGTGCCATGTTGAGCATTACTTGTGGATCCACTTTGCAATGGATCTCGATAGCTGGGGGGAAATATGCAGTCCTTTCTTATGTAGCAGATTTAATCTTGCTTTGCCTTACTCCACCAGAGAGAGTGGTACGTACATGATCAATGATTCGTAGATTTTGTTGAATTATTCTTGAAGTAGTTTCTTATAATGTAAATCTTCTGTCTTACGCAGAACACAAGGATCATAATCTCAATGTTGACTGCCTATTCTTTCGGTTCTTCTGTTGGCTTCATTTTCAATTATCTCTTCAAAGTCGAGCAACGGTAAGACTTAAAAGATACTAAACATCGTTTAGATATCTGTTGTTCGAGTTTTCTAATATGAAAATGACATTTGGTTGTTCTCCAGGTTTGTTCTTAGACTTTTGGTAGGTATAACAATTGGCACTGGAAATTTGTTGTATCAAGCCATCACAACAAAGGATAGGAGAGAAATCTACACCGGTTGCCTGAAATATTGCGTTGTTATAGTGTTCTCCATAGTTACTTTCTTTCTTTTGGAAACAGATACAACTCTCCGGATGATAGTGGTAAGCAGTTGTATGCATACAATGTAACTCAAGTTTGAATGAATAACATGTCTGACTTGTTGAATACTGCTTGTTGTAGATACACAGTGTGCTGACATTGTTCATGGGATACCTTGTGATATATAGCCAAGAAATACTGTACTATGCTGACTTTGGAGATATTGACTACGTCAACTGCACATTCAACGTCTTCTTGCATTTTCCGGGCATAATGATCCATGCTACAAGACTATACCTGCAGGGTGAGCAACAAGAAGAGAATTAAAGCTGATGCACTTTGGAAGTATAGAATAATAGAGAGTAAAATGTGCAACTTATTGTAAATGATGAACAAATATTCCTTTGTGTCTACATTTTACTGATTGAATTTGGAATTTGTACAGAAATAGTGCAATAAAGACTATTTGGACTTTAAGATGATCAGTTCATTACCTACTTAACTCAAAGTTGAACATAAAGAATTTCACAAATGCTTAAGAGCTATTTATGGTGTAATTTTCAGAAATGGTCGCTCAACAATTTGTGGACGTTTGTTTCCTCCAAGCACTTCCCATTGTATTTAGGCAAACTAAGGGAACGTTTGGTCATGAAAACCAAATATTATTCATTTTATTTAAAATTAATAAAGTTGAAGTTGTGTTTGGTCATACTTTTTGCAAAGAATATTTAGTATTTGAATAACACTAAATACCAGTGTTTAATGTGCGCCTATCATCGATCCAAGGAAGAAAGGAATAACAGTGTAGATCGAGCAATGGAACCATGAATCGCATGTCAAAGAGCGAAGAAATGAAGATATCAATCGGATCCTCTCGAAGATGGAACCCCTTATCATATGATACTTTTCTTTTTTGTCATGATTGACCACCAACGATGACAACACAGGCACATCTAAAAGTTTCAAGTAAGGATATTTCTACTAGTTGAAGGATGTGATTAGTTAAAACGAAGTAATGCCACACACATTATGTGAGTTATTTCAAAATAATTGTTATAGCGATTGGAGGTGTCAAAGAAGCCCGATCCTAAAATTAGAGGGCATCAAATGCCCAGATTCTTAAATAACTATTGATAGGAGCCTAAATCAATAGTTTCACATTTTGGAAATTAGATAGAATAGAAGCAATGCAATTTATTTAGGGAAAATGCATAAGTACTTCCAGCCTAAGCCCAAAATTCCTGAGACACTCCTAACCTTTACTAAGGTCCTATTACCCCCGAACTTATTTTATATATAATTTTCTACCACTTTTCGGGCTACGTGGCACTATCTTGTGGGCCCAGCGCATGTTGATAATTTTTTCAAGAATAGTGTCACGTAAGCCAAAAAGGGGTAGAAAATTAATTAAAAAATAAGTTTGGGGGTAATAGGACCTTAGTAAAGGTTAAGTGTGTCTCAGGAATTTTGGACATAGGCTGAGAGGGTACTTATGCATTTTTCCATTAATTTATGAAAAATCAAAAGAAAATAGAAAATTCCCTACAAAAGTTATTTCCCGCCAAGAATCTAAGCATGGAGACGAAATTACCCCGTCTTATTTCCAAGAGTGAGGGGTAAAACCATAAATATCCTTCAAGAAATAACGGCCAGAGGAATCATTGTAACGAACTTAGCTGGTAATACTTTTTTTCTCTGAAAGAAGAAGAATCGGAAGAGAGATGACATGATGAATTTCGATGAAATTCCNTACTAAGGTCCTATTACCCCCGAACTTATTTTATATATAATTTTTTACCACTTTTCGGCCTACGTGGCATTATCTTGTGGGCCCAGCGCGTGTTGATAATTTTTTCAAGAATAGTGTCACGTAGGCCAAAAAGGGGTAGAAAATTAATTAAAAAATAAGTTCGGGAGTAATAGGACCTTAGTATTGGTTAGGTGTGTCTCAGAGATTTTGGACATAGGCTGGGAGGGTACTTATGCATTTTCCCATTAATTTATGAAAAATCAAAAGAAAATAGAAATTCCCTACAAAAGTTGTTTCCCGCCAAGAATCTAAGCATGGAGACGAAATTACCCCGTCTTATTTCCAAGAGTGAGGGGTAAAACCATAAATATCCTTCAAGAAATAACGGCCAGAGGAATCATTGTAACGAACTTAGCTGGTAATACTTTTTTTCTCTGAAAGAAGAAGAATCGGAAGAGAGATGACATGATGAATTTCGATGAAATTCCCCATCAAGTGCACAGAACCTATAAGCAGGTACGATTCATCATTGAATTGTTGTAATTTCATGGAATTATTATGAGTTTTCCTTTACTGAAATACGCAATAGCCGATGCTAAATGCCCAATTCTTAAATCTAATCTTCATGATTCTCACAAGATTTTTAGGTATTGGTACAGTTTCTTACCGTTCAGTAAGAAATAAGGCAACATTCTACTTTTTATGATTGATGAATTTCGATTCTCTCAAGTTTTTGATGTTTGCCGATTTTTCACTTTTCTTTTGCACTTGCTTATGCCGTTTGATAAAATTATTGGAGTTTCAAAGCCACTGGAGTAGTTCTTGTGTTGAATTTTACACCAAGTATTTGACGATTGAGAAATTAAGATAATAATTTCACTTATCTTGATTTATCAAAGTTAAAATTTTAAACAGTTGTTGTGTTAGCTGGAAACATGCATTTTTGCTTGGATTCCCCCTTTTCCTGCGACTGATTAGTTTTTTGCTCAAATTATAGGTGTATCTAACTGTCTTCTGTGCCATGTTGAGCTCTACTTTTGGATCCATCATGGCATGGATCTCGGTAGCCGGGGGAAAATTCACAGTCCTTTCTTATGTAGCAAGTTTATTCTGGATTTACTTTACTCCACCAGGGAGACTGGTATGTACAGTATTTGTTGAATTATTCTTGACGTCGTCTTCTGTCTAACTTATAACGTAAATCTTCTATCTTATGCAGAACATGAGGTTCTTACTCAAGATGTTGGTTGCTTATTCATTCGGTGCTTCTGTTAGCACTTCTACCATTTATCTCTTAAAAATCAAGCAAGAGTAAGACTCAAAACATTGTTTAGATATCTGGAAATCTTAATTCTGCAGTAAGGACTTGTGAGATTTCGTGCCTGAATGTGTTGTTCTCTTTCACAAGACAATGGCATTGGAGTGGATGAATATGACATAAAACATCGCATTTTGTATCAATCTTGCACAGTTTGCTAAAAGTGACTACTAGAATTTGTGCATTCTTCGCTAATATATATGTTATAGCACATTTGCTACTCCTCTGCTCCTTCTATATGTGTAGTTGATTAGTCCTTGTTGTTCTCTGTTCCTTATTTGAAAAATATTCTGAGAATCTTAACATTCCATGCTTGTTTTCCAGCTATGTTCTCAGACTTTGGGCTGCTACAACAATTAGTACTGGACATTTCTTGTATAGAGCCATCATAACAGCGGAAAGGAGTAAAATCAACTTCGGTGTCCTGAAATCTTGTTATATTCTAATGATGTCCGGAACTGCTTTCATTCACTTGGACATGCACACAACTTTCTGGTTCACAGTGGTAAGTAGTTGTATGCATACAATGTAGTCATTTTGAACTTGCTGACCTCTAGTTTGAATGAATAATATAACTGACTTGTTGAATTACTGCTTGTGATAGATAAACAATTTGCCAATGGTGTTCATGGTGTACCTTATGATATATAGCCAACATCAGTACTTTACCTACTTAACTCAAAGTTGAACTGTTATATAAGAACCATATGTAAGAGCTATATAGGGTGTAATTTTACAAATGCTCACTCAATGATTTTACTTTATCACACCAAAGTTGTAAAAACTATTTTTGGTATCATAGAAAATATCTCCTTTGTTTCCTACTAGCACTTGCCATTTTATTTTGACATACTAACATGACTCTTTAGTTTCAAAAATAGTACATTTTGATTTATCTACTCATTTGATAGACTCAAGAATCGAGATCAATCAAAAGTCATAAGTTGGTCATCCTCAACTTATAAAAGTATTTTTTGTTAACCAAGATTAAAAGACTATTTTGAACGGTACTTGAGTTGTGTCACGTATCTAAAATTGGTTTTGGTCTCGAGGTTGATTGGTGTCAGTCCTGAAATCATTGCTTGCACATCCTGGACAAGGTGGAGCCTCCAAATTGTTTTTCCAATTTAACATTCCATGCTTGTTCTCCAGCCATGTTATCAGACTTTTGGCTGGTACAACAATTGGCTTTGGAAGTTTAATTTCTTGTATAAAGCTATCACAACAAGGGAACGGAGCAAAATCTATATCGGTTGCCTGCCATATTGCAACAGCAAATCCGACCAAAGTTGGAGTATTTTTCAGACCTTTATCCCAAATATAAATAATAAGAACTTTTACACCTTAGTATTAAATATTTATAATTAACTAATTAGTTTAAAGTGCTTGTGGATAAAAAAATAATATAATATTTTGAACACATTCATTATAATTATCAGTAAATTCAAAAGACAAAGTAAAAAAGTTGAAAGGTTATGTTTTCCTTTCACTAAAAGTTAATCTTACATCATTTTTTGTACAAAAAGTAAATAATTACCTCTCAAGCTTTTAATTGAAGAAACATTAATATTGCACTACGATTTGCAGATGATTAATCTCATGCAATCTTTTGATCTTCTAACATTATTCTACCAACAAAAAAGAACTTTTAACACTATCGAGAAAATTAATTTAGATAGTTGTTATCTTNTTGAATGGCCACACAGCTCTTTGGATGATGATGGTAAGCAGTTGTATGCATACAATGTACTCATTTTGAACTCACTGACTATAGTTTGAATGAATAATACGTCTGATTTGTTGTATCCTGCTTGTTGTAGATACACTGCAGCTATTGTTTATGGGATACCTTGTGATATATAGCCAAGAAATATTGCACGATGCTAACTTTGGAGATATTAACTTCGTCAACTGCACATTCACCGTCTTGTTCCATTTACCGGGCATAGTGATCCATGCTGCAAGACTATACCTGCAGGGTGCAGAAATTGAGCAACACCAACACAATTCTTTTGGAATTTGTTAGTCTAAAGCAAACTACTTTGAATATTTCTTGGAGGCAAATGAAATACTGATTGTTGATTACCTAATTAGTTTGACCCCATACAAAATCTTGAATAGAATAGCCATAATTGTTCTTCCTTTTTTTGCTTTTCAAAATAGTGTGCAATAAAGACTATTTTGGACCTTAAGATGATCACTGCATTACCTACTTAACTCAAAATTGAGCAAATTGAAGTGTTATAGTTTCACATTTCAGGAGTCCCATAAGAAACATATGTAAGCGCTATTTACGGTGTAATTTCACAAATGCTCACTCGACAATTTTACTAAGATACATTATCTTTATGCAAATTAAGTGGATGTTTGGTCATGAAAATCAAATACATTATTTATTTTTTTAAAGTAGGAGTTGAGTTGTGTTTGACCATATATTTTCCAAAGAATATTTTAAATTTAGATATACTTTTTCTAAATATGGTTTATATCCTCCCTCTCCAATTTCTAAAAACTAGCAAAATCACTCAATTTGACTAACTTACTTGAAATTTAAAGAAGAAGGAGACAATATAGAAAATAAAGTAAGTAACAAGGAAACAGTGGAAAGTATATCCTACGGGGCAAAATAATGAGATAATCAAAATATAATAAACAAACTATTAGGATAGATTATCGCAAACAATAATAAACAACGATAAATCATCATATCATCATATATTACTAAAAGTGGGAATCTCCAAATATGAAAAGTTAGATTACCATTTTACCCCTAGGCTAAATTAAACATTTAATTAATTAAATATTAAATGATAATATTTTAATTATTATAAATTGTTAGTTATATATTATAAAGACAATGAAAGAATCATTATATTTATTTTAATAGTATTTGACCTTTCAATTTTTCATGTGACTTTTCATATTTCCGTAATTTTTCGGAAGCTCCAAAGATGAAAAGTTAGATTCATTTTACCCCTAGGCTAAATTGAACCTTCTAATTAACGAAATATTAAATAATAATATTTTAATTATTACTTGAATTGTTAGTTATTTATTATAAAGACAATGAAAGAATTATTATATTTATTTTACCCCTAAGCTAAACTAAACATTCTAATTAATTAAATATTAAATAATAAAATGTTAATCATTATTTAAATTGTTAGTTATTTATTATAAAGGTAATGAAAGAATCATTATATTTATTTTAATAGTATTTGACTTTTCATGTTACCGTAATTTTTTGGAAGCTCCAAAGATGAAAAGTTCGATTCATTTTACCCCTAGGCTAAATTAAAAATTATAATTAACCAAATATTAAATAATAATATTTTAATTATTATTTGAATTATTAGTTATTTATTATAAAGACAATGAAAGAATTATTATATTTATTTTACCCCTAGGCTAAATTAAAAAATATAATTAATTAATTATTAAATAGTAATATTTTAATTATTATTTGAATTGTTAGTTATTTATTATAAAGATAATGAAAGAATCATTATATTTATTTTAATAGTATTTGACCTTTCAATTTTCCATGCGACTTCTCATATTTCCGTAATTTTTTTCCTATAAATTTAACTTTTCCAAAAAAGACTTTTATTTACTACTCCAACAATTCTTGTGTGTAGGAGCTCTAAACAGGTGAAATAATGTCACAATTTGTGGTGAAAGTTGTGAGATCCCCTTATACAGTCATGAGAATAGATAAGAATTCAATTATTGAAGCATCAGAGCTTGATGTGCTAGTTTTATACTTATTTGTAGTAATTAGAATTATAATAAGATTTCTATCTCTTCTTATAGTTGAATTGTTGTTTTGTTAGCAACTTGCTTTAGTTTCAAATTTTTATTTTGTATGCTCAAATATTCAGTTTTCATTATAGAGACAAAAGCAAAAAAAAAAAAAAGCCTAATTGTCTTGCTCATGTGTATCTTTTTTTTTTCTTTTTTTTTTTTGTTCTTTGTACTTATAATTTTACATATACATTAACTTTCATCTTTAAGAATGAATGTGATAAAATGTTTACTCTTTTTTTTTTTGGAAAAAAGAAGAAGAAGATGAAACATATAACATTATATTAATGGTGGATAAGTTATGTATGAAGAGAAAATTAAATTCTATAAAAAAATAGTGCGTACTTATGTTCATAAATATCCTGATTTTCAAAATATATATAATAAGAACTTTTACACCTTAGTATTAAATATTTATAATTAACTAATTAGTTTAAAGTGCTTGTGGATAAAAAATTAATATAATATTTTGAACACATTCATTATAATTATCAGGAAATTCAAAAGACAAAGTTAAAAAAGTTGAAAGGTTATGTTTTCCTTTCACTCAAAGTTAATCTTACATCATTTTTTGTACAAAAAGTAAATAATTTCCTCTCAAGCTTTTAATTGAAGAAACATTAATATTGCACTACGATTTGCAGATGATTAATCTCATGCAATCTTTTGATCTTCTAACATTATTCTACCAACAAAAAAGAACTTTTAACACTATCGAGAAATTTAATTTAGATAGTTGTTATCTTTTCCTTTTTGCTTTACAAGCTTATTTTTTGACTTATAAATAGAGTTTATTTTATTAACTTTTAATATTATTATCTCAGTACATTCACTTGGAGGTCATGAAATTGGTGTGTCACAATTAGTAGTAAGACAAAGTAAGAAACCTCATTAGACATATTTTATAAAAAAGNCGAGAAAATTAATTTAGATAGTTGTTATCTTGTCCTTTTTGCTTTACAAACTTATTTTTTGACTTATAAATAGAGTTTATTTTATTAACTTCTAGTATTATTATCTCAGTACATTCACTTGGAGGTCATGAAATTGGTGTGTCACAATTAGTAGTAAGACAAAGTAAGAAACCTCATTAGACATATTTTATAAAAAAGAACTCAAATCATATTTTTAATAGTATTTAAAGAAATAATATACTCATTAATACGGGTTACACGCGCAAAGCGAGTTCCCAGAAACTAGTATAAAAAAAAACAAGAGTTATAACACCCCATCAAACAAAAATATAGGTACACAATACATATATAAAAATAACTATGAAATAAGTACCAAAATTAAAGAAAATCAATTGATAAATATCTTCAGTCACCATTTAAATAGCCAAGATGCCGATCGAGTATTTGGAACTTGTAGGTGTAATATACCATAAATACAATAATTATAGTTGAAAATAAAATGACAAAAATGAACAAACAAATCATTCAGGCTGAGGCGCGGATATCTTGCTTTCTTAAATGAGATTCAAACCCACTGCGACATAATCTACACTGATCTAACAATATCACTCTTGACTTGTCCCCTCTAGAATACAACTGCCCAATACCGTCGCACAACTCAAACAACTCTGGATTAGTTGAAGAGTCCAAAGCTCCACATAAGAGCACCTTCCTTCAACATATAAATACTCTCTTTTATATAGTAATGTAGTTGAAGTGTTAGAATATCTTTTTTGTCTTAACTCTCTCTTTCAGTACTACATACTACAATATTTTTTCACACTTAACATATTCATCTTCTACCCCAACACAAAGGAAGATGCACCATTATTTATAGGTAAACAAGTCTTCCATGTAATCAATGGGTAGAATGAGGAGTAATAATGTGGGTAGATAAATGTGATAGATATTACATAAGTTATAAGAAACTAATGGTCACATGAGTTACAAGAAACTAATGACCATGCATGAGAGTTATAAGATCTAATTGATGGTCATACTCCCTCCGTCCCTTTTTACTTGACACACCTATTAAGAAAGTAATGATTGGAGTAGTGAATTTACTATTTTAACTCTATTAATTGATGGGGTCCCAAATATATTTATTCACAACTTTTTTCAAAAACATTAACTCCATGTTAATAAATTGAGGGTATAAAAGGAAAAAAAATGATCTTTCCTTGATTTGTCAAAAAATAATCAGTAAAAAGAGAAATTAAATTAGAAAATATTTGACAAGTAAATAGAGACGGAGAAAGTATAAGTTACAAGTACTAATATTCATCTTTTACCACAATCTATATTTGTTAACATATGTACCTAATATTTTATTTTAATAATAAAATGCATATACACCAACAAAACTTATCACTCTACTAAGGCTCTTCACACAAAAGTAACTTTTGCTAAAACTAAAAGTTGAGCAAAAAATTAAATAAGTAAAAAACTAAAAAAGAAGCCTAGCTAAATCGATAGTTTCACATTTTGGAAATTAAATTAATTTAAATAGAAGAAATGCGATTAATTTATAAAAATAAATTAAGTTTTAATTTGATTTCACAGTGATTTCAGTCTATAATATTTTTTTTCAGCGCGTCTTGGGATCGAAAAATGTGAATCATAGAGATATGATCCATGCAAACGGTCTTCACAATTGAGTAGTTAAAGATTCTTTTAGTTCAAATAATTCAACTTTTTATAGTAACCTAGCTAAATCAATAGTTTCACATTTGGAAATTAAATTATTATTTAAATAGAAGCAATGCGGTTAATTTATAAAAATAAAAAGAGGAAAAGAAAATAGAAATTCCCCACAAAAGTTATTTCTAAAACTTCCCGTCAACAATCTGAGCCCGGAGACGAAATTACCCCTGTCTTATTACCAAGACGCAGCGTATAACCAAAGGGTAAAACCATAAATATCCTTCAAGGATTTTTTAATTTATTTTTTAGTAAATATCCTTCAAGGAATAACGAACTTAGCAACAGCTTTTTTTCCTCTGTATAGTAGAATTCACATTTCCAAGTAGAATTGGAAAAGGAAAAGAGAAAGGCCTAAATAAATTTAATCCCAAATAGAATAACATTAGGAAATTAAATTAGCATTATAAATACGTATAATCTGAGAAGCCATTAAAGCATCAAAAGTTACTCATCAAACCTATTTGATAAGAAAAACTCATTCATCAATAAATTATGTACTGGAAAAAGCTTAAGTTGTTGGGCAGGGGTTCTTATGGTACGGTGTCTCTTGCCACCCCATTAACCGATTACTATACATTATTTGCTGCTGTCAAATCCGCGGAAGATGATCGCTCGTCTTCGCTCCGAGCGGAAGCACAAATATTGCATGCGCTGAGAGGGTCGGACTATGTAATTAAGTGCTTCGGAGAAGATGTAAGCATCGAAAACGGTAAAAAAACTTATAACCTTTTGCTCGAGTATGCTGCTGGTGGAACTTTGCATGACTTAATTCATAAGTCGAAGACGGTGCTCGGAGAATCAGAGGCTGCGTACTATGCTTTTCAAATCTTAGTCGGGATTTGTCATGTTCATAGTAAAGGATTTATCCACTGCGATCTGAAACCAGCTAATATACTTGTTTTTCCTGGCGGACAACATGGCCTTGCAAATGTGAAACTGGCTGATTTTGGGCTATCGTTGAGATCTGAAACAAACACATGTTGGGACACATCATTGAAGAAGCGTCATCGCCGCAGAGGGACTCTACTATATGCAGCACCGGAATCTGTAGTGTGTGGGATTCAAGATAAAGCTGTTGATATTTGGGCATTTGGATGCATACTTGTAGAAATGCTCACGGGAAAGCGGGCATGGTCAGAATGTAAAAATAAGAATGAATTAAAATTGAAGATAGCATATGAAAAACCAGAGATACCAAATACTATATCTAATGATGCAAAGGACTTTCTGAGTAAGTGTTTGGACAGAGATCATAATTGGAGATGGAATGCGGAGATGCTACTCAATCATTCATTCATCACGAACTATGTTAATAAGAAGATGATTCATGAGTTGATCCAGCGGCCATTTGGTGATGCAGGACCCAAAACATTGGTTTCTTTGGAGCACTTATTTACAACAACTAGTTTCTATTATCCTCATAACTCCTACTTGAGAGAATCAAGCAGTATTATTACCAGCCTCCCTGAGACTAATAATAATAACGCAACAGGAGACGAGCCTCTACTATGGATGAATTTCAGAAACTTACATATATAATGAAGCTTACTTACTACTCATCCCTTTTTTCATCTTGGGTGTGCGACTCTTCAATAAACCTCAACTACTGCAGTGAAGACTAACTGGCTGATTAGGAAGCTAAGCTAGTATATGCATAGTTGGTAAATTTAACCAATTTGTAATCATATTAATGTGATCTCTTAATTTTTAATCGAAAACGATTTATACATGTGTTAATTACACAATGATTGGTATCTTTATGAAGTAGAATTCCCCAATTGAATTAGGGTTTTCTTCAATTATCATGGGTTCTTTTCATTATTGATTTAAATGATTTAATTATGATCTCTTATGCATGAATTTATAAAGTTCAATGATTTTATGATGATTTCCCCCATGAACCCATGTAATCCTCATGTTTTCAAGTTATGATCATATAATGTGGAATTTTTATTATGAAGGAAGAGTTTTATGAAATTAAGCATGTATGTCTAGATTTACATAAATTTATGATTAAATCAATAGATCAACCATGTTTTCTAAGTGTTGATGATTGAAAGTGGGTTTTGGACCTTTAAAGGTAAATTATGGACTTATGCATTTTCTTATGAAATCTACACAAATGTTTTAAGGATGCTTTGAGTGTAAAGTATCAATGATGATGATGTGTTATTGAGAGGATTTTCTCATATACACATAAAAGCAAGATGTGAAAGGTTTTTTTTTTCCATTATAAGGATTCTAAGGTTTAAAGGCTTTGTCACCTAATTGAATCAAAGATTAACGGCTATCCTAATGAACCTAGCTTGGATTGGTTATTTAAAGATACCTATCCATGGATGATTACTTAGCTTGGATTGGTAAGATGATGTGCCTTTCAATGGATAATAAGAACAAGAAGAATTGACTATTATTTGGGATTTATGCTTAACACCGAGAGGATATTGAGATGGAAGCTCTCCCGTTAGTAGAGGTTAGGTTTCTAGAAGCTATCTCTTTATCCCTTACTTATGTGCCCCCATAAGAAGATTTTCTAGATAGACATTAGCTAGTTGATCTACTTTAGCTCAGATTTATGGTCCTTACCTTGGAAAGTAGGACAACCCTTTTCGATGTGATAGACACAGGGATCATGTTATAGCTTACATAATCTCTATATCGATTAAGGCTAATTCCCCACATTAATCCCCTATTTTAATTATTTGAAAAGTTGGTGAGAGTAATGTTTTCAACGTTCAAAGTCTATATGATGAGATTAATCTCAAGAAGCAAGTTATCGGGACTATATGCATGTTGCGTTGACTTGCATATACTTCTCCATTTACTTTTACTCGTTAAATATTTTAATTTGATTTCTATTTTTACTTGTCATGTTTGACAAATTAATAAAGGATACTCCATATGTCCCAATTTATGTGGTACTTTTCGTTTTTTGAGAGTCAAACTGTTTAAGTTTGATCGGAAATTTGCGCATGGAATCTTTAATTTTTTTGAAATGAAATTTATATATTTGTAAACTACATAAAAAGTACTATAAGTCACAATAATTGAAAATTCAAAATGTTTAAAAAATTTATGAGAAATTTACGGTCAAAGATAAACTTGTTTGAATCTCGAAATCCGAAAAGTGCCACATAAAATGGGACGGAGGGAGTAATTTTTTTCTTTCTATTATTTATACCCTCGATTATTTATATTGAATTATGATATTTTTAAAAAAATATAGTGAGCAAATGTATTTGGGATCATATCAATTAATAGGTGAAATAGTAAATTCACTATACTAATTCTTCTTTTCTTAATAGGTGTGTCAAATCAAAATTTGACAAGTAAATCCGTATGAAGGGAGTATTTGACATTGTAACTAAATATTATTGACACATTTTGTTTCACTAAAGTCAATTTGACTAATCTTCAACGCTAAATTGAATTAGATTAATTTAATATTTTAACTCCATATTTTAGAAAGTAAAAATCTATATGAAAATATTATAAGTGTCAATTCTTCTAAGTTCTCATATTACTATGATGAAAATATACATTTTAAAATATTAGTTAAAATTCATATTATTTGACTTTAAAAATCAAAACATAACAAGTAAAAATGAATAAAGGAAGTAAGATCAGTAACCATGTGATTTGACAAATTAATTAACGAAGCCCATCTTTTAAAAACATCCAATGTTTGGTGTTTAAAACGTGTACAGGTAGAAGTATTTGCTTCATTACGACTAGAGTTGTCAAAATGAGTTTGGCCCGCTAGGTCGGTCCAATTTAATCCTTAAATTAAGTGGGGTTAAGCCTAATTTTTTTGGCCCATTTAGGAATGAGACTTTTTAGCCAGCCTCATTTGGTCCGCTAGCCTCGTAGGCCCAACCCGCAAGCCTCAGAGACCAGCCCGTGGGCTATGAATATTTAAAAATACTTTATATATATTTTTAGTAGTGTTTTATTTGTAAAGTTTTTATCAATAAATATTTTTAAAAATAAAAAATCAAGTCTCATAAACTAGCCAGTTTTTTGTGGGAGGAATGGTGGTATGATCAACATTTTTTCGCTAAATCTTACGTTGACTATTATGTGTTTTTGTAAGTATTCACCGAAGTGTGTGATTCATAAATGTATTTTTGTAAGTATTCACCGAAGTGTGTGATTCATAAATGAAAATTTGTATGTATTGATGTCGTGTTCATAGACGTCAACGTTCGATACTCTTAGATACTCTTTCTAAGAGAGTAATATTGTTCATTTTTTGGTTAAAGGGTCAACTCGTCCCAACCCGTGGCCCGCTTAAGGCTGAATTGGATTGCTATTTTATAGGCCCTTTAATAAAAGAGCAACTTTTACATATAGCAAACACAAAATTCATATTTGTATGTTATAGCAAAGTTTGCATAATTGCGCTCCATAGCAAACATGATATGACTAGGCTATTTCGCTATACATATATACAAAAGAAGCAATTGTATAATTCGCTGACTCCTCTTCAGATTTGTATAATTTCGCTGGCAGGCCATTTGTATAAATTGTTGTCAGCCTCTCGTTTGTATAAATCATTGAGAGTCACTCAATTTAATTTTATGTGTTTGTATATCTGTATAAAATTTGAATTTGTATACAATTGAATCGAAATAAAATGTTTGTATATCAAATATCGTTCTCTCGATCTCTCACTTTATACAAACATAAATTATACATTGTATTTTGTATAATCTGTGTTTGTATAAAGCGAGAAAGAGAGAAAGGCAAAAGAGAACTGGACAGAGGAATATTTGAATTGTATAATTATAAGTGTATAGGACGAAGATATATGTATTTGCATGTGTATATACAATTTTCTCTCGCTTTATACAAACAGAAACACAATTTATATATTTTTGTTTGTATAAAGCGAGAGAGGCGAGCGATAGAGAGAGCGAGCGAGGGAGGGAGAGTGGCGAGCGAGAGTTTGAGGGAGAGAGGCGACTGACAAACAGTTTGCTACAGGGCACAATTAAATCAAAGTGTGGTTATACCATTTAATTTGAATTAATAGTTTTTCATTATGTACAATTTTCCCTTAATTAGAAGGGTCAGCCCGTCCCAACCCATTTAACTCTCTAGACCATTAGGGTTGACTTGAATTGGTTGGGTCAGCCCATTTTGACAGCTCTAATTACAACTAATATTTTATTTGAACCTCAATATCAATACACTTTGCACCTACCTAATTAATTAACCCCGTGCGAAGCCAATGGAACAAAAGCCAACCAGGTCTTGCGAACAACCAATTTGAGTTCATTATTATTACTTTGAAGATTTCGACTTGAAAATTACATTCCAACTATAGACATCATCAAACATTTAAGCAAACTTGTAGTAACTATACTAGAAAACACAAAAAAAAAATTAAAAAAAAATTGGGTGACCACTTAAGGTCTGTTGAAATTGTTACACGGCCTGATAATTACACAAACTAATAATTATAATGACGTATTTATTTGTAAGTGGATAATTTCAGTGTAATTCTCTTTCCTAGTTGATTAGCCTAATGTAATTACACAATTAAATTTAAAAAGCTAGATTTTAAATAAATAATATTAGTATTTAAATTAATTAGTGACTACGAAATATTCTCCTACGATAATGACAGGTAAAAACTGTCCAACATGCTTAAAAGTTAAAATCATGATTTATTACAAGGAAACAGATATGAGAATCACATAACTAGATAATGTTTAAGGAATTATATTATAGGAAATATGTATAACTAATTATCAGAATTGATTTTTTTAATTTATTATTATTATCATAAATTTAAAAAAATCTCATATTTATTTTAATCTTCAGAAACTAATATAAAAAAATACAAAGATGAAATACATAAATAATCCATTAAGTTATTAAAATATGTTGTTATTACTTATGGAGTTATGGTAACCGAAAACGTTCAAACAAAAAGAAAGGGATATCTTTTGATATTTCACTTAAGAATATATTTATAAAGGTAAAAAGATATATAATTTTTAAAAATTTCATGTAACTAGGAAACTAAGCCGCGCTACGTGCGGTATAAAAAAATATTAAATTTATGAAATATTTTTTTGATTTTCTTAAATAAAATTATAATATTATTAATGTTTTCAATGATTTTTTCGATCTTCAAATCCTAATAAATTATATTACAAATTCTAATACTTATATTTGTAATTTTGAGTTAAATTCATGGGATATTGATTTTATAAAAAAAAAAAAAAAGGAATCCTTTAGCACCATCTAATATACCTTTTATTTTATGTTAGAGTTGTTATAATTGATTTTTTTTGAATTTAGTAACCATTTGAATGCGTTCTTTTATAGAGTTATGACATGGTAATAAAAAATAAAATAATAGATTTAACAGAAAAAAAAATAAAAAATAAGGAATATATACATTTTATAGTAGATAAATAAAACAAAGGTTTACTCATTGGTGTAAGGATGAGCTTAAAATTTGCTTTCACTAAAATTGTGTTATTCTCTAACGTAAATGCATAAAATGTAGAACTAACATGCAAATTAGCATAAATATAATAGATATATGAATGAAAAAGGGGATAATTTCATACACTTTTCTTTGAATTTGCCTTTTTAAAATGGTTCGAATTTGACTTATTATATTTAAAATTTACGATATTATACATCTCTTATTTTAGTTTTATTGTAATACTTCTTTTAACCTATTAAATATCTTAATTATATGTTTGGACTTATTTGTCCCTTAAAGAAACTCAATAATCTTGTTAAAAGAATCTTCTAAGTAGCATTACACATATGGATGAAATTTTAATCTAATTTCTTAAATATTAAATGAAATGTTTGATAAAGTGATCATCTCCCTAAAGAGAGTACTATTAAAACCCTTCATGAAATTGCCTTGGTTTCAATCTATTTCATTAGCTGCAATTGATCAACAACATAAAGATGAAACAAATAATAAATTAAACTACAATTTCTTATCTTTATAAATAAACATATATGTAAGGATGAAAAAATGGAATACAAATTGACGGAATAGTTAAAAGAATGGTATTAAAATTAATGGCAGTACAATGATAAAAGTGACAATTCAATAATCATTCTCTTGTTATAACTTATAACTACTGCTACATTAAGATTTCAACGAACTCTTCAAGAACCCAAATTAGGTGGAAAGAGTGAGTAAAACAGTGAAGATATGCACTAATAAGAACATAGTTAGGAATCCTTATCGACACACTTTTTCATTTCTTATATGTGAAGCAAAAATACATAAAATTTACCGATAGAATTTATAGACATTATTCTTTACTAACTATTTGATATCAAAATTTATTGATCAATTAATTTATATTTAATTCATACTAAAATTATCGATATGACTAATTCAGATTTACATTGTAGAAAGTTCATTATAAAAAAAATGTAGTGCTTTTATCAAAACAAAAAAACTTTCAAAACTCAAACTCCATATATATTTAGTTACTGATTGATAAATTGTTATTCACATTTTCAAAAGTACCTAAAGCTCATTGAATAGAAGGGCACCTTTTTAATTATTTCTTTTGTGGGCTTTGGATATTGTGCACCGCAAGTGCAAGTGCTATTCTAATCCATATTATGAAAGGACATTTTATCTATAGCTTTATCTTTCGAAAAATTATTCTCCTATGCGTGTCTTTTGCCTTTTCAAGAAAACATTTGGCATTTGTTTTGGTTAGGTATTTTGTAGTTGAAGAGGCATGATAGTAGTAATAAAAATGATTTAGGAAGTCTTACAATATGATTTTAGTTAAAAGGCTTTTACTGAAATAAAATTTGAAAAGAGAAGTTATTGAAACAAAAGCCACAAATCTCACAATTAAATAAAGATAAATAGAAATGTTAGCATAAGTATCAATCAAAATGTTAAAGACTTTGAAAGAGATTAGACAATATAAAATAACTAAAATAAAATAAATACTCACACACAAAAGTAAGGAATATCCTGCTTGAAGCCATGTTATCATTCTATGTATCAAAAGTATAGAATTACAATGTTAAAAAGGGAAAATGCATAAGTACCCCCCCAGCCTATGCCCAAAATCCCTAAGACACACCTAACCTTTACTAAGGTCCTATTACCCCCCCCCCC
>NC_064290.1:9976118-10010130 GCF_019186545.1 Solanum stenotomum | reverse complement strand
ATGTACACCCCTACTTCTAAGTCATCAAGAATCGTGATTGAGTTCAAAGGTTAGTTTTTTCTTGATTTTATCTTGTTAGCTTTTCGAAGAAAGGAGCAATTTAAGTTATGATAATGGAGGTTTTTTTTCCAAACATGAAGAACAATAATAAAGAAGAAGACAATTGAGTTAATATTTATTTTTTCCAAGTTTATTTTAACACATGACCATTTTTTATTGGTCAGTGCTGTCTAAAAGCTGCACCCACGCGCCTAACATAGGTGAAATCACGGACTCAGTCACGTAGGCCGAAAAGTGGTAAACAATTAACTAAAAAATAAGTTCGGGGGGTTAATAGGACCTTAGTAAATGTTAGGTGTGTCTCAGGGATTTTGGGCATAGGCTAGGGAGGTACTTATGCATTTTCCCATGTTAAAAAAGATCAATATTATTCCTATTAATATTAATACTTACCAACCAAAAATGAAAGTGTAACAAATTTTGTTATAATAAAAGAGATTGGCGAAAAGTTGTATGTTAAAACATAAGACAAATCATAGAAAAAAAAAGAACTAATATATAAATTACTTGAAAATTGCAAGTTTTTCACCCTCACAAATTTGCACTTGGCCGACATCAACATGTACTTAGCCGATAGCTAGATACTCTTTTGCTTTTGCTGTTTTTTTTTTCCATCAATAATGTGTATCCTGCTTTAACATAAAACAAAACAAATTAAATCAACTACCTAAAGAAAAAGGAAAATGAATTATAAAATTTTGGTACTATAAGGGTTATATAAAAATAAAAATGTAAAGAAAATGTTAAAAACTATACCTGAGAAATTATAAACTGTACTATAAGGAATATCTCTAGTAGATATTTCCGTTTCTTTTGTGCTTTTGATCGATGGCTAATTAGAAGCACACATGAAAAATATTGTACAAATTTGTAGACGGTGTAGTGGATGATATGCCATGACCGGGCTCCCTACTATTATTTATGCTATAATTGGGCATAAATGAAATTTAATTAATTTAATTAATAGGATGTCGTTTGAAATTTTTCATGCGAGGGTGAAGGGCTGCATTAATTAATTACCATTACTTTTTTCTTTAATGACGTATAAGCTGTTAAATATTTAGTTAAATTAAATTAGATAAATAGAAAAATGAGAGGAAAAGAGTCAAAAAAAAAAAAAAAACCCAAAAAAGATAAATGTGATTCTTGGTCTGGTTGCCACATCAGCGGGCTTATATTTCTACTTTATATTAATATATATATTATATATGTACGCCCATTTTCTTATCCTCTTAAGTTGAGGAGTAAATCTACATCCAATTTCTATCAAGAACTGTTGCACCGGAAGGAGATGGTCATATGTAATACTTGTCCCAATAAATTAGTAACAATGATACCTCAAAATTTCAATGTCATGATATATTGATTGTGCGATTTCATAGGTGGATTTTTTTTTCTTTTTAAATCAAGAGCAACTAATTCATTCAAATACTAATAGTTACATCAACAGAAACAAATTAACTACGAGATTAGCAAGGTCATAGATTATTATTTCAGCTACTTTTATCTACTATTGACAGAAGATTCACGACACTTTTAGATGATAGATGAGTTCATCAAATGATTTGAAGCATAAGCTACTGAGAGCCTCCAGATGCTGGAAGACGAGGGCTCTACAAAATTCTAAGCAGATGGTATTCCTGATGACTCCGGGAGAAGAAGCCTCTGGCCTTCAGACTTCACCAGATTCCGCTTGAGTAAGAGTACCAACAGTTGCAAGATCCAAAAATGCTGATCATAGAGTCAGCAGATATGAGCCGACTATAGCTAAAAGTAGCTTGTAAGCAACAAAATACCTGCAGGCATTTATTTACTACAATGCAATAACCTAAAAATTCACCACAAAAGGCAACATAACAAAATCTAGTAGAGAATAACAAGAAGAAATCAACAGTCTTAATTGAATATATCAGATTTCAAAGGTTCTTTCATGAGTTTATACTTAAAGTTTTGGCAGAAGAATCAGCTGGTCTGGCTTTAACCAGACCGATGTAATGTCCGTCTTCTCTGAAATGCCAACCACAACATCAATGTCATTTTTTTGGTTAACATACGCTGCTTCTTTGGCCATCATCCAGCCTTCCATGATGTCCATTTCACTCAATATTTCTTCCAGCCTCATCCTAATGTGTTCTATTTCAACATTCAAAACCTCTTCAGGTGTAGAGGGACCTTCCACTTAGTCCAGCGGAGACTGGCAAGCCTGAAGTTCTTCCATCAATTCATTGTACCTTCGGGGCTTTTGGTAGCAGGTCTTCTTAGTCTGTGATCTTAGTGGAGTTTGATTTGAATCAGTATAAATACGTGGATTGATGTCAAAGGTTTGAACAACTATCAAAAGAAAAGAAGGCTCTTTAAAAAAAAAATTTTTTGGATGATTTCTATACTACATCCAAAGTGTTGTAATGTGGATACTATTGCTTTGAAAATTATTGAAACTATAATTTTTTCTTTACTATATTGTTATTTAAAAAATAAAGTTAAAATATACAAAATCGTATTCATTCATCCGAAACTTATGGTTTATAATTTTGGAGGCAAAGAATCCGTATCTTATCACATAGTATGAAAAATATACTTCCAAGTTAATAACATTTGCTGCAACTCAATATGTTTGTTCTTATTCTCAAAAATATTATTGATAGATAATAAGTTTAAGTAGTTTAATTCAAAGTTCTAAAATATCAAAAAAAGTTCTACGGTCAGTTAACAAAACATATAATATGACGAAGGCCTAAAATCATATATAATCTGACTGCTACTTAGGAGGGGATCTGAGATGCAATATGAGGAAATAGTGATCAATCAGTTTTAACTAACTCTAACTGATGACTTGTTCCTCATAGATGGATGGCAAATGACAACAGTACACTATGGTAAAAAATACAGAAGAAATTTCAACCATCATCATCCTGTAATCAATATCCCTCTCCTGGATGCAACGTCGAAATATACGTCAGCCATGAGATCACCTTCAATATCAATAAGATCCTGAAATGGATAGCAGAAGTGACACTTAGCTTCCTTACACATACATTAACGAACTTCAATTAGAATTTTTGAGAAGCGAAGTTTGGAGAAACATAGAATAGCTTTTCGAACCATGCAATAATTCAGAAATGTGTTGTTGCTTCAATTTTTCACAAGGACTTCATGATTGACACTCTAATTGTTTTGTAGATAACACTCTATTGCTTTCCTAGTGGATGTTTGAGAGGTGAAAATTGTGTTTAAACAGGCGCAATAGAACCACCAAATTTAAGTTGTAAGACAAAAGATGGTCATAACAAGAATTGTAGTTTCAATCCCCAACTGATATTCTCTTTTGTAATCGTAACTGCAGTAAAGAAAATACCATTAATCGCCATAGAAGTAGCAAAGGGATAAATTCATGACGCAAGTAATTTGTAGCAGAGTATCCCGGACAATCTCAAAATCGGCACTTCTATTCATTGCATACCTTCAGATATTTGACTGACCATCAAAACTCTATTAATGGTTTAAAATAATCAAATATAGCATGATATAAGACGTTATATGCTGTCCAGCTACATTCAGTTTTTCGTGAGGTGAGTAAATGAGTATCCATCGATAACAAGAACCTACATTCTGAATAACATACTGAAGAAAAGATATCCCAACAGTTCATAGCGAGTATTACCATGTGCTGTCATAAGAACAAATTGCTGAATAAAACACTGGTAACAAGGACAGTACTAATATTTTGAGTAAAACACTGGTAAGAAGAATAAGAAACTGCGAAAATAGTGCTAATACTACTGCTAACAAGGAAGGTTCAAGTATGACCACCAAGCCTATCCCACGGGGAAGCGAGAGAATGCTCAACTACCAACTAACCTTCTACCTTAATCCACGACCTCCAAACTCTCTTATCTAAGGTTTTCTCACAGATAATTGAAAACGATTTATGTCCCACAAACTCATACATGTACCTTGAGCATACAATGTTAGAACAACTTGAATTTGGATGAATACACCAGCAAAGTTGTACTTCTCAAACATGGTTTCTACCTGTAATTCTAGTAAATCCGAGTATAAGTTAAGAATCATTGAAGCAGTACAAAGAGGGAATGCAATTTTTGAAAAAGAAAAACATTAACACAAACCATATTTTCACAATTTTTAGATGGATTGAGAGGCAGATTTGTCAGCAGAACGAAAGGAAAGCCTTATCGGTTAATCATGAACTTGTCATACAATAAGCATTTCAAAAAAAAAAAAATCTCAAGAAGTAGCTATAACATTTAGTTTAGCAAGCAACTGTTGAACTAATAAAGTTTCAACCCGAATTTTCTTTCTCTAAGAAGAGCTTCCTAGTTTTCGATAAATGCAAGAGAACCCTTACATTTTCATTGTAGAGTAAGAATAAAGTGAGAGATGTTTACCTTCAAATTTTGTTCCATTAGGGACTCTTCATATCTTAGCATTGGCATCCCCACAACACAAGGGAATACAGATGTGGGAAAATTCTCACCCAAAAAGCCACACCTGACATACTGCATTAGTTCATCAAAACATTGAGAATTGACACACCATTTTACTGTTGCAATAGGTAGAATCATTAGTTATGTTTAAGCAAATAGTCGGTACAAAACAGTCTCTCACTTCATAAAACTGAAAAGCAGGTTCCACTAGGAAAGGAATAGCATCATGATTGAGTCGTTACTCGTTAGAATGATGGTCTTCATAACCAGAAATCGAATTCAAAGCTTTCATCTTGTGAAGGAAAACTGATTGACTGAGTTTTGGTTTTCAGAAATGAGTAGAGTTTCCAAAAAAGAAATAAAACCAAAAGTAGTAGTTACAACAATTTCCTCTCAACTCCAAACCAGTTTGGATCGGCCATATGAATTTTCACTATCAGCGCTGCAACACCAATTCAAAAGAGAGAACAATGAGAATACCCCAGCGTCGTTGTTGCAAATGATTAAATATCTTCTAGCTACTCAGCTGGATCAATCATGGACTCCACTTTCCTTCAACTTTGCGATTTTTTGGCTTATGAAATCAGCAAAGATCCAAGCTTAAATGGAGAAAAAGAATAAGAAAAAAACTTGTAATAAGAAGTTATAAATAATACTATCCATTGGGTTTGCCCATTTTTATACATATCAAATATGTATCGCGTTATTTATTCATTTTCGACCAGTTCATATTCAATTTGTCACCCCTAATAGCAGCTAATAAGCAAGTTAGGACCAATAAAGAGTTGAAGCTCAACACATGGAGACTTACAAGATGAGTAAAGTTCTATAAAAAGGTACCAGGCATGGAAATGCTATACATAAAAGGGTTTAAGATTATGCAAACTAAAATAAGAAACTACTATCCAATCAGAGAAACTATTTTAAGCTTGTAGAACTTCAACGATTGATTTATATATTTGTGCACAACTAATAACTCGATGGTATCATCGAGCTATTTGCATACCTTTTCAACTACATAGAATCATTCTGCAGCCTCTGTTGATTAGCTAAAAGGGTTCCGGTTTCTCAATGACCAGAGAGCAAAATTGTATCTGTAAGGGAAAACCTGACTCATCTTTACACAAGCTAACAGCCTACATGGTTATAATTCACCATTTTGGTCAAATAGCTTTAAACCCCAGCTCACATCCTCACAGTGCCTCACATGAGGAACAATTTTGCTCGTGTCAGTTCCCGCTTTCTTTTTACAATCATAGTAAGGTGGGGCATGGAAACATGGCTCCAGTGATACAGCTCGAACACAAGGTGGATTATGGGATGTCCTGTTCTCAGGCTTGTATAGGATCCAGGGCTTCAAACCTCCAAGACCATGAGCTACATATCCAAAAGTCGACCATGCACTTGTAACCAATTTGTCTGTTAAACTCAGTAGATACATTTCTGCCAACGCCTTTCTTTCATGCCAGAGCTTCTCAGTTTGTTGATGTTCCTCCTGACTCGGCTGATAAACGCCAACGATCTCTCCTGTCACGGTGGGATGCTCCCAGTACATGTTTCGGAACTCTTCAAAGTATCCAATGCTTAGAGAAGTGATCAGGACGGCTATGGTTTTCTGCTTCCCGGATGGATTGAGTATAGGCTCCTCCCGATTAATTTGTGGAAGCAGATTCTCATTCATCAAACAAGGGGTAATCTGATCCACTACATACTTAAAAGGACCAACACCTGTATCAAATACTCTAATTTGAATGCCTAGTTTTTCGTCTGCTTGGGCTAAATAAGCTTGATAGTACCTCATAACAAGCCCCCATACAGAATTAGTGGGATGGAACAGGTATCTACTCAGAAAGTGGAAAATGGTTTCTTTTTCCGGAAAAAGATTACTTAGCTCTTGCTCGAACTCTGGCATCAAAAAAAGACAAGGCACAAAATAGTTATCTGTCCTCATGACTAGCCAAGGGATTTTGTGTAGAATACTTTGGTCCTGGTCACAGAAAAATAATTTATCTTGATCATCATAGTCATGAGCTAAATGAAGGTAGATGAAGGGAGGTAGTATTGAACCAGTTGAATTGCCTATGATATCATGTTTCACCATATAACCATAGCAATGAGGAGATTCCTGGTTAAACGTACTGAACTGGTCGATTATAGGAAAATCTGGTGGAAGCAACCAGGAAACCCCAGGAAAAGGTTCACAGAACAGATCAGGCATATTAGCTCCGGGATCAACAAGTAGAACTCGATTTGTAAGAAGAGCATAAAGGAAAGCAGAAGCTAAGGTTAGCATCCTATTTCCTAAACCACTATACGAAATCCAAACCAAGTAATTGCAATCTGAAGAATCTCTGTATTGGCCAGACTTGATAAGTTCAACACTTCTATTGTATAATACTGTATGAGGTCCACATTGCTTATGAAGAGCCTCATAGTTTCGTAACTTTGAGATGAGATAAGAAGAAGGCTTCTGGCGTAGTTCTTTATGATATAAGACTGACTCATGTCTACTTAGACAAGATCTTTCATCAAATCCAGAAGGAAGAAGGCCACCAAGTAGTTTATCTTTCTGCACGGTGATTGACAGATGACTAACATCTTCAGTGGCTGGAAAAGCGAAAAAAAGAAGTAAATCAAATAGAAGAAAAAGTTGATCATATTTTAGGGAAGCCATGCAGTCCAAATAGCACAAAATCAGGTAAAACAAACATTTTTCAAAGTGTCAGATCTACAATCAAACTAGAACAGCAAGCAAAACTCTATAGAGTTCAACAAAATTACTGAGATGAAACTGATTCTTCTGCAGCAAACCTTGCTACTTAGCTTTAGCTTTATTCTACTGATTTAATCTTCAAAAACAAATAGCGTCTTTTTAACTTTCCTCACTGATCAATATACTTGGCAAATGAGCAAGCACAAAATAAATATCTCGGACCCAAAGCCATTACTTCGTATCCATTTTCATCCCCAACACAAGGACATAAGGAGAAACAGAGAATGTACTTGGGCTTTCACTTCAATAAATCAGTTATACACCAAGCAACAGCAGGCAATTTGCAACAATATAATTGAGATAACACTGTGACAAGTATTATTAAGGAAATGACAACCAAAAAAACACCTAAAAAAAACTAAATATTTTGGATTACTAACATTCAACCTAAAAAGGTGACCGCTCAAGTTATAATCCGCTTCAGATACTTATTACTAGTAATACTTCATTCCCTTTGTGTGAATTTCTTTTGTTTAGTTCCATTCCTGCTTTTCAGTTCCAAAACCAAAACTTCTTATGGGCACTAGTAAAACTCTACACCATCAACATTGGAGTCGTGCACAATCCATGAATTCAAGTCTATACACACTAGTATTTGTTGACAGTATATATATATATATATGGAGAGAAATACTGAAAACACCTCTGTACTTGATGCAAATTATTAGTTTCATTTCTGAAGTATCAATTGCCGGGCTTAAAAACACTCATTTACATGACTAACTAAACTTAGATACACCCCAATCTATCATATGATATAGCAAGTGGTATCAAACTCTTGTAAGAGTCTGATACTCTTAATAGAAAGTCACTTAGATACCCCAATCTGACACATGACATAGCAAATGGATTTTGCAGCAATGTGTCTGTTGTATGTATTCTAGTTAGGACTAAATAATAAAATTAAAAGATGATAAACAAAAGTGAAAATCAAGTACCATTTGGAGATATTTGAACGTGAAAGAGTGTAGGTTCAGTCAAAAGCCTGAGACGAGTATGAGAGGGTAAGTCTTTGAGTATAACAGAGGCTGCTGTGAATACCATAAAACCAACGATAAAAAAACCGATAAGTTTGACAGGATTCAAATTCCACTTCGACATTGAAACAGGTCTATCCAAAGACGACACCGCCTGTCGCTGATCACTCCAGCTTCTCTTCAATCTCTTCATTTTACGTTCATCAAATGGATCGGATTAATTAATTTATTAACAATACTAAATCGATCAAAGCTTATATTACGCACTCATGCACAATATACAGTATTTGTATTTAAATCAATGAGAATAGCCTTCTGCTCTGTGTGCAATTACACTGAAAAAATAAAAACGGTTGGAAAAAAGTTTGTTGCCGCAGCTATGGGACGACAAGAAATATTCTCCGATGTCCTGCTTCATTCATTTAATATATTTTATGTGATTAATTACTATATTTTATTTTTTACATAAATAATATATTTTATTTGATTAATTACGCTTTTAAATGTTACTTTATTTTTATTACCATATATGACATAATTTTAGTTTTAACAATCATTTGATATAAATCTCTACTAAAATTGTATAAATATATATTAGGTGAAGTTTTGCAAAATTGTATCAAAACTGTATTAAATATAAATAATAGATGGTTTGATGGTGGTGATTACAAAAAAGAAGAGGTGAGGCTCTGAAAATTTGTATTAAAGTTGTATTGAAATTGTATAAATATAAACAATAGTTATATGTAACGACCCGAACCGTCGTTATTTAGGAGAAACAAAGATCCGGGAAAAATCTGGGCCCTTGTCCCGCCATAGCGGGACAGATGCCGCTAGGGCGGCGACGCCACATCGGGGTAAACTGGTGCCACAATGGGATAGGTGAGGCAGAACGTAAATTACAAGAATTCCTATTTTCTCCACCTTCCTAAAATACCTAATTTAGTCGTAAAACACCCTAGCAAACCCCAAAAGGCTGTTGCAAGCTGGGAAAGAAGGGAGAGAGATTTCTAGCGTGAAGATGTCGATGGATTACGGATTTTCGATCGAATTCACCGTCACGAAGCCCGGAAAATCGAAATCGAGGTCAAGAACTATGTGCAACTTCTTGGCGCCCAGGTATGCTAGGTTTTATGAATTGAATAGTTATAAATTTGTGCTTACTACGTAATATATGGAAATCAATGGTAGGGTTGTGTGTAGACCTTCGTGCACCAAGTAAATTCCATGAGTAATCCCTAGAAATCAAAGTATGAGGATTTATGCCTTGAGAAGAGAAATCGATGAATTATTACGGACTCTAGAATTGTTATCATGGATACAATTGGTTCAAGAATAAGACTATGAAATCATGAATGAAACTAGATTTATGAATGCATGCTAGATCATAAATTGGGTGATTGAATTGAGGATTTATGATGAATTGTGACTAAACCCTAGAAAGAAGCCTTAGATGATGACTACGGCTAAGTATGGTCAAATTAATGTTTGTATATGAATGTTGCATTGTTGATCACACTTGTTGTATATGAGATAGATGAATAACTATATGTCATGAATCACTTCTTGATTGTATGATTATTGAGAATGTACTTGTGATTGTGATTGTGATTGTGGTGTGTTGAATGGATCGGTTGCCACGTCCCGGCATAACTATTGGATCGGTTGCCACGTTCCAGTATAACTATGGGATCGGTTGCCACGTTCCGGCATAACTAGCTTGGATCGGTTGCCACGTTCCGACATAACTAATTGTTTGGGTTTGGGTCCCATAAGAGGGCCAATGATATGATATAAAATGTGAAGTTGTTCGTTGTTCGTAAATATTGATGATATTATAAATGTTTGATATGTGCATACGAGTATAGTGTTGTTTTGGCTTGCTTATGTTGCACTTAGTGGGCACATGTATGATGGGTTATTTTTTATTGTTCGTCATAATGAGTGAACCTGTTGGGTATAGTGGAAGGGCAAAGTGTTCAAGAGGCGAGTAATAGATAGTAAGGGTTGTTCGTGTGTTGTAATGGCGATGAGTAGAGGTAGCGTGTGTGAAGAAGTATACTTAGGTGGATTTTACCTTGGGGAAAAGAGATTGGGTTTAGTGTTAAGGGAGCTTGATATAATGTATTTTGTGACTATCGCTGGGTAATGTGACGAGAAAGTAGGGGTATGACGTGAACGGTTAGTTGAAATGTTGGTGGTTGTATTTGGGGGATTTCTCTGTGTTAGAATGATTAGACTATGATCAAGTATCTGGTAGGCGGGTTGATTGAGAAGGATGACAGTATAGGCAAAATACTAATGTATATTGGAGGTATTTCAAGAGAGGGTAAAGGTGGAGAAACGAGTGGTTTATTTCATGATCTTACTAGTTGGTTTCTTATGTTATGTGGTGGGTGTCGGGTTGACGGATGATGCCTACCAGTACACGTGTTTTGTACTGATACTACTCTTGCTATGTCTTTTGACATAGTCTGGATGCAGGATTGATGATGTTTCATTAGGTGAAGACGAAGAAAATCTCCAACAACTTATATTCTTCCTTCTGCATGGTGGGAGTTGTGTCTTTTATTTATTTGTCCAGTTGTACTCTTAGTAGCTCTTGTATCTGTTTAGACTAGATCCATGTGAGTTGTTAATTTTACTTTACAAGTTTTAACTAAAGGTGTGTCTGAAGAAATTATTTATAAAAATCATATTATTATATTTATCTCGATTTCTCTTAAATTTTCTGCATGTTTTAACTATTGGGATATGAGGGTTCTCCTACTTAGGTGTTAGAGTGGGTGCCCGCACGGCCCGATGGATTGGGTTGTGACATTATAGTACAATTTAAATTCAATATTATACATTATTATAAATTCGATAGTTATTATTACAGAACAAATATAATATATTTATAACAATGCAAACTAATTTAAATAGTACCGGTATGTTTGAAATTCACATATAATACTTATAATATATTTGTATTAAAAATGTTTTAGTTATATATTAGGTGAAGTGTTAATAAATTGTATCAAAACTGTATTAAATATAAACAATCGGTGATTTGGTGGTGGTGATTTTCCGAAAAAGAAGGAAGCTCTGAAAATTCTGTATTAAAATTGTATCAAAATTGTATAAATATAAACGATATTTATAATACAATTTGATATTATACATTACTATAAATTTGATAGTTATTATTCCAGAACAAATATATACATTTCTAACAATGTAAATTAATTTAAATAGTACCGAAATGTTTGAATCACATATAATACTTATAATATATTTGTATTAAAAATGTTTTACTTATATATTCTCCATCTGCATAGAAACATATATAATCTTATATATAGGAAAATATTTTATTCAAAATGTACTACAATTACTGTATATTTTTTTCTCTTATTAGCGATACTAAAAATGTAGTATATCTAAATTTCAAATATTATTTTAATATAATTAGAATTATTATTTTTAAGATATGTTAAAAATGTTGTATATTGGTCATTTATTTTTAAGATACGTTAATATTATTATTTTTAATGTATTATATAATATATTTTGAATGTTATTTATTAAAAATAATACTATCAGTTAGTGGCCAATTTATATATATATATATATATATAAGCCACGTCAGTTCTTAGGGGTCGTTTGGTGTGAGGAATAAAAATAAATAGTCCTGAGATAAAAATTTGATGTCTTGTTGGTTGCCATGTTTGAGATAATTTATCCCACCATTTATACCATAGTGATGGGATAAATTATGCCATATACAGGGGCGTAGGCATATGTATGCCAAGGTGTCCAACTGGACACCCTTCGTCGGAAAAAAAATATTGCATATACAAGTAAAATGTTAAATGAAGTGATTAAATAACATATTTTGGACATCCTAGACATAATAAGTTATTATAGCCTAGTGGTTTAAGATGTCATGAATATGTGTTTAGACATCTTTAATGAGCTGTGCTTGCGTGTTCAACTCTCACTTGCAACAATTTTTTTCCCCTTTTAAAAAGAGCTTTTGTTGTTTAATTTTTGGACCCTCTTCGTGAAATTTCTAGCTCCGCCACTGGCCATATATATACATGGTGGAATAAGTTTTGTTGTTTAATTTTTGGACCCTCTTCGTGAAATTTCTGGCTCCACCACTGGCCATATACATGGTGGGATAAGTTATCTCAGGGTAACTATCTCAGGATAATTAATCCTGAGATAATTAATCATGAGATAACTTGTTCCCAACCAAACAAACCCTAAGGAGTCGTTTGGTTTGAATTCAAGTTATGATGAGATAAATTATGATGGGATTAATTATGACGGGATAAGTTATGCTAAGATTATTTTTTATTGAGTGTTTGATTTGTTGTATTCAAAATAATAAACAACATATATGTTTACGAAAATACCCTTCATGAATGGGAAAAGTAATGTATAAAAGGTGTTTAAAGGATATTTTTGTCATTTAGTCATTTTATTCCGGGATTACTATAGCACCCAAGAAAAGGGATAACTCCTGGTACTAATTATTAATCTCGAAATAAATTATTCCAAACTTGCCAACCAAACAACAAATTAAATAACACTATAATTTAATCACAAGACTATTTGAAGTTATCCTTCACACAAACGACCCCTTATAGTTATGCAGAAAGAAGGGAACTAGCAGTGATAGCGGTGATGTTTGTTGATGCTATTTGTAGTAAGAACGATAAGGCTAATCTATGTAAGAGTGATATGTTATAATTTGTAGGGATAAGGATCTAAAAAATATCTTAACTTTGGTCGGATTTGTTGTTGCGATACTAAATTTTTAGGAGGACCTATTACCTCCCTAGACTATTTAATACCGTTTTTAAACATATATATTTGTCCACGTGGACATAAAAAATAGTGCAAAATTATAAATAGTAATGTGTCCACGTTAAAATACACTATTAAATAGTTCAGGGGGTAAAAAATATGGTATTAAATAGTCTAGGGAGGTAATAGTTCCTCATGAAAGTTTAGTATCGCAACAGCAAATTCGACCAAAGTTCGGATATTTTTCAGACCCTTATCCCTAATTTGTAAATAATGTTATATAATATATTATTTATGTAAATTGTCCGGCATCTAAAACTCATTTCTTTAGGCCCCCACTATATTTTTCTTATAAAAAATGAAAAGTATAGTATAGAAATTACAAAATATTTACTCCCTTAAAATTCTAAATAATAATATTTTATCACTTTTTGAAAGTTATTTTGTTGTACCAACCATTTTTTTAGTCAATGAAATATTTTCAGAACTTTCATTTGATACGACGCAATTTTTTTTTTTGTTTTCTAACCTTTCAAATCGATTTGGTTGGTATAACATATAAATTTTGAGTAAGTAATAAGAATAATAACTCATTTATTCGTTACTTTACCTCTGCATATAAATCTTTTGAGTCATTAATATTTGACACTTAGATTAAATGGGCAAATTATGCTTTCTCGATTTTTTCCTTCTTACAAAAAGATTACTTTTAAGTTCTCTCATTTATTCAAAATTAAGTCTAATACAAGCTTGAAGTCATCTAACATTGTAAATTACATGTCTTTTTTATTATGGAAAAGACTCAAATATGTCATCGAACTTTTAGAAAAAGCTTATTTATGTCATTCGTTAAAAGTTTGGCTCATCTATGTCATTACCGTTAAAGAAAAGGCTCATTCATCCCTTTTTTTTAACTCCGATTTTGCAAAACCATTTTTTACACCCCAAACAAGGTTTAATACTTTTTAATTGGAGTTTTTGGATCAAGTGTACATTTTTTGCTTCTTTTTCTTTAAGAACACCAAGAACACATGAAGAACATTAATAATTCTCAAAATATTTTGGTACTAGTTGAAATATCTATAAGGTTTGATTCGTAGGTGGTCTTATGCATTTTTGTAATTAGAAAAAACAATTCTGCACATATTATACATAGACTATTACTTGATCTTGCTTATTATTATTATTATTATTATCTATTTAAGCTTCAGTACAAATCAATATTTTGGTTTCATCTATGTTATGTATCTTGATCCACGAAAGATGGAACAACGTAATTCAATCAATATTATTCAAAGATATATAAGCATATCTTTTTTGCATGTTTGTATATAAAAATGTCATGTCCATGATTAACACTTACAATATTGTTTAAGTTGTATTATTATAAGTTTAAAGTTCATAAATTGGTAGAATTGAAATATAATGAGCCTACTTAACTATAGTTTGCCTAATTACGTAACGTAACTATAATTTCAGTAGTTATGCCTTACTTTATTTGTATATCTCGCTGAAAATTTATTTATTTTTTATATACAAATTGGATTCGTAGCTTAATTAATAAGGCGGCAATTTAAGTTATTAAAGTGCAAAACAATTCCACAAATTACGGTTATTGTATCTGATTAGGATTTCTTACCAACTATTACTTTTATCAAATGAAAAAAGATAAATTTTACTTCCTAAATAAACATATCAAAAAATGACTTAATAAATATACAAACCAAACATATATACACATCATTAACAACTATAATTGCATCAAATATACAAATGAGAATTGCCTATATGATATTGTGTCTATATATATATATAAATGTTGAAGTTATACAATAATAACTTGAATGTATACTTGCTGATAGTATACTAATATGAACTACAAATATTCACATGTGAGTTAAAAATTGCGTAAATACACAAATCAAATGTATACAATTACATTCACATGCATATAGAAAAATCTTTAAAAAAAATTATACAAATCCTAAATGCTAGACATCTAATGTATCCATAACTGATGCATAAAACACAACAAAAAGTAATTGTATATAATTGTTGCTAAATATACAAATAAGGTATAAAAAAGTAAAAAAGTCACATAAACATTGATATACTAAATGCATAGAATCGTATACAATATAATGTGAAGTGTATTGATAGAAATATAAATTAAAAAAACTATACAAAATATATTATACAAATACCTCAAGTCTTCACCATCATCTTGTTCCATTGACCCAAATTCAACAGTTTCTTCTTCAGATGTTTTTGATTCAGTATTGATACATACAATTTTTTTACTTTCCCTTTTTTTTGTATTGTTAGAACCATCTTTCTTTTGTTCCTGTCCTTTTTTGTTCCTACTTATTGAATTAAAATCTGGTAAAACTTATTTCATCTTGATATACAAACAAAAATCTAAAAATAATAATAATTGTAAACCGTCAGAAGTTAACTGAATTTGGGGAAGCATGATTAGGAGAAAATAATAACTTTGAAATTTCAATTTGATTGTAGTTAAGTGAATCAAGGAGAGAAATCAGTGGGGTGTTTGATGAGACTGAATAACTAATTTGTATAAAAGGAAAAAGGCAAGAGAGAGGACATTTTATGCGTTGATACAAATTAGGTTCACGGGTCCTGCAAAATTAGTAACTATTCAGATTAAACACTAGTTGCTAATCATAATTAGATGAAACTATAACAATGATAAGTTACACACAAATAAATATTTGCTTAGTTACATAATTTTTTCTTATTAAATCAAGCATCTTGGGCATGTGCTCATTGCCAATCTAGTAGTATAATATGAAAAGATTGGATAAAAACTAAAAGATAGGAATGACATAATTACTTAACTTTTTTCGAAATCGTTTGAACCATCTTCCTTTTGTTCAGCAACTCGCCTGAACCATATATCTTTCTTTTGTTCCGCTCCTTTTTTGTTCCTATTTATTGAATTAAACTCCTGCAAAATTTGTTGCATCTTGATATACAAACAAAAATCTAAAAAAATAACAGTTGAAAACCGTCAAAAGTTACCTAAAATTGGGGAAGCACGATTATGATTAGGATTATTTAGGAGAAAAAATATCTTTGAAATTTCAAATTTAATTGTGATTGAGTGAATTAAGAAAAACAGTAGAGTGTTTGATGAGAGTGAATAACTAATTTGTATAAAAGAGAAACAGGCAAGAGAGGGTGTTGATACAAATTAGGTTCGTATGTCTGGTAAAATTAGTAATCATTTAAATTAAACACTAACTGCAAATCATATTAGTTGAAAGTATAATAATGATAAATAATTCACTAGTATATGTTTACTTAGTTACAAGCCTCTTGAGCCCGTGCTCATGGCCAATATAGTATAATATAGACAAATAATATGAAAAGATTGAATAAAAACTAAAAGATAGGAAATACACAATTAATATGTTACTTAATTTGTTTTCCCAATTCCACCTGAGAAGTCAATTCATTATTTTTTGCATAAATATTTTCACTTTATAATAAGAAATTATCTCAATCATATTATTTTTCACATCAAGAAACATTTTAACAGAAATTCCTAAATCATTCCTCAAACACATCTAATACAATAAAAGATAAAAAGAATACATATGGGTAAAATTGAAGTCAATAAAAAAAATCCTTGAAATCTAGATTCTTAAGTTCCTATTTTGGCTCACCTAAATGGCAAAATCTACACACATTTTGCTCAACTTATCAGTCATCAAAATTTGACTACATATTGATGCCTCTTCTCTTGCCATTATTATCGATTACAAAAAAATATTTCATCGATAACTTTTTTTTTACATTGAAAATTATTAAAATTATAATCTCTTACTTTTTATTAAAAAATTAAAAATAAAATATACAAAAATTGTATCCGTGCATGCCATACAATTGTTCAATATTTTACATTTTTTATTTATTCATATTCGAAACTCTAATATAAATTGATGACTCTAGTGTTCAAATTCTTAAGAGGGAAATATCCAAATTTTAGTCTTTTTAACCTTGGATTAATAAAGTTTATTCGTACTCTCTTTATTTATTCCTTCAAATTGCCACATACCCCACAAATTGCCATGTAGATTTTGAGTTAGAATATGTGGAGTAGGCTTTCTGTTGGGATTTTTTTCTATCTGTACTTTGGCCAAAATATCCCAAACCAAATACTGTCACATTTTTTGACAAGTGACACACATGCAAAATAAATAATTATATTAATTAAGAAAATAAATAAATATATTGCATGCATGCCATTTATCATACTCCCACAAAAACAACAAACCATACTGTTTCACATACAAACATTACACTTTTGAACTAAGGGCCCCATTCAAGTCAAGTAAAACAAACATATATTTTAACCAACAAAAAAAAGTAAAAGATTAATCCATTGGTTTGTTTAGTCAAAAGGTATAGTAATTCTATATACACTCTTAACTTCTTTCACATTACATTCGTGAAATTACACTGAAATTATTAATGTTGTTATATAACAATAACAACAACTTCACCATATTTCATGGTAAAGAATACAAATCAAAATTCACAATACACATTAAATTTCATTAGTTGATGATTTTATATAATAACTTCAATATAACATCAGGTTATAATCAAATTCATAATTATATACTTATAAATATTTAGTAAATCTCTTAAAACATACATAATAGTAAATTCCCGTGAACTCATATGTTTTCTCCTGAACATGTCGAGTAGTACAACGTGGCGTTACCAGAATTGCTCATACAATCAGATAAAGTTATATAGTGCTACACACAAGATTTCCTCAAAAGACAAAAAAGTTTTTTTTTTTTTTTTCCATATAAGCCAATCTGTGTTCAGTTACAAATATATATTTTATTTTATTTTTTAAAATGGGGTAAGACTTGGCCACATAGATATATCCGAAAGAACAGCTGGATAAGGGTATTCATGTCATTTTCATTAGCTAATAAACATTCTACTAATTGAAATTAGAAAATCTAGGCGCATTTCCTAATAAATTCCCCCATTTTTCTCTAACAACAGAGATACAGCCTGTATATGGACTCATTTCAAACTTTTTGTTTTATAAAGTTTTAAATTATCCAAAAAAAGTTTCTATCACTATCAAAGACCTCTAATTAAAAATTCCTTAAATGGTTTTTAAAATTGGGTTTTGATTTGAAGCAAAGTGTTGTGAGAAGAACGACACGAGCAAGCCGGAAGAAATTTTGTGAATTGAGAGTATGGATTGGTTTTTTTTATTTTATTATTCGTTTGTTTTTTCAGTGTTGAACTGTACTCTACTTAGATATCAGGTATTTTTTTTTAATGGTGATTGAAAATGGTGGTTTATGTTGCTTGTTTTTTTAATTTGTGGAGTAATTTGAAGTTCTAAACTGTTAATATTGTTTCAATGACGAAAAGAGACGAGATGTTTCTGCGTTCAGAGAAATGTCAAAAATCTGAAGTCTTATGTTCAAAATTTGTTTAGTTTCATTTTGTTTAAAAAATAACAATGTTGTATTTGTTGCTTAAATTCTAGTTTTAGGTTAATTTCTATATCAAATGTTATAATTATCAGTTCTTTTTGAAACAATTTTTTATGTTAAAAATTTTGGTGATATCTTCAATTTTATAGAAATAATTAGAAATTACTAGTACTTTTTCATTTTTTTTTTATTTTTTGGTAAAATTGATGATTGCTTATTGTTATGTTATCAGCAGTAGTGTTAGATAAAGCTTACAACTGTTGTCTTCATTTTCTCTCATTTTAAAGATTTAGTTTGATTATTTGTTATTTTTTGTCATTTTGACCCTATATTTTTCATCATTTTAATTGAATTTATTTGATTTTTAGTCATGAGAAATGTATGTATATTCCATTTCAATTAGATAAGTCTTGTTCTTTGATGTATATGCTGCAATATAAAAATTTGAATTGTTTTATTAGTAATGGTTTTCGATTAAGTCAACATCCATGTTGATTTGTTAGGTTGAAGATGAGCATGGATTTCTCCGAGTCTACGAAAGTTGTATATAATCGAATTCAGAAACTAGAGTCAGAACATGTGAGTAAGATCATTGGTTATCTCCTCTATCGTGATCATGGTGAGCAGGACATGATTAGATTAGCGTTTTGTCCCGACAATGTGATCCATTCGCTTATTAACAAAGCTAAGAATTCTCTTGGATTATCACCCAAACCAGCCATTTCTGGTCCTCTTTCACCCCCCTTGAAATTTGGTCTATTCTCATCAGCTTCACCTCACCCCTTTACGAACCATCAAGTTGGAAATCCGTACTTGGAGCATCAAGGACCAGCTGAAAATCGTCCAATTCATAACTTGGATCTTTTGCCAGTGGGTTGCTCCAATCCTATGACTGATGAACATCAACTCCAAAATCAACTTCAGTTCTTATCTTTGGATGATCACTCAGACCACAATTTCGTTGGACGTACATTTGGTCCAAGATCATGTCGAAGATCTTCAAGCTTGCCTGAGATTCCTGTTAAGATTTGTCATTACTTTAACAAAGGGTATTGTAAGCATGGAAATAACTGTAGATACGTTCATGGATATCCAACTCCGGAAAGCTTCTCCCAAGTTTTCAACGGAAATTTAAATGATGTAGTTACTGATGAACATGTTATCTCCCCTGGATCTCTAGAGAAACTAGAGATGGAGCTCACTCAGCTTCTCAAATCCAAAGAGGGTGACCCTGTTTCTATTGCTTCGTTGCCTATGTTGTATCATGAGATGTTTGGCAGAACACTTCAGGCCGAGGGTTATCTCACAGAAAGTCAGAGACACGGGAAAGCTGGATATAGCCTGACTAAACTCCTCGCCCGACTAAGAAACAGCATTCGTGTCATAGACAGGTGCAACTTGTATAGCTCTCTCGTTTGTGGATTTTGTTCTTTGACACAAACTGTATTTGATATAAATGTTTGTATTTACAACAGGCCCCATGGACAGCATGCCGTTATTTTGGCTAAGGATATTCACAAATACTTGGAATGCAGTGGAGAAAGAAATGAACATGGAGCAATTGTAGCTGATTCTCGCCAGATTTATCTGACTTTTCCGGCTGAGAGTACCTTCAGCGAGCAAGATGTTTCCAACTATTTCAGGTACGTCACTCCAAGTGGATTGACACATATTATTAGTCATCTTTTTAATGTCTTCACAACTTATTTCATGTTTATGCAGTCATTTTGGACCAGTCCAAGATGTTAGGATTCCTTGTCAACAGAAGAGAATGTTTGGATTTGTAACTTTTGCTTACACAGAGACAGTTAAGCAGATCTTGTCAAGGGGGAATCCTCATTTAGTCTGCGATGCACGTGTTTTGGTGAAACCCTACAGGGAAAAGTCCAAGTTTGTAGATAGGTACATTCCCTGGTTTCTTTTATTTGAAGGCTTCTAATCACTTATTTGCATATTTGTTAGTTAATATTAAAAGATCTTCATTTCTGAAGTACCCTACTTAACCTTTGTTGTGGAGTGCTGAGTATGCAATGATATTGTGTTGCTAATGCCATTTGTCTTTGTAGTTTAACCTATTGAAATATTGGAAGTGGTTGCTCTTTGAATACTCTTGATTAATTATATGTGAACTTGCGTTTCAGATCTGTGGTTGTTGGTTAAATGGCAGTGATTTTGTTTTCAGGATACTTGAGGATCATTGGCTCAATTTTAGTTCCGATTAAGTCTATTAGATTTGCTTATTGCATCTCAGTAGGCATATTTTTCAGCAAGCATATTTCGTACTATTCTTAATATTTACACATTTCCCTCATCTGTGAACATTGTGATGTTTAAAGAATATTGTCTGTATCATCAGAATATCGATCTTTTCATTCACTTGAGGGACTGCAACTTGCAGAAGCTCTTAGACTTGGGATATCACTTTGTCGGAATTTGCATTTGATATGATCCTTATCTTATATCTGCAGAAAATGCCCGGAGAAAGCTTATCAAGCTTCCTGTTATAATCATTTCTCTAATGCAGAATCTGAGCACCAATCTTGTAAGATGCATTTCACCTCAAACTGTGGAAATCTACCTTCTGCATGATACCTTTCTTTAATAATTTTTTGTCATAGAAGTAATATTCATATTATTTTCTGTTTTTAGTACATAGGAGGGCAATTGAGTTTGAGAAGAGACGTTTTCAGGAGTTGCAACATCATCAAATGCGTGTTGGCTACTCAGTAGAGGATTTGAAGCTCGCTTCAGAAGGTTGTTAAATTTGTTCCATATAAAAATCTTTCTTATTTATCCTCCATTTCAACTGACATTATTGTTTTCTTTTCCTACTTTCCCTGTATAGGGAATAGCGAACAACTAGAGTTCCCATCGACTGAGGGTTTTTCTTACGTGCTAGATGTATGGAACAATGGTTCCACCAGCAACAACAAAACTAGGCATGTTAAGACGAATCACTATGACCAAGAAAGGTAAGTCATTTTTTATATAATCACAATTTAACATGTTATAACAGCATGCCAGTGTTGGAAAAATATGTTAATTTGCATTATTTAATCAATGTTTCGGAATCTTACAGTGGTCGAGGATTGAATCTTCCTGATAGCCCTTTTGCATCTCCAACAAGGAATAGCATTTGAACGGTTCAGAAACACAAATATTATGCCCTTTTGCATCTCCAACAAGGAATAGCATTTGAACGGTCACTTGGTAGGTTCAGAAGCACAAATATTACAAAGAGGACTGACTTTTTTGGAATAGCGATTCGGACGTTCGACACACAAAGTACTTCTCTTCCTTCATATTTTCCATAAAAACAGTAGTAATTAATATATTTGTTCAGCTACCTGCAAATACATCTGATCTAGCAGAAAGTGCAACAAGGTATTATTATTTTTCTTTTCTCTTAGGTGCATAAGAAATTGATATAGAAAAAACATCAGAAAATGTAATTATGGTATCTTTTAAAGTTTGATGGATAGGTGCAGATCTAGCAGAGTTAGATGAGCTCTCAGCTTACTAAGCAGAAATGTTAATGTTGCTAACAATAAAGTTATACATAGTTTTCATTTCTATTCTCTCTTTATATATATATTTTTAACATAATTTTGTTATCTTTTAATTTTCTGTATCGATGATGTTTGAATCAATTTGTATGTAATTTGATTAATTCACACAGTATTTCACTACCAGCTAGACTTAGGTGGATAAAAAGAATTTTGATTTGAACATCAGTTATGCCATTTATTATGGTGATAAGTTAAATATTCTAGTTTGAAAAAGAGACAATGATCGTAAGTGAGTTGTAATAGATTGGCAACAGGAAGAATGGAGCCAACCAGACAGCTAAATAGCATTATAAAACCTCCCTTCTTGAGAAGCTATTAAACAAAATAAATAATCATTCTCCTCGTTTGCTTATTTTAATTGGACAGAACATCCAATCAAAAAAATTGTATTTTGGATCCTTGATTTGCGGAAATTAGCAAGTTGGGTTTAAAAAAAAGTAATTCTTGATGTTAAAATTAATTAGTTGGAATCTGACTAGTTTGTGCTTAATATTTTATGGTTTCTCACTAATATACAACTAAAAATATTTTAACAATAATAACATTTTTTTGTGGGATAAAAAAATATTTTTGATAAAAACATAGTATATTGTAATTTGAGACCTGTTTAATAGTGATTGACTTTGAGGAAAGTAGTGGTGGTGGTGAACTGAGACATTTATTTTAGATTATTATTTGTGGACCTTATGTGGATTTAATAATAGATTTAAGGACCTACATATCTTCTATTGTTCAATCTTTTTATGTGACACAGATGTTTCATGTCTATGGCTATAAACTTTTTTCCTCTTCCATTTCTTGGCCACAAAATAGTTTTATTCTATTCCAGTCAATTCTATTAATTTATATAATTTTCAAAACTAAACTTCATTTGATACTTTATAAAATATTTCTCCGCATATTTATAATAATTGTTTATTAGAAGGAAATTCATAATAGCAAAAATATATTTATAGATGAATGCAAAGGGATATTATAGTATAGAATTCTTACATATTTGATAGCTTTTCTTTTGTATATTAATTCTCGTAACTTCTTAAAATGTATAATAATTAATTATGATTTTATAATTAATTCTTTTTAGTTGACACTATAACACTTTTTGGTAATATTTTGTAAGACACGATGTGCATATATAAATTATTGTATGTCATACAACACTACAAATGTTTAGATCTCAGAAAGCTTTTTTAATTAAATCAATTATTACACGAATTATCTAGATTATTGTAGAAGTATTTAAAAATAGAATTAAAACCTCACATCAAATATAATATCATTTTTTACTAGTATAATATTTCATAATATTTTAAATTATAAAATAGGTTAAAAAAATCATTAATTTTGTAATGGTTGTTACTCTTTAAAAACATTCAAAATTAAGACAATACTTACTTATTTTATAAAATTTAATTATTTGATAATCTAATTAGTTTGGATTGGAAATGTCTATGATGACACCTCAATTATGTGAAGGTATTTGAATAAACATGACGTTTAAGAATAAAAGATTATAAAGTAATTTATAGACATTTGTGTGCATATAAATTATTTCATTCAAACTAAAATTAAAAAATTTAAAGTTAAATTATTCCTATATTAAATGTGTCTTTTTTTGGACAAACACAAAAAAAATGTGGAAAACAGAAAGATTCCGTCGGTTTGTCAATGATTTTCAATTTTTTTTTTGTTAAAGAAACTGGACTTGCTACTTTTTATTTTAAGAAAACCGACGTACTTCCGTCAATTATTTTGGCAAAAATATATACAAAAAATATTTTCAAAAAGAAATTGACGTACGGACGTGAAAATTATGATTCTTTTTTTTATTTTTGAAAAATATAACTGAAAGTACACTATGATTTTTTATAAAAATTGACGAATGTTGGTTTTTAAGGTGTAAAATTGTTATTAAAGAATATAATTTAAACAGCAAACATAATTTATTTAAGAGCATGAGTGATCTAATGGCAGAAAGTCTTCAATCATGATAAATAGAAAATACCTAGGTTTGATTCCAAAGTTGTTACACACACACACACACACATATATATAAAATCAAAGTCGATTTTCTTTCTACTTTTTTCAAAAAAAAAAAGATATTTATTAATTTAAGAAAATTGACCCACCATTTTTTGGTGTAAGACGTCCCTCAATTTTGACACTTAATTTTTGACCTATTTTTAACCATGTGATTAAAAAGGAAAGAGTGTCACATAAATTGAGACAAAGGGTGTGTTTGGTATGAAGGAAAATATTTTCTTAGAAAGAACGTAGATTTTTTACTTATTTTCTCATGTTTGGTTGGTGAGTAGAAAATATTTTTTGATTTTTTTTTAATGTTTGATTTATGAATGAAAAATATTTTTGAGAAAATATCTGTTATTTTTACTAGAGAGTAGAAAATAATTTTTGAATTGAAATTGAAAGTACTTTTTAAAAATAAACTTAATTTTTTTTGGGGAGGGTGGGGCTGGCGCGGGGGGAGGGGGGGTGAAAAATAAAAATTTGAAATTGAAAGTATTTTTTAAAAACAAATTTTAAATTATTATTTTTCAAATTTTGACCCTCGATTTTAACCCTTGATTTTTTTAATCTATTTTTAGCAATGTGATTAAAAAGGAAAATGTGTCATATAAACTGAGACAGAGGGATGAAGAGAGTAATGTTTATAATTTTTATAGATAATGTTTCTACATTGTATAACCTGTATTACAATATATATACCTTGTATAATTTATAACAATGTATAAACATTATTAGTTATAGTTATAAACTTCTTTTGTGATTTTTAGTTGTAATCATTATTCAAAACAAATTCAAAATATCCACTAAATGACTTCAAAATTTTGTAGTTAATTTTTAAAAAACTATTTTCAATAAATTTAAACAACGTTCAATTCAAATTTCTCATAACAATCAATTTCGAAATTTAAATAATTTCTTTAAGCTTGTTAAGCAATAATGAGTTGCATTTCTAATTTGATTTGCCACCCAAATCATAGTACTCTAATCATAATTTGAGCTTCAAAAAACAATAATAAATCTAATTTGTCAACTAACAACTAAGATGCAGTTCAATTCAAAATTCAAATCATTTTTTAAAATTTGTAAAGTCATATTGAGTTTCAATTTCTATAAGTCTTTTAGGACACCATGGGAAGTTAGAGAGGAACACATCTCTATTCAATTTATTTTGGTATCTATTTTATACAATATATTTTTCTAGTCCATTCCTCAATCCCCATCGTATTAAAATACATTGACAATTATTATAAAGTTGAATTTTCAAATAAGGTAGTAGTCCAAATTGAAATATCAATCTATATCTTGTCTGTTCAAATGTTGAAATACACGAAGTGAAGAACCTTTTTCTCAAATTTAGTACAAATTATTAAAAATAACTTATTATGTTTGGTAAATAAAAAAAATATTAATAAATTTAATAATATAGTGTCTTATTTAATTGTGAAAGTAAGAATTTCTAGATCAAATACTTGTATCCGTGAAATTATGAAGGCCAATGCCCATGGGTGTTGAGAAGCCCAGTCCAGTAAGTGGGTTGGATCACTAGACAACTGCTAATAACTATTGGAAAAATTACTAGAATATTCAATTTAAGACTTTAATTTACATAATGTTAATTTACTCTTTTCATTTACAACATTATCATTTTAATTACAAACCTGACAACTTAATAAATATACATATCTTTATACGATTTTTTTACCTATTTTTTAGCTTAGTGGGCTGATTTTATGTGTTTCATAATTTATTATTTTTACTTTTTTTATTTTCAATCACAACTATAATTAGTTACATTATTTTTGCCTTTTTTTTTTTTCCTCTTTCTTACTTAATACAATTACACTTCTAAATTTTTTTCTCTTTCTCTTCAATTACGTTTTTTTTTTTTTTACTTTTAGAATAATATAATGATAAAAAAATATATGATATAGAATGGTATAACTTCTTGTTTTTCTTGATATTATTTAAGTGCAAAATTGGTATATATATAGTGGTAAAATTATGAAATAGAATAGTATAAACATGTTGTTTTTCTTGGTATAAGTTATCTGCAGATAATATATATAGTGGAAATTAGGATATGGAATGGCATAAACATGTTTTTTTGGATATAAATTTTTTAATATTGTATACATTATGGTGATAATTTGGTGTACATTACAATTTTGGGCATACCGTATTTACTTTGGAATTCTCAATGACAATTATAGTTGAATATGGTTTTTTTACTTATAGCTCCTATTTTTTAGGATGCACGTTTCTTTCTCTCATTTTTTTGGTTGATTTTTTCAATTCTAGTGCTGATTTTTTAGGGGGGAATTTATTGCCTAATTAATAGGATTTCTACCATTTAATACATTCCTTATTTGATACAATTACTCTTGAATTTGTTCTTCTCTCTCCATTTTCGTTTCAATTCTTCTATAAAAAAAAATACCAATTTAAGTTCCATTATATAAGTACCAATATATGCAAAGTAATAAAAAAAAAACATTTGCATACCCTAATAATAACCATTTGCATACCACAATAATTATTTGTGCATACTAATTTGTATATCAATAATAGAATTCTTTTAGGTAATATTGTAAAAAAGGAAAGATGAAATCTTATTATTGTGTCAATTGATGTACAATATGATTTCAATATATTTTTTTTATTTGTAAATATCATTTTACTAGTATATAATTTGATTCTTTAAAACGGTATACATTGTGGTATAGAACTTGAAATTACACTAAAACTATATGACACTATTTACGAATAACATTAAAAATTTATAATATAAAAAATGTACCATACAATAATACTAACATTTGTACTATATAATATACCAACAATTATTGAATTTTACCCCATATCAAAATTGTACCATATAATATACCAACAATTATTGAATTCTACCCCATATAATATACCAATTTAGTTGATATTTCGTGCCTCTTTTTTTTTTCAAATGACATTTAATACCACAAGGAAAACCAACATAAATAATATAACTAAGTACATCATATGATTAAATATGATTCTGAAAAAATGTTTAATAAACAACCAATAAAATTCAAATCCGCTAATAACATTCAATTAGATTATGAAAAAAAAAAGTTATAACAATAAAAAAAAATTAGCTCAACAATGCTAATCCTCATATGGATATTTAGTACAAGTTTTGGTATTTGAATATATTTTTTTTAAAATGGTATTTGTGTCACATATCACTCCTTCAATCTTGAAATCCACATACCTTTCTGCAATACATTTCAAAAAAAATAAATTAAAGAACCTACTAAACAACAGTTATAACAATCAAATTTGAAATACACAATCATTTTTTTTTTACATCACCAAAAAAAAGTTATATACGTAATGGTGTATAATATGGTTAAAAATTGGTGTCCACTTCATTATTCTTATAATGAAATTTGAACACCAACTTATAACCAACTACTATAACATTGATTTATGAAGATTGATAAAGATGAACATGATTATATGTTACAATCCAACTATGCATAACACCATGATTATATGATTAATACATTATGGTGACAATTTGGTGTACATTTCAATCTAATATATAATGTATGATATACACCAAACATTTACACCACAAACTAACCAAAAGTAACTAATTTATTTATATAATAAATTTAATTAAACAATCAACTAAATGCATAATACCATCATATAATATCTATTTTTTAAAATTACACATTAATTATAGTGTACTTGAATGGTGTACATTATGGTGTATAATTTAATATGATAAATAATACATATTTTAAACCAATATTACACCATGATCTTACCAAGAATTTTATCAAATTATTTTGGATAACCAAATTAATTAAAAAGTGAGTACATTACTCTTTAACATTGATTTCCATATTAATATTGTCATTAAACAGTGGTAAATTCATAGAATTCGAGTTATATTAGGTATTAATCTTGGTTTTGGTTATATTTGCAATCCTACAAATCATAATACCATAATCTACAAATCATACGAAATGTTCGTTTTAACAATTATACAAATAACATTAGTGTCATGAATAATTCATCAAAATCAATTTACAAATAATAAAATTTTCATGATTAACCACAACAAAAAGGCCTTAAAAAGAGATTTTTCAGCCACTGAAACATTAGTTTTTTTTTTTTTGAAAAATCAAACTATATAATCTTACAAAAATAAATCAGAAGTAATTTTAAAAAAATGATACATACCGGTGATATCTCGTATTTGTCGTACTGAATTAAAACGGACACGTTCTTTCTTTCAACCATTGAAACGACCTTAAACAGGAGATAAAGACTTTGTTTTTTGTTACAATACGTTGTTTTGAGATATGAGAGAGAAATATTAGGTAATGAATATTTGTGGAAGGTAACTAAATTGGAGTAAATTAAGGAATTAATATNTTCAAATAATAATAAAATGAAATTAATTAAACATAAATACACTCCTTGATTTCCGGCTTATATTAAGGAAATCAGTTACAACCTATTAATTTAAACAAATAAAATATGTATCTCGATTTTAAATTCGGCAGATACATGTATCTCACGGATTTAAACTCATGTATCCTAAGTATGAAATATGGTAGAGGAAGTAATATCTAAAACTATTGGGAATCTAAGTAATTAGGACCTAAACTAGTGGGATTTATGTAGTTTGCCCTAATAACTATTAGCAACATTTAGCCCAACATTAATAAGCATTAAATAGACAAATAAAATAGGAAAAATTACATAAATTCCACCTTTTAGTTTGCTTATTACCATTATCCCGTATAAGTTTTACAAATCTCCAAAATTCCTCATTTTCGCGCATCAAATTAGTGTATCAGCACTTATATTATTGTATCTCGCGCATCAGTTTAATGTATCAACGTTTATATTATTGTATCTCACGCATCAAATTAATGTATCAACACTTATATTATTGTATCTCGCGCATCAGATTAATGTATCAGCGGTTATATTATTGTATCCGTTTCAGGGATTTCTGTAATTATAAACTTTTAAGGAATAAATTGTAATTTTACCTTAAAAGTATGTGATTTCTGTAATTTGCCCAAAAAAATATTAGCACAAATTGTCCCAAAATTAATTTGGCATATTAATAGGTCTTGGTTTTCCTTCATTATGAAACCAACAGTTAATGATTAGCATAAATTAAGGAGGGGCGGGTTTTATTTTTGGAAAAATTACTTATATACACAATTTAAGTCTTTTTTTTCTCCATTTTTTCCAACCTCTTTTAAATATTTCAAAAATTCCTTTTTTCATTCCAATTTTTAAAACTTCCGGATACATAACATTGACCAGTGAAACCCACGCTTACACTTCCTTTTCAACTTCTTTTTTTTCTCTCCCTAAGTTCTCTCCTAATTGTTAGCAGTTATCAAATTGATTTCAAAATGATTCTCTCTCCAAATTGTTAGCAGTTATCAAGTTGATTTCAAAAAGCTTCTCTCTCCAGTCAACCAATTTCAAACATTTGAATAGGTAGGGGCTCTCTTCTCCATTGTTGTTTTAGTCGAGTTATTGTTTTTGTTCAAAGTTCTGTTCCTGATACATATGGATAAGGGTGCTTCGTTTAGTATTGGGGTTACTCAACCAATTTCTTCTAATAATCGAATATATGATTCTGCCGATGATAAATGGGCTGAAAACAGATCCAAGATTTTGCACGACCCACTAGCAGTGAAGAAGAATCAAAGTATTTCCAAGTCGAACAAGGAATCACCATCATCCTCAAAATCAAATGTTGTCAAGTCGAACAAGAAATCACCATCATCCTCAAATCAAATGTTGTAAATATCCCCCAAAAAAGAGGAAGGAAAACAACACCATCAATTTTCAAGCCTTCGTTGTCCAAAGTATGTTTTTCGTACTTTTTTTTTTTTTTGATGTTTGATATGGTATTTGGTATGTTGGATCTGAACAAGTTGATACATTAATTTGTATGTGCTATGGTATATGGGTTATTCAGAGCAAAAAATGATACGTTGTTTTACATTACAATGTTCTCATATTCTTTTGGATACTAATCGATTTGTATAGGGTTGATACACTAAAACCCAAATTTCAGCATAGTAATGAATATGTGGTTGGATTGTATCATATAACGAAGTTCAATCTGAACTCTTGTATGTAGTGTTTTCATTAATGTATCATATAACTTCTATATATTAGCTTTTGAAATCTGAATGAGTATATGATACATTTTTTTTATGTATCAATAAAACAATGGGGATACATTGTTATTTAAATTAGTTTTTCCACATATATGTTTTATGTTTATTTTATAGGGAAAATGCATAAGTACCCCCCCCAGCCTATGCCCAAAATCCCTGAGACACACCTAACTTTTACTAAGGTCCTATTACCCCCCTGAACTTATTTTTTAATTAATTTTTTACCACTTTTCGACTTACGTGGCAATATAAACCAAATAGGTTGAAAGCTTTGTTCAACACGCGCTGGGCCCCACTTTTTCAACTTTCTAAAAAGTAAGCTATCAGTTCATTATTATAACTTTGGTAATATATTTTTAGTTAGTTTATAGTTTTCAATGTTTATATATTTTATTTCAAATTTGGGTTTGTAAAATTTTGTAACTATTATATATATAATTTTATTTTATTTATAGATAAAAAAATATTACTTATAATCTACTTTGTTAATATATTTTTAGTTAGTTTATAGCTTTCGATGTTTATATATTTTATTTCAAATTTGGGCGTGTAAAATTTTGTAAAAATTATATATATAATTTTATTTTATTTATAGATTAAAAAAATATTACTTATAATCTACTTTGTTAATATATTTTAGCTAGTTTATAGTTTTCAATGTTTATATATTTTATTTCAAATTTGGGCTTGCAAAATTTGTAAATATTTTATTTTGTATTAAGATCCGAAGTTACAATTATATTGTTATAGTTTTCAAATTTGAAGTTAACAATTTACTTTGTAAATATTTCGTTTTGTATTCAGTTTGACTGTATCCTTTAATCTTATTAATTTAACATAATGAAAGTTGGTATTTCAAAAAATGTATTTTGTACTCATGTGAATTTTATCGTCTTTACGAAAATTTATATTCATATAACGTTTCTTAAGTTTAGCTTATCACACATGTAGGTGAAAATATATTTGATCTCTTTTTCAAACACCGTTAAGTTGTAAAAAAAGGATAAAAACCAAAAAATTGAAAAAACCCGAAAGAACCGACTAAAACCGACTTTGCGTGGTTTGATTTGGTATTTAGATTTAATAAATCGACATAATTGGTTTAGGTTTTTTTTAATAAAAAACCAAACCAAACCGACCTATGTACACCCCTACTTCTAAGTCATCAAGAATCGTGGTTGAGTTCAAAGGTTAGTTTTTCTTGATTTTTTTTTGTTAGCTTTTTGAAGAAAGGAGCAATTTAACTTATGATAATGGAGGTTTTTTTTCCAAACATGAAGAACAATAATAAAGAAGAAGACAATGAGTTAATATTTATTTTTTTCAAGTTTATTTTAACACATGGCCAATTTTTATTGGTCAGTGATGTCTAAAAACTGCACCCACGCGCCTAACATAGGTGAAGTCACGGACTCAGCCACGTAGGCCGAAAAGTGGTAAAAAATTAACTAAAATATAAGTCAGGGGGGTAATAGGACCTTAGTAAAGATTAGGTGTGTCTCAAGAATTTTGGGCATAGACTGGGGGGGTACTTATGCATTTTCCCTATTTTATATTTTTACTAATAGTTCGAATGTATGTATCAAATTACAAATTTCATAGTTGGTCATTTGTTTGTTATATTCATAATATTGTATCATATACAATACATTATGTTCATATTATACAATAAAGCCTTTTTTTGTGTTGATCTGGTGTTTTTTGTTCATGTATCATATACAATATAGAGTAGTCATATTTCAAACTTGTTCTATTATGTATTAGTGAATGTTGGTTGTATACATCTGCTCTAATATCCCAGAATATAACATTATGATATATCTCAAAATTATGTTGTATCTTTTGATTTTTTCAGTTTATATGTAATGTATCAAATACATAGTATGTTTATGATACACAATGAAGATTTTTATTAATAGATATGCAACATTGTTGTGGAGATATGGCATTGACAAGGCCAATGATGGATTCGTCAACGAAAATGATGATGCACCAAAACCTAAGGATCAATCCACACCACCACTCGAAGAAAATTTGATTCACATAGAGTAGTAATTAAGTATCTATGCATAGACAATATTTTTATATTTTTTTGTATTTAAGACAATTTCACTAAAATTTTCGAGTGTTTCTCTAAAAATTTATTCATATTACAGTATTTTGTAATTTCTTAAATTTCGTGTTTTCAATATATTGCTATTGATACATTATGGACCGCTTTATTCTTAAACTTTTGCATTATACAATTTTGTTATACAAAGTTAAGCTTTAGACACATAACTGATTTACTTATATCCTATTCTTAATAGATAGTTTAGTTATGATATGAAACATATGATACAATTGTTATAATGTATATGATATATGACAAATAACTATCTATACTATACATCATATATTATGTATATGATACATGTACTATGTATCATATGAACTGTTGATACACTTAAAGGTATAATTCTATATCATATATCCGATCAGTTTTGCCGCAGTAACACAACAATTATTGAGAAAATGGTCAACCCCCCCCCCCCTAACCTATAGCTGGATTTCTAACTACTCACTCATACTTTACGGGGGTCCTATTACGCCCCTGAACATTTAAAAGTAGAATATATAACCCCTTAATAACTCACCCCAGATTCGTATTAAGTAGTGCTGGACACGCGCCCCACATAATATATTTTTGTTTCATGTATAAAATCAATTATTTTGTATTCTTTCATCTCCAAGCATGGCATCATCCAAATTTCTCTCGGTTCAACCTTAAAAAATCCTCAACTTTTTTCAATCATCGCCTAATTACCCTTCAAAATCTCAATTTGTACACCATTTCCTGCTTTTTCTCTCGATATTGATGAAATTTCACTCAAAATCATTAACAATTTAATGCTCCAAAAAGTCAGTGGTAGAAATCATTAAAATGAAAATATTGTAAGATTTTTGTACTATTCGATAGTTATTGTAGATTTGATAGTCAAAGCTTTATCAGATCTGAAATAGGAAGGTAGATGCAATACCTAACTATTTAAATTTTGTGTTTATGCTTGAATCTGCATCTCCTACTTTAAAAATCTTGAAGCTACAAAGGAAGTGGCAATGGTGGTTCACAACGAAATTGATAGTTGATGGGTCTGTTCTCACATAGTGAAAGATAGATGAAGACGAAGAATTGGTGGTGGATGAGTGAAGTTCACATGGTGTCGCCCCCGCTGCAGCCCATGTTGTTGTTGCTGGTGTTTCTTGTTAAAGAGAAAGAAGAAAAGGTTGCTGGTGTTTCTTGTTAAAGAGAAAGAAGAAAAGAAACGTTAAAAGTAAAATAAAATAAAAGGAAGCATAAAAAAAAGGTAGAAAATTAATAATGAAATAAAAGAAACACTTATAAAGTTAAAGTTTTATTATTTGTTTTTGCTCTCACTCTCTCAAAGAGAGTGAACTACACATTCCTTGCCATCTCAGCATATAGGGAGCAAATAACTCCATTTTAAAATAGTCTAAGGGGGTAATAGGACCACCCTAAAGTATGAGTGTGTAGTTGGGAATCCGACTATAGGTTGAGGCGGCTTTTGACCATTTTCTCACAATTATTACTTAAAATTGATACATTCAAAATTTATCTGTATTTACAATAATACCTCAATAATAGTATATCGAATATAACATTG
>NC_064290.1:9929641-9969985 GCF_019186545.1 Solanum stenotomum | reverse complement strand
AGAATTAAATAATATAAGGTAAAGGGTAAAATAGTATTATGAAATATTATGTAAAGATATAATTGGAAAAAGAAATTAAGTAACAATGGAAACACACCAAATTGGTTGTTCCATAAAATGGGGGTTTTCATTGTTACGTAACAACGGAATTTAACAATACAATACAACACATTTTAAGTAACAATCAAAACAAACATTGTAGGTATAGTAACGATACAATACAATACAATAGATAACAATGATTCAAACATAGTATTAATGATAAAAATTTGTGTGGCTACAAATCATTTCACTTAGGATAAAATAGATATTTTATAATTAAATTGTTACTTAATATAGAAATGTATCATTTTTTTTTACTGACTAAAAAGGAAAGCAAGTCATATAAATTGGAACGGAAGGAGTAGTAAATTATATGACAAACAAAATTACTATTTATCTTTTTTGTTTCATCCAACATGGCAAGAATATCACTTGATAAAGTCTTCTTCATATGATTTTTTATTAAATGGATCATTATTTTTTTGTTAAATGGGTTCTACCATATATTATTTATATATATTAAGTAAAATTTTAAATATAAATATAAAATTTTGATCAAAGCTAATAAGCTATACTAAATTTCGTTGAATTATAACTTAAAACAGTAAACCTTTCCTTTCAATTGTAAAATCAAAATTTAAACGTTGTAGGTTTAAAATTGGGAGAATGAATATTGAAATGCATTTCAAGCTCTGTATATACATATTTTCTTGTGCAATACACAATATATATATATATATGATCATGAGCTTAATTATCATCGTATATTAATTAAAATTTAATATACAAATTCATAAATTTCAAATTATATATAAATCTACCTCTAATTCAACTTTATATTAAAATATTAAATTTTGTCGAACCCACGAGTACATCATTTGAATGGGACTACACTTTTTCCCAGGAATTAGAGAAAAAGAAAAGGATTATTTTTTTCATAAGGTCTTCAACTTCATGTGAATTAATTATAGTACACTCACACTGATAAGAAAAGGGTCCCACAATATTGTAAATGGCTTTCCATGGTATTGGGGAGCTAATATTTTTCCATGGTATTGGGGAGCTAATATTACTCGCTTCGTTCATTTTTACTTATTTAAATTAAAATACCAAAACATAATTTACTATTGAATCTATAATAATACTTATTATCAGCTATAATTATTTCTTTAACATATTGATTTTATCATATTTAAAGATAATATAATAAAATTATTTTTTAAAATAATATATTAAATTAATACTGAACAAGTAAAAGTGATGGTAAGAGTTTTATTTATATATATGAAGTCTTTGATCTAATATTTGAACCAAAGATTATTATTTTGTAAAAATATAATATAAACTAGTTGCACACGCGTGCGCAGACAGACAATAATAATATAAAGTATTCAATTATGTTTTTAAGATCTAACTTCTATTATATATTACTAAGCGCATGCCAATCAATGACTTGGCACCCTTTTTAAAAATTTAATTATACATATCCCTCCAAAATAATCAAGGAACAAAGTACATTTAGGAACACACAAAAATGAAAAAAGGAAGTAGACCAAGAAACACACACTTCTAAAAACATTGTTCATTCATGCATGTCATATATTTTGAAAATAAATTAATTAATTAAAACACACTCTCTTCGTTTTATTGATTCATATTGACTTGATACGTCAGAAAAATTAAATTTAAAGTGTATGTTATTAAATTTACCTTATTAATAATGTTTTCAAACTCTAAATTGGACTATATTAATACTATTTTTAATAACGTATAGAAGTTTTGTGGTAAAATTGTTACCTTGCATTCTCCTTATGAGACTTTTTTTTTCCTTCCTACCTAATTAGGAGAAAATTTATTTATGTAAAAAAAAAAAAACACGAGATCTTATTAATAATAATCTAAAAAAACAGGATATCTCATCACGATAAGCATTTGAGATCTTCTTGACTAAAAATAAGAATATTAAATGTGTACTATATATTTGTTTCGAAACACAAGGAGTTGAATGAAGGGATATATTTGGCATGACTCATGATGTGATAGATATAATTTTATTTTATTTTATTAGAATTGGCAATCAAGTTATTAAAATAAAATAAAAAAATTGAAATAACGATGTTTCATCTGTCAAGCAAGTGATATAAGTTGCACACAAATGCTTGGTAAGCTAATAATCCAATGAATCGGGAGGTGAACTTAGAGAAAGAAGGCACACTAATAATAATTACATACGATTCGGAGAACTTAATTCTCACTATTCTATATTGTGTGACTTCAGATTAATTCGAATTTCAAAGTCGATATCCTAACACAAAAAAAACTAGACAGAAAGAATAAAGAGGATTTGTTTGATGTTTGAAGATAAGAATTTGTGGGGCCATAAGATAAACACCAATTTTATATTTTTTTGGTAAATAAAACAAAGAGGAGACAAAGGGGAAACAGCATTTCATTTTTAAATTTATTTCTTTATCTTTTGCTAACGTAATTACATCTCCAAGAGGGAGAATCCCTGCGTGATTACATGCAAATTAATTAATGAATAAAAATACATAATCCCAAATTGGATAGCAAAGTTAGGAACTTAATTAATCACATTTTCCAAGTAGATAAAGACAAAACATAAACTTGAAATTACTTAATTACCATTACTCAAGTCGTTGTTTTCTTTAAACAACTAAGATCTTAATGAAAAAAGAAATATAAACTAATAAGAGCTTTAGAAAAAGGAATTTTCTTTTCCTTTTCAATTTTGACAAAACAAAATAAAATAATGGAAGATGGGATTTGATATCTCATATCACAAGAGAACAATCTTACAAATTAATATTAGTGATATCAAATCCTCCTAATGATCCTTAATGGAACAAAGAGACATGCCACACTCATTGCCTATTCATATAAGATTTTTGATATTATATGGCAAGTGAGAATAGACGAAAGTGATTTACAATAAAATATTAAAGGCGAAATATTTGGGGGACGCTCAATTCTGAATATTTCATCTAATATCATTTGATTTATATTATTTTATGCCACTACTTAGGTGGTTATAATTGTGAAATAATTTAGTTCACACACTAAATAACCTATTAAGAATCCTTGACACGCTTTATTCGATGCATATATAGCTTGAAAAAATATAGTTCAAATAATTACATCTCAAAAACAATATACAATTGAAACTCTATTATTATTATTATTATTATTATTATTATTATTATTTTGCACTGGTGTGACTTAGTGATCAATGAAGTGGTTGAAAACCCTGAAACCTTAGATTCAAAATCAACGGAAACAAAAAAACACCATGTGATTATTTCCATCTGTCCTAGTCTTGGTGACAGAGTTACCTGGTACCTATTATTGATGAGAGGTGACATATATCCCATAGAATTAATCAAAGTGCGCGAAAACTGAGTCGGATACCACAGTATAACAAAAAAAAAACTCTATTATTTTAAATAATAATAATAATAATAATTTCGTTAAAATAAAATGTTTAAGAAATGCAGGTTGAAAGATAAATTAAAGTGGGTGGAGATCAATTGGCATGTTAGCTGAAGTGGAAGTCACTTATTCCTACGTAATCTCTCTATCTAATAAAGGAAAGTTGTCTCTCTTCTTAACCGTGTGGGTCATAATCATTTTTATTATTATAATAAACTCTAATTAGCCACTACTAATTTTTAATTAATTGATTGTCCCTTCACAGCTTCATAGGTTTCTACTAATCACCTTTATTCCCCAAGCTAAAAACAAAAGTTAAATAGTAGTAGTACTTATCAATCTACACAACTTGCTTAGTTTAGCCTTCTTTTTAATAAGCAAATCATTTTAAACTTTACCTTTCTAGTTTTAATTTATGACAAAAAGGGAGACTAATTAATCCTTATCATGTAAATGTACCAATATAACCTTCTATTTTGCTCTCTCAATGATTTTTTTACAAAATTATGGTGATGTTTAGACTAGTTTGTGCATTGAGCCTATACTGATGTAACATGTAGTTAAGTACCCGCTACTATACTGATGTAACAGGTGCTTAAGAACCCGCCAGTGACATAGCCAAAAATTTCATAAAAGGTGTCCAGAAATAGCACATAAAATCTCTTTTCAAAAAGTAGAACTAGTGAGAATCGATCACACTAGCACTACCTCATTTCAAGCATCTGAAATCATTGGGCTACAACAACTTGTTATGTTAAGGGTATCCAAAATATGTTATTTAATAATTTTGTGTATCATTTTACTTGTATATACAATATTTTCTTTCGACGAAAGGTGTCCAATTGGACACGCTAACCACCATGTAACTACGCTACTGGTACCCACACTGTTTTTGTGTTGGAAATTGATATTAAAATACAAAAATATTAGCTAAGCACCTATCGCATGAATATTTACTATCTTCCATCAACGTAAAAATCGAATAATTCTAGATTGATTCTTGAATCGAAGTCAACATACTTACTAGATGTACTCCTAGCTAGACAATTAGGTATTGGAGCTCTATGATTTTTTCGATTCCTTTTAATTAAGACTATATAATCGGATGGCTTACAATGTAGAGTAGTAGTTAATTAATACCCAAGATTTTTTAGAATCTGGTCAACACTGTTGTAAAGTTGAAACTACTCATTTATCTTTCTTTTTTTTTAAATAAAATAAAATTGCCTTTAAATAGATTTACAGTTTACTTCATCCATCTTAAATTTATATCGTGTTTCTCTTTTATTTACACCTTAAGACTATATTGGGGTTTTTTTTTTTACTATATACCCTCATTTGTCCAACATAAAATATCTCTTCATGAAATATTTATTCTATTGAAATATTCATAGTAATTTTAAAAGATTGCTACTAAAGATAAAATGGAGAAAAATAACTAATTTTATATTAAAATTTTAAAATAATAAATAATTTGAGTCAACTATTTCTCAAAAGTCATAATAAGTAATTTGAACAGAGGGAGTATGCACTTGAAATTATTTTGTATTCTAAAATAGTAATTGACTTTTAAAGTCACTCAATTTTATTTTATTTTCAAAAAATTCAATTTTATCTAGTATTTCAAGGTCATCAAACTTTAACTAGTTAACTCTCATGATCATTTTAGCCAAAAATATATTTTTTGTTAATTATTTAATAACGCAATAATTACTTGTATTAAAAAAACTCAGAAAAAATAATTTTAAATTAGAGTCAATACTTAAATTTATTATGACGCAACTCACCCTACATCCGATTGGATTTTTTATCCGGCCTACTTAATAAGGATTTGATGGGGATATTTTTCTCATTTTAACTATTTTATCTCGGGATAAGTTATTTCATAATTATTATTTCAACTCAATAGAGATATAACTTATCCTAGAACTAGTTATTAATCATGAAATTACAAGTTGAGTCTTAAATAAATTTAAATATTAATTTAAATTTATAAATATTTTTTGAAAAGAGTATGAAAGATTTCACATCATTAAGCAGATATCGGAAATTCTATTTCCGACTAAAATGATCATAAAATTTAACTAAACAAAGTTGGACGACCATGAAATCCAACAGCTAGACAAAATTGAATAACTTTAGAAAGATAAAATAAAATAAAATAAAATAACTTTGATCAATTACTATAAATTGAGTAACCATTCAGACATTCTTACTTAAAAGAAAAAATACGATTGCTATCTATAATATTTTATTATATTTCTAATGACTTCTATTAGTAATAAAAATAAATATTCCTAGAACACTTGTAATGCTGACAACATAAAATGTAATGGCTGTCATATCAAAGTTTGATTTATTTTTTAAAAATGAATAATTGACACAAGCACTAACTATAATGGTAATAAAATTGGTGTTCATTGGATTAGTAGACAAGTGACCGAAAGGTGTTGCAAACAACTTATTATTGAGATTACATTATATTTGTGAAATGAGTAACCAATTTGTCCCACTTGATGAGTTCTTCAACACAATAAGTACACACTCAATTCATTCATTTGCATGCTACTTCTATTTATCATAAATAATAATAACTTTTAAGCAAACTATACTACTTCTATTTATAAAAAAAAATCCTTTTAGTAGTAGTAGAAGTCGTGAATAAGCACCATATTCTGCCTATGGCAAGACCCATAAGAACGAAGAAGTTGAGTGACCTAGGTCAGAGTCATGCAGATTGAAGGGTTTAGTTAAAAAAAAAAGTTATGTTTTTGCTATCGGCTATAGCTTTTGACATGATGTTATATATTTGATCCTAACATCAACTTACGGAGCTTAATTGGAGTTTGTATTGTATTATTGTCTATTCAAAGCTTTGGGTTATAGTATTAACTACCACACTATGCGTGATTGCTCCACCTTTAACCAAAGATCTCGAGTTCGAGTTCTGAATGGAGAAAATCATGTTGGGAACGCTACCGCCAAACGGGCCCTGTAGTATGCGATCTAAATTTAATTGGGACTCCAATGCAAGCTCCAGACATCGGATGCAAAACAAAAAAAAAAGAAAAAAAGCTACCACACTATACATTGATTATTTAAGACGATTAATTATAACTACTTTTATGCAACATTTGTCACAAGTTGTGTATATACTAGAATACTACGAATAGATAGGAGCACAACCCAACTAATTAATTCCGAATAGAATGAAATTGTACTTAAATTCGAATGAGCAATTAATTAATCCAAACAGAAAGTATAGCTCTACTTCAAAATTCATAAAAACAAAACAAAAAAAAAACTTTTTGAGCTAGATACAGTGCATAGTTGATTAATCGTACTAAAATTTTGAACCCAAATTCACAAAATTCAAATCATGGATCCCTCCTCGATCCCCATGAAGACATGAGGGGATCACCTCATTCACTAGTTGTGCTATTTTTAAATTGTTCTACAAACTCTTTATAACAATCTCATTTGTTCGGATCATTTTTTATTTGTTATTAAGAATTGGATCACATACCTATAATGTATAAGTCGAGCAGGGACGAAATCCGACGGTGCCGAGTGGAAGGGTTGTCGCTCAACGGATAAAAGTTACTCCAGACTGATCTTTCCCAAGAGCTTACATCGATGGAAAGGTTTGACACTTCGATGTCGGCTCTTCGCCACCTAGGGTTGTAGCCATTAAAGCGGTACGTACGTGAGCTGAGTTCAGAACGTTGTGAGACAGTTCGATCTATATCCAATGTGGGAGTTAGAGCATTGAGAGGATCTTTCTCTAGTACAAGAGGACCGGAAAGGACGCACCTCTGGTGTACCAGTTATTGTGCCCCGATAAACGTTGAGTAACCAAGTGCGAAGCGAATAACTACTGAAAGAGTAAACCCACCCCTTATGTTTAATATTAACGAGCAAGCCAATTCGAACTTGAATGAGTTCAAGTTGTTTGAGCTTTTATTGAATAACCAAATTAATGCTAAAAAACTTATTAAAATGACAAATAAAATCATCGACCAAATAATCTCAATTTCAGGATATTTAATATGTTTAAATAATACACATCCTTTTTCCTTTACTTTTTTTTTTAAAAAAAAATTCTCGACTTTCTTATCATTAATCATTAAACTTAGGAAAACATCCAAATCACTTACTTCATACATGACAAAATTGTCACTTTCTAATTTCTATATATGTTAGTGATAACATCAAATGATCAACGTATATGATCCAATCTTAATCATATTATAAGATATCATTATTATCAATAATGACATTAAGATGTGAAATTTGTTTCTAGTGACGTTTATCATCATGCTTTGTACAATATTTTAATTCATCCTTATATTATTAATTATAATTAACAACAATTGATCTCATCTTATCTTTTACCACTATCCTAACACTAAAATGACATTAGCTTTTAAAGTTTTAATTGTTACTAAGCCCTAAATTAATTATATGAGCTATTAGGGATATAATCTTGTGCTTCGATTTTCATATTATATAATTAGCAAATATATGTAGAATGTGACTTAATGACTATGACATAAATAATAAAATAAAATAAAGTAAACATTTGCAACCTACTATATATGCAAATGGTTTATAAGTTACCGTCGACGTGATTATTTTACGTGTAAATTTCATATATGACATATATTATAGTACTATTTTCAAGCTATAGCAGTAGATTTAGACTTTTAAAGCTATAGCATTAAAAATTTCAGGTAGTAACAAATTCACAAAAAAAAATGTTTTTATTAATTGGAAAAAACTTTAAAAAATAAATAAAAAGATAAACGAAAATTTAAAAAAAAAAACGGAATTAGAAATAATAAAGTAAAAAACTAAAATTGTGACCTGTAATTTAATTTGAACTTATTGTAGATAATTAATGATTAGCATGAAATAAGGGATCCAAACAAATTAACAATATTTTTTTATCCTGAATTCACTCAAAATCAGTTAAAATAAAATAAAAAAATCAAATCATATCCTTTTTTCTTCAACGTTTCTCTCTCTTAATTCTTCAGCCTAAAAAATTACCATAATCGAGTAATTGGAGGTTTTTTTCATTGAAAAAAATTGATTTTATTGAGATGGACAATTACGTAAAAATTCTAATAAAACATGGTGAAAGATGGGATCCTTCAGGTTAGTATTTATTATTGTTTACTGTTTGTTTTTAAATTACATTGAAATGAAAAAAAAAAATTATTAAACTGTAAATCATCTCTATGTTTAAGATGATATCATTACTTGTTAACTGTTGTGAAATGTATAATATTAGTGATTTTCTGTTTTTGTGTATTTTTTCTTCTTAAAGTATAAAGTAATTGTATATTTATAAATGAATTTAATAGAATTATTGGAAAGAAATTTGTTAGAAAATGTGTTTCGTAAGATGTAAAAAAAATTGTTTGGATTTTTGACGAATTGTATAACAAGTGTTTTAAGTTGGTATTAAATTATAAATTTTAGTGTGTTATATTAGATGTTGTCATTTCTGAAGTAATTAGTGAGTTAGAAATGAATTATCTGGTACGATAAGATATAGATAATTGTAATGTATGATTACTTGTTGTATGAAGTGTGTATTAAGTGAGTTTGAAAGTTGTTATGAAATAAGTTGTCTTAATGATATATGTATGAAATGTATATTAAGAAAGTATAAAATTTGTATGAAAGCGTGTCCAGTAATATGAAAAAAAAAGTTTTTTGAAATTTTGACGAATTGTATGATAAGTGTTTTAAGGTTGTATTAATTTTGAAATTTTATTGTTGATATTTTTGTATAAATTTGTGTGACATTAATGAAGTAATTTCGTAAAAAAAATGTACATATTTGCTATATGAAATTTGTATTAAAATAATCATCAACTATTGATATGCATGTTGTTGTTGATGGACTAAAGAAGTACATAGTAAACTTAAACACCAAGATGAGCAGTTGCGGAAGATTTCAAAATGATGAGATACCATGTGGGCATGGAATGGCAGTTCTTAGATACAGAAGACTGCATGAAACAAAATTCTGCTCTCCTTTTTATAGCCTGAAGAATTTTCAAGATGCATATGCCATCCCTGTTGAACCTATTCCTTGCGAGAGTACATGGGATATACCAAGTTATATTTCAGAGCCTAAATTGAAGCCACCCGGTCCAAAGAGACCGGTAGGAAGACCACAACTTGAACGATGGAAGGGGTTTGCTGATGTGAAATTCAAAAGGTCAAAAGTTACATGTAGTAGATGTCGTCAAGTTGAACATAACAGGAAGACATGTTCAAATTATCCTGTGCAAAAATAATGAATGTTCATTTGTTAAGACTATATATAAAAAAAAAATTGTTGGTTATATTAATGTTTTGGTTTGATATAAAACATAATAATTTTGTTTTTAGCGTACTGGTTATTATTTATACACTGTTCATTCAGTTTTCATACAAAATCCATACTGTTATAAATTTAGTGCTTGGAACAATTTTTAGTANAAAATGACATTAGCTTTTAAAGTTTTCATTGTTTCTAAGCCCTATATTAATTATATGAGCTATTAGGGATATAATCTTGTGCTTCGATTTTCATATTATATAATTAGCAAATATATGTAGAATGTGACTTAATGACTATGACATAAATAATAAAATAAAATAAAGTAAACATTTGCAACCTACTATATATGCAAATGGTTTATGAGTTACTGTCGACGTGATTATTTTACGTGTAAATTTCATATATGACATATATTATAGTACTATTTTCAAGCTATAGCAGTAGATTTAGACTTTCAAGCTATAGCATTAAAAATTTCAGGTTATAACAAATTCACAAAAAAAAGAAATGTTTTTATTAATTGGAAAAAACTTTAAAAAATAAATAAAAAGATAAACGAAAATTAAAAAAAAAAAAACGGAATTAGAAATAATAAAGTAAAAAACTGAAATTGTGGCCTGTAATTTAATTTGAACTTATTGTAGATAATTAATGATTAGCATGAAATAAGGGATCCAAATAAATTAACAATACTTTTTATCCTTAATTCACTCAAAATCAGTTAAAATAAAATAAAAAATCAAATCATATCCTTTTTTCTTCAACGTTTCTCTCTCTTAATTCTTCAGCCTAAAAAATTACCAGAATCGAGTAATTGATGGTTTTTTTCATTGAAAAAAATTGATTTTATTGAGATGGACATTTACGTATCAATTCTAATAAAACATGATGGAAGATGGGATCCTTCGGGTTAGTATTTATTATTGTTTAGTGTTTGTTTTTATATTACATTGAAATGAAAAAAATAATTATTAAATTGTAAATCGTCTCTATGTTTAAGATGATATCATTACTTGTTAACTGTTGTGAAATGTATAATATTAGTGATTTTCTGTTTTTGTGTATTTTTTCTTCTTAAAGTATAAAGTAATTGTATATTTATGAATGAATTTAATAGAATTATTGGAAAGGAATTTGTAAGAAAATGTGTTTCGTAAGATGTAAAAAAAATTATTTGAATTTTTGACGAATTGTATAACAAGTGTTTCAAGTTGGTATTAAATTATAAATTTTAGTGTGTTATATTAGATGTTGTCATTTCTGAAGTAATTAGTGAGTTAGAAATGAATTATTTGGTACGATAAGATAGATATTTGTAATGTATGATTATTTGTTGTATGAAATTTGTATTAAGTGAGTTTGAAAGTTGTTATGAAATAAGTTGTCTTAATGATATATGTATGAAATGTATATTAAGAAAGTATGAAATTTGTATGAAAGCGTGTCCAGTAATCTGAAAAAAAATGTTTTTTGAAATTTTGACGAATTTAATGATAAGTGTTTTAAGGTTGTATTAATTTTGAAATTTTATTGTTGACATTTTTGTATAAATTTGTGTGACATTAATGAAGTATTTTCGTAAAAAAAATGTACATATTTGCTATATGAAATTTGTATTAAAATAATCATCAACTGTTGATATGCATGTTGTTGTTGATGGACCAAAGAAGTACATATAAACTTAAACACCAAGATGTGTAGTTGCGGAAAATTTCAAAATGATGAGATACCATGTGGGCATGGAATGACAGTTCTTAGATACAGAAAACTGCATGAAACAAAATTCTGCTCTCCTTTTTATGGCCTGAAGAATTTTCAAAATGCATATGCCATCCCTGTTGAACCTATTCCTTGCGAGAGTACATGAGATATACCAAGTTATATTTCAGAGCCTAAATTGATGCCACCCGATCCAAAGAGACCGGTAGAAAGACCACAACTTGAACGATGGAAGGGGTTTGCTGATGTGAAATTCAAAAGGTCAAAAGTTACATGTAGTAGATGTCGTCAAGTTGGACATAATAGGAAGACATGTTCAAATTATCCTGTGCAAAAATAATGAATGTTCATTTGTTAAGACTATATATAAAAAAAAATTTGTTGGTTATATTAATGTTTTGGTTTGATATAAAATATAATAATTTTGTGTTTAGCGTACTGGTTATTATTTATACACTGTTCATTCAGTTATCATACAGAATGCATACTGTTATAAATTTAGTGCTTGGAACAATTTTTAGTAACAATTGTATGAATTGTGTTTACTTAATGAATGAATCGTGTATAAATTAAGACAAATGTGAAAACACAATTCATAACATTTGTATATAAAAATCATACCACGATTAAATACAATGTCCAAACATTTAATATGCATTCTATATGATTACTGAATGAACAGTGTATGAGTGTGTTTCTATATGATTACTCATTAGTTGACACGTGTATGAAATCTAGCTATTACTATGACTTTAATATTAAATGTTTGGACATTGTATTTAATCGTGGTATGATTTTTATATACAAATGTTATGAATTGTGTTTTCACATTTGTCTTAATTTATACACGATTCATTCATTAAGTACACAAAATTCGTACAGTTGTTACTAAAAATTGTTCCAGATTAAGTATATTGTATATATTAGTAATAATTATAAAAAGTTAATTATGCAATTCATTCCAACACTAGTTTAAGGGTTGGTCATACATATATTAATCATATTTAATTCATGAGAAAATAAGACAAATGTGAAAACACAATTCATAATATTTGTATATAAAAATCATACCATGATTAAATACAATGTCCAAACATTTAATATTAACGTCATAGTAATAGATTTCATACATGTGTCAACTAATGAGTAATCATATAGAAACACACTCATACACTGTTCATTCAGTAATCATATAGAATGCACAATGATACAAATTTATTGTTAGATGTAGTATTTATTATTTATACACCATTCATTCATTAATGACACAACTTGCATATCGTTAATGATAAAATTTGTTCCATATTAAAGATATTGTATATATTAGTGACTAATTTAAGTTGTTGTCGGACATATATAAATCATATTTAATTCAAACGAAAATAAGACAAAATACAATTATAAAAATTATTCCATGACTAAATATAAATATCCAACATTTAATATTGAAGTCATTGACATATGCATATAAAATGTATTTCATACACGTTTCATCCATTTGTTATACAAATTAAAAACACAGTGCTACTTTAAAAAGTAGTGTATCAGAACTGTATGAAGTCTGTATAATGTTTTTGTCCTGCACTTATAATATCCAAACATTAAAGGTTAGTGCATGTCAGTCACCATGTGTATAATTAAAAACACAGTGTTACAATTTTTAGAACATTCAAAAGAGAATCAAAAGGAGCAATCAACTATTTTGATAACATATTGTAGTATATATCATCAAATACTTAAACAAAAAAGAATTATCCAAAAGTTAAACATAAAAAAAAATTATCCAAAAGTTAAAAATAATAATATGTAATTCTTAAAAAGTAGAAGGTGCAATCAACTATTTCAACTTTCTAGTCGGTGGTATTGGTGTAGGATAATTGGTGGTATCCGGAACATGTTCTTTTGCTATCTGAGGTCCACCAAATTTGCTAGCAATCGTACCAGTAACTTCACTTTTGCTGATCGCGCCAGCATCATCAGTTGAAATTCCGTCAAATCTAGGGCTCTTTCGTGGAGTTTCAATTTGTTTCTTAGACATGATGATGAATAATCGTGGGTAAGATGGGTAATCGATTTTGATGTTGGACTAGATGAGAAAGAATGGAGAAAGTTTGATAGTGGGTTGTGGGAGTGAAGAAACGTGTGGGATGGTGGTGTGATCGATGATTGGGGATGGTAACGGTAAACAAGGAAAGGAAATCCCTAAAATTGGGTAACTGAAAATTTTAGTTTTAAAAAAAAGGAAGTAAATTAATTATCTATTATTAATTAATAATAAAAAAAACTATAAATAGATTAATAATTTATTAAATAAATATAATTTAATTTTAAAATTAAATTAAATTTAACTGATATGCCATAGCCCGTAAATAATCTGTTATAAGCAAGAAATTTTTAAAAGTAGATTTAAAATCCGTAATATTTACTCTTAAATGTGTATATGTGGTGATTTTTCCTTATTTTACGATAAATGCATATATCTATATTTTATTGTTTCGTATAAAAATACGTTTTATGATGTTAGTGCGTTGTATATGTTAATTAATACGTGGTATATGTTGATTTGTTTTTTCCATTTTCGTTCAAAGTTAATTTATTGTATGATGAATGTTATAACAAGATGATGTATGAGATTAACATTTTACTAGAAGTGTGTTATACTACAATTGATATATTTATGACTTTTTTAAATATACAATCATGTGAAAGAAGTAATTTTAGAAAACTTAGCATTTTATTGGAATCAAATACCAAATTTGCTAAGATAGAAAATACCTACATGTCAGATGCACCCAATTGAATTTGTGGATTAGTTGTTGTTTATCATAAAAATTGTTATTTAAATTAAGAGTAAAATTTGTAAAAAGGTTAAAGATAAATGAATTACGATTGATCAAGCTCATTTTTTTTTTTGGGCTCTCAACGGGATTTTTTTTATATTTAGGACTCAAATTTGAAAGCTGATCAACGATAAATTAGTTTCACCGCTGCACCGCAATGGTTCTAGCATATATGTTACTGAATACTGAAGTATTCCGATAAATGTTAGATGGTCTATGCAAGTCAATATAATATTCCCTTTTAATTATTTCAATTAAAAAGAAAGACAAAAAGGATAAAAAGAAAATGTATTCTCTTCATTTTAATTTGTTTGTTCTACTTTTTTTTTTTTATTCCGTTTAAAATAATTGTTTTTATCTTTTTAGCAACTTTCTAATTTCAACTTTCCACATGACATGTTTAAGACAATTAAATAACATTTTAATACATTTGACATATCGTTAATTTAGTACCACAAAATTAAAAAATCTTCTTTACTTTGTTAGATAAATTCTATGTCACATCAAATTATAACCAATTGCAATATATTTTTCCAGCTTAATTAGTGTAACGTGTAGAATGCGCACATCTGATTTTGTTATATTGTCTTGATTCTTGACCATGAACAAGAATGCAGTCTTTTTGTGAAGAAAAAAANATTCCTTGCGAGAGTACATGGGATATACCAAGTTATATTTCAGAGCCTAAATTGAAGCCACCCGGTCCAAAGAGACCGGTAGGAAGACCACAACTTGAACGATGGAAGGGGTTTGCTGATGTGAAATTCAAAAGGTCAAAAGTTACATGTAGTAGATGTCGTCAAGTTGAACATAACAGGAAGACATGTTCAAATTATCCTGTGCAAAAATAATGAATGTTCATTTGTTAAGACTATATATAAAAAAAAAATTGTTGGTTATATTAATGTTTTGGTTTGATATAAAACATAATAATTTTGTTTTTAGCGTACTGGTTATTATTTATACACTGTTCATTCAGTTTTCATACAAAATCCATACTGTTATAAATTTAGTGCTTGGAACAATTTTTAGTAACAACTATATGAATTTTGTGTACTTAATGAATGAATCGTGTATAAATTAAGACAAATGTGAAAACACAATCCATAACATTTGTACATAAAAATCATACCACAATTAAATACAATGTCCAAACATTTAATATGCATTCTATATGATTACTAAATGAATAGTGTATTAGTGTGTTTCTATATGATTACTCATTAGTTGACACGTGTGTGAGATCTATATTTTATTGTTTCGTATAAAAATACGTTTTATGATGTTAGTGTGTTATATATGTTAATTAATATGTGGTATATGTTGATTTGTTTTTTCCATTTTCGTTCAAAGTTAATTTATTGTATGATGAATGTTGTAACAAGATGATGTATGAGATTAACATTTTAATAGAAGTGTGTTATACTACAATTGATATATTTATGACTTTTTTAAATATACAATCATGTGAAAAGAAGTAATTTTAGAAAACTTAACATTTTATTGGAATCAATACCAAATTTGCTAAGATAGAAAATACCTACATATCAGATGCACCCAATTGAATTTGTGGATTAGTTGTTGTTTATCATAAAAATCGTTATTTAAATTAAGAGTAAAATTTGTAAAAAGGTTAAAGATAAATGAATTACAATTGATCAAGCTCATTTTTTTTGGGCTCTCAACGGGATTCTTTTTATATTCAGGATTCAAATTTGAGACCTAATCAACGATGAATTAACCTCGATTGTTCTAGCATATATGTTACTGAATACTGAAGTATTCCGATAAATGTTAGATGGTCTATGCAAGTCAATATAATATTCCCTTTTAATTATTTCAATTAAAAAGAAAGACAAAAAGGATAGAAAGAAAATGCATTCTTTTCGTTTTAATTTGTTTGTTCTACTTTCTTTTTTAATCCGTTCAAAATAATTATTTTTATCTTTTTAGCAACTTTTTAATTTCAACTTTTCACATGACATGTTTAAGACAATTAAATGACATTTTAATACATTTGACATATCGTTAATTTAGTACCACAAAATTAAAAAATCTTCTTTACTTTATTAGATAAATTCTATGTCACATCAAATTATAACCAATTGCAATATATTTTTCCAGCTTAATTAGTGTAACGTGTAGAATGCGCACATCTGATTTTGTTATATTGTCTTGATTCTTGACCATGAACAAGAATGCAGTCTTTTTGTGAAGAAAAAAATGGAAGATAATTTGGTCTTGAGGGGATTGGATGAGTTGATCAAGTCAATTCAAAATTCATACACTAATAACTCAGAAAATATCTATTTGTTTTGAGTATTTATATCAAATCAAATAATTAAAATTTAAAATATATATCACTTAATCACGATTAAGTGATGAAACATGTGTATACAAGTCACAAGACACATATCTTATATTTACTGAATTGATAAAAACATCGAACTCAAATAGTTTTTTACAATCATATTCATATCCATTTAAGGATTATTTCAAATCAACTTCTGTATTTCTTCTCTTTTTCTAAGTTCTTTCTTTGCAACTAAACTTGAATAATGAATTATACTAATTTGATTATTTATGTCAAAGAGTTACTATACTCACAAAGACAATTCTATGATAAAAACCTCACAATATGAATAATAATGTCATGGATTCAAAGAAGACCATTCTTTACTACTAGATCTTATTTTCACTAAATGATGTTAATTACTAAGCGTCTTGATCAATTTGAATTTGCATCATCATCACATAAGAATCGTTATAGGAGAGCGCTTCCTATATTAAAAAAATTGTTTAATGATGAAAGAGATCTTATCTATCTCACCACAACCCTTAATAACATCTAATTACCTATCAACTTTGGAGTAAAAATCCTTAAGTAAAAGTTAAAATTTCATATTAAATATGTTATTAATTTCATTTATTAACTAAACACTATAATCGTGCTAAAATTATCGACCTTTTATTAGGTATTTGTCTAACATTTATTTGTAAGAAAGACACTTCATATTAAATTAATGAACACAAAGCATTTAACCATAAAACAAGCTCTTCATAACTCTTGACCCTAATGTTCACGTGGATAAATACAATATATTATGCAATTCTTTTACTATATATCTACTAGTACCAACTATTGAGATTTTTAATTTGATATTCATAATTTACTGATTCATTTAATTTAAATTTATACCACACAAGACAAAAAAAATAACTTATTATTTTCTCAATACTCAAATTAAGATTTCATCCTATTTACCCACCGTGATCCATAGGTATTAGTCAAATAGTCACTCTACTCTTCTTTTTAAAAAAATTCACTTAGTATTTCGTATCCATATTAGAGTTCGATTAAATTTAAATTTGTACTGAAAAATCTTACATTAGGGATAAAAGGCTTCCTAACAAAGGCTATTTTGTAGCCACTCAAATTCAATACATTGATCAAGAATGAAAAGTAGGTATTAGTCAAATAGTTCCATTACCCTACCATGACTCATAGATATTAATCAAATAGTCACTCTACTTTTTTAAAAAAAAAAATCACTCAGTATTCAATATCCATATTGAAGTATGATTAAATCATACAAAACTCCCTAATAAAAGTAATTTCATATCTAAAGAGACTCAAAATCCAAAACCTTCAATTAAGAATGAAGAAGTATTTACCAATAAACTACTTTCACTTGGTCATGCCTAGTGATGGTTGCCCCTAGATGAATTAATAACAAAAAGCATAGTTATAGTGGCATTCTTGTGTTTATCCTAAACTATGAGGTCTTTATAATTAACTTAATCTTTTTATAATACTTAATTCAGAGAAATTTACCTTCATAGGGTCCTCTGCTCCTTCTTCCCCTTTTTCTCTATCTTCTACATAAATAAATATACTCTTCTTTGAGTTGTAATAAAGAAAACAAGATATTGTGAAGAAGAAAAAAACAAAAAGAATATGGAATTCTTCAGTTTTAAGGTTGGTATGCCAACTGATGATTCACAAATATGAAAAACTTTAGGTCTCTTCATAAATTCTTTGTTGTTGCATCTAAGCTTCTTTTGCTATGTTATCCCAGTTCTGTTTTTTCTTCAATTAGATAAAGTTCAAATCTTTCTGAGATTCTTGTTTTAGTTTGAGGATTTTTTGGGAAAAATCCAAAATTTATGTTCTGTTTGGCCATGGTTGAAGTTGAAACTTGAAAATTTGAGTTTTTGAAGTTGTGGTTGGACATGCATTTTGTAATTTGAAGTTTTGTGAGTGGAAGTGCTAGAAACACCAAAAACTGGTTTGAAAGGAAGTTGGAAATATTTAAAGATCAGATTTTTAAAATTGGCTCAAATTGATTCGAAAATTTATGGTCAAAAGTTAGCTTAGTTCCCTGTGAATGCTTCTTTGACAGATCTGCCAAAGGTAGGATTTTTATACTTAGATTTTTTTGCCCTTTTTTTCTTCTAAATATTGTGGATTCTTGAGAAAATGAAGCTCTTTTTGAAAGTGGGGTTCAATCAAGAATGGCAAAGAGTTTGTTTATATTCTGTTGTTTTGGAATTTATGGCAGCTGAATGAAACGCTTGCATTCAATTTCAAGAAAGTTTCTGTTTTTAATTGAACTAATAGAAACTGACTAAAGGGTGTAGATACATGGACCATTTTATCTGGTTCATGTTCTGCTTCATTCTTCTGTTTCTTTTTCATGAATGAACTTTTACTCTTGAGGAATTAATGCATTTTGTGTAACTAAAACTGAATTGCTGACATTGTCTCTTAGAATGCCTTATTTAATAAGAGAAGTTCTCTCTTTACTTTCAATTCTGTTTGGTTCAGATCACTGGCTTCTTTCTTTCTTACCTTTTTTTTTTTGAAATATGAGGTCCTTGTCCTTTTTGCTAATTGAGATTTTAGTGGATCTTTGCAAAGGATTTCTGGTGTAACTAGTTTTTTGCTTTCAAGGTAAACAGATTGGACAAACTTAAAGTTTTTCCATGTTTTGACCATTAGACAAGTTTGGTCACTTGTCTTTTTCTTGCAATGAATGGAAATTTAGTTTAAATATGTATTTTTTAAAACTTTGAACAGTAGTATATAGAGTTCACAGCATCTGTTGCAGCTTGATATAAATTAGATGAAGTAACACAACCTATAGAAGTTGTAGGAGAGTTGATGATGCAGATTTACATATTTTTTTGTTGATGTGTGATTGATTCTGCAAGCATTCATCATTTTTCGGTTTTTCTTTGAGTGATTTGTTACTTTGTAGAATTGCTCTGAGATAGTAGTGACCAAATTTAAGGTTGGTTTAAAGTAGATAGAGCATAATGTGTAGCTGCTGTAGTAATCTCACCAAATGTTAATAAACTGTAATGTAGACCTTGAATAGCGCGATTAGTTCCTTTTTCTGCTCTCTTTTAACAAATATGGTGCATATATTGTGTAGGTTGTCATGTCTTGCTGATAGGGATTGTCCTTTCCTATACAAATTCTGAATGCTACTCAGCTACTGAGATTGGTCTCACACTCACAGTGAAGATTAAAATCACTCTACCGCTGCAACCATGAAACTTTGTCAAATGAATAATCCTTGACGCCCAATAAACGTGCAGACCAAATAGGTACCGGACTGCATAGGTCATATATTGACGAGGCAGGAACAATCTTTTCAATGCAAGCATCACGGCGCAGAAGAACAGCCATGTCTAATACTCTTTACTGTGAACCTGTGCAGAAGGCAGAGGCCTACTGTCTGCCTCGGTTTCAAACTTTAGAAAGCCATTTGAGCTACATTAATGGCAGCCTTGGAGGTAATCACTCCTTTCAGACTTATCGTGACCGCTATTGCATGCTGGAGGCATCTTCTGCCACTGGAAGCTACGCTGTTTACCACTCACCATCAACTGCTAGTTTCTCATCAAATGGAAGCACGACTTGCAATCAAGAATCTCAGCCGTACCTGTCAGATATTCGCCAATCCCCTGAGACAACTAACTATGGCTCCCCCATTAGTGGATCTTGTATTACAGATGATGCGACTGATTTCATGCACAAGCTAAAGGAATTGGAAACAGTAATGCTGGGACCTGATGCGGACTTCCAGGAAAGTTATGATAATTCCTTGGCAAGCAGTATAGCCTCCTCAGAAATTGATAGCTGGAGGCAAATGATGTTGGCCATACCTAGACGGGATTTGAAACAGGTGCTTATTGCTTGCGCAAAAGCAGTTTCTGATGGTGAATTAGTAACTGCACAAGTGTTGATATCTGAGTTGCGTCAAATGGTATCAGTGTCAGGGGAACCAATTCAGAGACTGGGAGCATACATCTTGGAAGGGCTTGTTGCAAGGTTGGGTGCATCAGGAAGTTCCATATGCAAATCCTTGAGATGCAAAGAACCCGCAAGTTTTGAGCTGTTGTCTTATATGCACGTTCTTTATGAGATTTGCCCTTACTTCAAATTTGGGTACATGTCAGCTAATGGTGCCATTGCAGAAGCAATGAAAGACGAAAATAGAGTCCATATAATTGATTTTCAAATTGCTCAAGGGAGCCAGTGGGTACCTATGATCCAAGCTTTTGCAGCTCGTCCTGGAGGACCCCCACATATCCGCATAACAGGCATTGATGATTCCACCTCAGCATATGCTCGTGGAGGAGGCCTTGATATCGTGGGGCAGAGGCTTTCCAAACTCGCTAAGACTTTCAAGGTGCCTTTTGAGTTTCATCCTGCTGCCATGTCGGGTTCTGATGTTCAGCTAAAAAACCTTGGAATTCAATCTGGAGAAGCACTGGCAGTGAATTTTGCTTTCACATTACATCACATGCCAGATGAAAGTGTGAGCACTGAAAATCATCGGGATAGACTATTACGGATGGTCAAAAACCTCAACCCCAAGGTGGTTACCCTTGTTGAGCAAGAATCTAATACAAACACTGCTGCTTTCTTTCCTCGATTTCTTGAAACCTTGGATTATTATTCAGCCATGTTTGAATCAATCGATATGACTCTTCCAAGGGGACACAAGGAACGCATCAACGTTGAGCAGCATTGTTTGGCGAGGGACGTTGTTAACATCATAGCCTGTGAAGGGATTGAAAGGGTAGAACGACATGAACTTCTTGGTAAGTGGAAGTCGCGGTTTAGAATGGCTGGTTTTAACCCATACCCATTGAGTTCATTGGTGAACGCAACGATCAAGACATTGCTAGAGAGCTACTCTGATAAGTATAGGCTTGAAGAAAGAGATGGTGCTCTTTACCTTGGTTGGATGAACAGAGATTTGGTTGCTTCTTGTGCCTGGAAATAACAAATGGTTCTTTCATAGAACTTTTCTCTTTGGTCCTTTTTTTTTTCTCTCCTATCTTTGTAACAGCTAAAGTGCTAATAGTAAGAAAACAGGTTCCCTGTCAAGTGTATCACTTGATCAATCAAAGTAAAAGTTTATTTCTTGGAATCCACTTTTACATTTGCCATATTACAATTGATATGCAAAGGAAGATATAGATATAGGTTTTGATGATCTTATAAGCCAATAATCTTATTACTGGTTTTTTATGTTGTCAATGTCATGTAATAGAGAGGCCAGACAACATTTGGTTACCAGTACAACTTTCTTTCTGGTTTTTAAGAAAGTACAGAAGAATCTTAAATTTTGTGTTATCAAACTAAAGATATGTTGGGTTTACATAGGTCAGTTTGGTTTGGTTTTTCATTGAAAAAAATTTAAACCAATTATGTCGATTTACTAAATCTAAAAGCCAAATCAAACCACATAAAGTCGGTTTTTTCGATTTTGGCATTAGTCAGTTCTTTCGGTTTCTTATAATTATACGGTTTTTGAAAAAGAGATCAAATATGTTTTCAGTTACCTACCTGTGTGATAAGCTAAACTTAAAAAATGTTAAATGAATAGAAATTTTAGAAAAAACCGTAAAATTCACTTGAGTACAAAATATTTTTTAAATTAATAAGATTAAAGGCTACAGGCAAACTGAATACAAAACAAAATATTTACAAAGTAAATTGTTAACTTCAAATTTGAAAAACTATAACAATATAATTGTAACTTCGGATCTTAATACAAAATAAAATATTTACAAATTTTACAAGCCCAAATTTGAAATAAAATATATAAACATTGAAAACTATAAACTAACTAAAAATATATTAACAAAGTAGATTATAAATAATATTTTTTATCTATAAATAAAATAAATATATATATATATATATAGACTTTTTTTTCTTTTAATACCAAATCAAACCAAGAGTGGTCGAGTTTTTTTTTCAACCGCCAAACCAACCAAACCAAACCACAAATCTTTTTTTTTTCGGTTTGATTTGGTTCATCGGTTCGATTTGACTTTACGGTTTGGCTTGTACACCCCTATGTAGAATAATCAAAATGTTATTTAATCTTGTGGTCTCAAACCTGTTTTATGTTTTCTCGAGCAGAGGGTCTTATCGGAAATAAACTCTACCTAGCATAAGGTAAGAGTATGGAATGATACACTTATCTTTACCAAACCCCATATAAATAAGCACCTTATTTATGTATCAAAAATAAAAACTAGTTGAAGGAGACAAAATTAGTCAGATCAACTGCCAACAAATTAGATACATACATGATCAGATCTGAGCTCTCTTATATTTATTGACAACACAATTTATACATTAACTTTAGGAATCCACACCAATTATGAGGTTAAATCAGCTGTTTCTATTTTTATCCTTTCTTTTCTCTCCTGCAGTGTGAGAATAATTGACCAATTACAACAAATAAGAAAAAGATAAGATTAGATGACTTGATGATGTAACATTATCTAAATTTGTATTGAGTTTGATTGTTTGGCATTATGCTCTCAATTTGCACCAATATGGACAACATGTTTGTTTTCACCTGATTCAGATGTGGACTCTCCACTTATTCTTGTTGTATTAGAATCAGCCTCTGCTGTATTTTGCATAACAGTTCTGGAAGGTGGGATGTCATGGTCATGCTGCCCTTCATATGCTGTAATCACTGATTTTGGATTATGGGATGACCTCTCCACATGCTTCTTTGCAGGGCAACCAACACTCGAGCATCGGTAGTAACTCCTGCGGATAAAAGAAGCTGAATTTATAGAGAGAGACGGAGAGCACCAGTATCAGGGAGCGGGGGTGGAAGGAAAGAGAACGACAAAAGAATACAGAAAGTTGAACTGCACATTATCAAAGACAAAAAGAATGATACAAACATGCATATTGGACAAATAGAATCTGGGAGCAGTGAAACAGAAACTGATCATATCAGCTTCTATATATAAAACTACACTGCAAGCTCTTTAGTTATTGTTCTTTTAATCTGATTAAAAGGTCTAATATTTCATTTATAGATTACATCGCAAGATATGATCGTAAGACCATATAGGAGGATTTAGTATTTTAACTTCTTTCTAAAAAGAAGTATGTTTAGAAGTTGTATCAAGAAGAGTGAACGTGACTCGTGCAAAACCTATTCCATTCTTCAGACTACTTTGGGACAACTTAAAAAGGAATGGTGGATATTCAGTATGATATGAAGACAGCAATTGTTCGGATACATCAAATTCGATTGCTTTCATTCCTTTCATGGGCCACAGTGGAAGAATATAAATACTTTGTAAACAATCATTACAAGAAAAGAACTCAAGGTTAAGAGGTGATGAGGAAAATCTATTTTGCAAGGGGCAAAAGTTCACAAACATGTTTTTAAGAAAAGGAAATATTTACCTAGGATTTGGATTTCCTTTCACAAATTTTTGCCCATATTTGCGCCATCGGTAACCATCATTGACTATATCCACTTCACTGCTAGTTTGAACGATGTGTCGTAGTTCACTAGGAGACTTCATAGGTGGAGTCATGTCATCACTTGTAGGTACTTCTTTCTTCCTGTTGCAGAACAGTTGCACAATGATCAACTATAAGATAGTGTGTAGATCTGAACACTGAGGACAAATAAAGTAGATTTTGACTTTCACATACCGTCTCTTTGAGTTCCGACCACCATTATTATCACCCTCATCTCCTGATTTATGTGGCTTCAGGACTGTATCTTGTGCACTACCACCAGCTGATACAACAGCCACTGAAATCAGGCTCTCCGATGGTTTGATAGATTGACATGCTTCACCAAGCACAGTAGATTTCTCACCTTCAGCTAATTACGTCACTAATTAAAATTTATACTTATCTAGACCAAACAAAGTAATTGACCTGGCCAATCTTGAGTACCTTCACGTGGTGTTTCCGTTGGCATGTCTGGTCGTCTCATTTCAGAAGGCACTACAAGCTCAGGGGAGATTTGGGGACTATTTAGAGGTTTTCGATGTTCATGCTTTGCTATATAGTGAATATTGGTTATATGTCCATCCTGTGATCTCTCCACTTGTTTTTTTGCTAGACAATTAATGCGCGTGCACTTGTAATAACTCCGAGTGAACTCATTTCCTCTAATAAGTTTCTGACCATATTTTCGCCAGTTATATCCATCTTCAGATGGTTTTTCAGGTTCACTGAAGGGTGTGACTCCTTTATCAGATGGCAGATCCTGGACACTCGTATCAGGGTTCCGCCTAGATCGTAACTTACACAAAGCATTCTCAGCCATTGGTGAAGAAGTTACTTGTTCTTGTTGAGGTTGAGATACAATTTCTTCCATCTTCTGACTTTGTATTTGTTGTGAAGAATCTGAAGCCTTTCCAGGTACTAGGGAAATGTTTCCGTCTTTAACAGGAGAATCTGATTTACAAGATATTATGTATGGTTCCTTCTTTGGAAGTACAGAAACTCGACTAGATTCTGATGCACCACCCTCACTCTCAGGACCCTTTTTCTGATGCACATTTTCTGTATCTTTCTCAGGTACATTAGAAGAAAGGGAACTATCTTCTTGATTGGATTGTGACACATCATCCTTAGATACACCCATTCAACCTGAACAGAAGTATTTGAAGTAAAAACAACAAAGTACGACATTTAGGATGGGAGTGAAGTACAAGTATATCGGCATATACAACATATAGATCCGCTAATCCCAAAAATGTAGCACACAAGTGAGTCGGCCCTGTCTATTTAGAACATATAGAATATCAATTTTTTTAGAGCACGATGAACCAATGACATATAGATATTAATAGCATACAAAGACAGATTTATTATTCTGCGCCCAGGACTTAGTTTAAGTGGCAAAGGTTGAGGAACTTCTGATTTAGGTCAGAGGTTCGACCCCTGCACCATGCTAACTAAGCCGGGTATTAAGTGGAGAAGGGTAGAGGGCTGGACCATTATCCCCGATTTTCACCAGCACAGGGTACCGGACAACTTTATCCACCAAGACTTGGGCAGATAACTCACATTGCGCTTTGCCTCCATCGGGAGCATACATCCATTTTAACATACATACTTTTATGTTAGGCCTCTATTCACTTTCCCCTGTAACATTGTTGGTCTCACAACTATACCATAAACTTTCCTTTCTCTTTATTAAGTATCTTCATATTGTATAGCATTCTCGTGGTACTCTACCTCAATCATCCCATTTTAGTTTTATTTATGTATTATACCTTCATCTATCAGGTCATTACTGAGAGATAGTTCAGCTATCATCACTTGTTCGCTAAAATCCCTCGAAAAACTTAGTCATTTATCAATTTGACAATTATGGATACACTAATTCTTTGTATCCAGCAGAACTCATTGCTGATTTGTTAGAATCACCACTGTGAAGGTCCTATACCAAGACAATATTCCCAGTAGAAATCTCTATAACAACCATGAAATAGTTCAAACAAAAACATGAAGCAAATGTGATTAAACTAACTCGATTAGGAGGCAATTCATTCAATCAAAAAAAATTTGGTCGAAAGGTTTTCATGATAAACAAGTAACAATTATCAACACTCTGCTTTCATTAAAAATCAGCTAACTGTTCTCTTCTTCTTTCTCTTTATTTTTTGGCACCACCGCGGTCCATCACAGCGCTAAAATCAGCATTTCCAGTCACTAGCCTTTACCTGAATCACCACTAGTCCACCACCACCAGCGGCAACCGTAGATCCCTCCCCCTTTGTTCCCTAAATCAAACCTCATCACTCGTCAGAAGAAAAAGACTCAACCTCCAAAGAGACCCCTAAACGCATAACACTTGCATGTTTACAGATCGGAAAACTCACCGATAACCATGTCTTTTCTGTATTTCCATCCCACAGCTCCTTCACTTTCAACCAACAAAAGTTACCAACAATGCAAATTCAGTTTTGATTTTTATTTTCGATCTGATTTACTTATTTAAAAACTGGCACCTTCCTCTAATCCTATTTCGCCTCTTATTCAGGACTTATCTTATCATTTACCTATTCTTTCCTAAGTTTTCCCTTTCATCAGTACGTTTAGTCCTTCTGAATACGTCAGCTGCACCTGAAAGGGATGCCTGAGTCAAGGATGTCAAAGACACTACTTGGTGAAATAAATTCTTTTAGAATCAATTTCAAACCATCTGCTAGAGGTTGTAAACAATCCCACTATATCAAGACCCTCTCAACGTTGCACAAAATTCATTACTTCACATTCAGGCTTCAGCTACCGCTAAGAAGGCTACTCCTTGTAGAAGTGGTAGAATTATTGGCACTACAAGTGGTAGAATTATTGGCAAGTACTTCAATTCGAAGAGCTATGTACATTTTTTTTTCCTATTCACTCAATGTATTACAATCAAAAGATATGAGTAGAGCATCAAACTAATTATATGTATGATTCTCCAAAATAACAAAAACACTTTACAATCCAACACTGATTTAGAATTTTGTGGTAATTGTTGTGAACCAAACTAACTACATAAGGGCCTTTGGGCTGGAAGTGGTGAATGAGACTGGTCCATTTAAGATTATTGGGCTGATCAAAATGTTGGAGAGTTTTATTTGGGATCCAGGCCCAACTATCAATTGGTTAAATAGGTCTTCGAGTTAAAACAAAAGGGTTATGTGAATTATGATTATGCTTAGGCAAGACTATGCTTCTCATCCCTAATTCTCTCTTAGTTCCCTCATCCCATCTCTTTATAGCTACTGTTATTGTTCGTCTTTTTCATAGTGTAATTGCTCATTTTCATTTGAATCAAACGGTAAAATGGATGTAGTGATTTTCTCAACTCAACAACAAACAATAGAGAGAACAAACTAACAAGCTTTGATTCAAATGAAAATGAGCAATTACACTATGAAAAAGATGAGCAATAACAGTAGCTATAAAGAGATGGGATGAGGGAACTAAGAGAGAATTAGGGATGAGAAGCATAGTCTTGCCTAAGCATAATCATAATTCACATAACCCTTTTGTTTTAACTCGAAGACCTATTTAACCAATTGATAGTTGGGCCTGGATCCCAAATAAAACTCTCCAACATTTTGATCAGCCCAATAATCTTAAATGGACCAGTCTCATTCACCACTTCCAGCCCAAAGGCCCTTATGTAGTTACTTTGGTTCACAACAGTAATTATCATCAATCACCACAAAAGTAGGAGAATATTATCTTCCTAGACTCCACTTGTGAGATTACATTGAGTATGTTGTTGTTTATCATGAATCACCAAATTGACGGCGATAGAACAACCCCAACTAGTTTGGATTGAGGCGTGTTTGATAAGCTGTGTGACTTAACTTGATCGAATATTGACACATCCAAAGTAGGAGGATATTACCAATTATGATTCTTCTATTCCTAATTAGATGCTGAATAGTTAACTAATCAGTTCTGAATAGTATCTAATTAAAGTTCAGAATCAAAGATAAAATAAACATAAAAAGTGAACAACATCACATTGATTTCTCATACGATCACTCAACTAATAGTTATTGTCACAGAAAGTCACATTTTTTCCAACAAAGAAAGCCACTTCTCGAGGTAATAACTATTAGTTGTGTGATCACCCGAAAAATCAACTCAACAATTTCTCAAGACCCTCCAATTTTCACAAACCGCCAAAAATGGTTAAAGAAAATGAATTAACAACAGCATAAGCCCTAAAATTCATTAAGTAAACTTAGCAGGAAAAGAGTATAAACAAAAACAGGAAGGGAAAAAAAGGTCAAAAAAGAAGAGAAAGCTCTATGAATTGAGAAGAGAAATTCTCACCTTGTTGTACACAAAGTTCCAATCTTGCTCCTTTTTTGAGGAGCTGAAAAACTCAATCAGAACTGATTCAGCAAAATTGACTTGGGCCAACTACTACTCTTTTCTTAGCTCTGTATCACTACTGTGTGAGTATGTGTGTTTGAAAGGCAACTACTTCAACCTTTTTTGGGATTAATTAACAAAAAAATTATAGAAGAAGAATTTTGATGAGCTCTTTTTCTGTTTTGGAGGTGTGAGAGAATCAATGGAGGAACCTAAAAAGATTAGATTTGGAAAAGATAGTGATTTATTGAAAGGGGAATCTAATTCCTATGTTGGACTTTGCTACTGCTAACCAATAGACATATGGCCTATTGACAGTGGCATTTGTCAGCACTCAGGTATTTTTTTGTTGTTGTTGACTTCTCTTTTTTTTTACTCAATACATTTGTAGTTTCACGAGTGGGATGCAAAAAGGCTAAATTATACGTAAGCTGCATATTGGGGTGCGGAAAGCTAAATTATACGTAAACTGCATATTTATTTTGTAGAGCAGAAGTACAGTTCAATTTTAAAGTTTATCGATTAACACTGAACTCTTTTTTAATTTCAGCTTCAAATACTCTTTCGCTTTCAACTAAATATTGTCAATTTGACTTCCCTTCTTATATGATCTGAAGGTAAAAGAGAATTTTAAGTTATATAAATCTTCAGAAAAGGGTTGCAAATTGAAAAAAATAAACCTACACAACTTGTTTTGTACAGTGAGAATATAATGGAGGACAAATAGGTATATAAACTCTCTGTGTCTAACAGTTTAAGCACGTTAAAAACACCAGATGTTTTTTAATTAATCTCGAATCCAAGCCTACTGTTCCAGAGACAGCCTTCAAAAATGTTTCAGATACCGTTTCACCTATAAGAATACTTTGGGGGGTAAAGCTCGTCATTTTAATATAGAGTTTAACTCCAATGGAAGAATCCCGTTGCTTGCAGCATAATATACAGCAATTGCAATCAAAAGAACGAGTATAACGATCCACAAGCTCAGACCTGCAATGTAAACAATATGTTTAATGACAAAATTACAATAACAATAGTCGATTTGGCATTTGCACAAAGAATAGCACTTGATGGCAAGACTAGAAGGAGATCTGTTTCCAGTACAATCGCTATCAGCCAGTTGGAGAAAATGATCCAGATTAATTCAGGTACCAAACTTTATTCAATTGAAATGCTAACAAAGACAACTTCTTGCAGTTGTTTCCTACTAGTTCATGTCATTGGTAATATCATGATGATTTAAGTTAAAACTAAACTAATCAGGATTAACAGCAGAATCTTACAAACCACTAACGTTAGGCTCATTTTCGGGACTCAGCTGGCTACCTGCTAACAATCACCACACATAAACTAGCTACTCTCTACAATCATGTTCCTAATGTTAGATATGCAAATTAAATACTCACCACTTTTCTTCTCTTCCTTTATAATTGTCACTCTCACTCTTGAATCCAAGGAGGCAGAAAGCAAAGACCTGAAGAAAGAAAAAGATTAGAATTGTTTGTGTTTGACTGCAGGCTTTTACAGTTACTAACAGGAGCATGAAAACATTTTAGGACCTTGAATCTTCTGAGAACTTCAATGTTGTTACAAGACCAAGATGAGCCTTTTTTACCACATTTTGCACTTGAAGATTGTTGGAAGACACTATCAGAACATCTCCCTCAATTGTTCCTCTGCAGAGGAAAATGAAATACAGGCAGCATTAAGTTCCCAAGAACATATTCTATGGAACATCATTATTACTTCTACTATTCAGCATTATAAGATGTCAATAGGATGATGGTAGTTTCATGCGGATCATAATGTATGATATGAACTTATGGGAAATTCCCTGAAAAATTTACAATAGTTTTTTTTTTTTTGACACTAGTAACATAACCTAAATGTAAGTTGTTATTAAATGTATTAGCTGGAGAAACTGAAACTGACTCAACAGTCCCTCAGAACAATACATCATGTCTCTTGAACAACAAGCTAACAAGCTGATATCTTACTCTTGAGATTTGGTTGCTTTCAGAGCGTCTCCAATGATACAGGCTTAATCATACAAGAGAAAGCATCTTGATATTACGTTCCATCAGAAGTCAATCAGCAACTTATTTTTTATTCGTGTTGGTGTCCAGGCAGTCCCTTACAACCCACAGCACAGGTGGTCGAGTAAACCTGCTCACCGAGGTTAGCAGGTGGACCCACATATTATTATTACTACTACTATAAAAGCTGGAAGGAGAGGAGCTTATGGTCGTCCTATTTAAGAGGATATTTGGGTAATTTAGAATGCACTTTTGGTTCTCATTGGTTGCTAGATGTATGTTACTATAGCTGCTCTAAACAGTTTTACATGTATTTTCCTATTTTGTCTTGTGCAGTAAAAAATTACTTGTAGGACACATGCTGTCTGAATCTAAAATTATGACAAGTTCCAGTTGTGTGTCAGCTTTTAGCCTTTTACACATGGTAATATCTTGGGTTTCTTACTGCCAGGTCATTTTTTGCTCTTTTCCTAACATGTTCTAATCTGATTTTGATGTCAAAAACAAGGAACATCAATTGTTTGTTTTAATTCTATGTAGTAATCTGAAAGACTAGTCACTTACTTTTTTAGTTGCTCACAAGTAAGGATGAGACTAGTTTTAGGTAAATGTGGATAAGTATACAAACTTGGATTTTTTATTTTTTTTGGGCAGAAGTGGATAACTTGGAGTTTTTAAGCAAAAGTGAATGGGCTGTTTGTCCAACTCTCAAGTCCTTTTTCTCAATCTTTACATAAATACATATCTTGATAAAAACTTTATTTACCAAAAAAGTGTTGCTCTTTCTTGTAGTTTTACCTTGCACTATCAACTACTAATTTTTTTCTAATGAAAATAATTACTTTATTTATGTATGAAGCTCATTAATTTCACATTACAACAAGCAGTGCAAAGCATCCAACACCATTGACGTTTCGTGAAGAAATAAAAAAGGAGTAGCCAATATTTTATTTCATTATGGTGGTAATTACTAATGAGAATTACGAATATCACACATTGACTGATCAAAGAGAGATTAAACAACGAAAAGAAAGACCGATTCTTTAACCAAATATGTATCAATTTTAAAATTTTAATATCAAACCAAGCTAAAACTAAAAATATCTATTTTTTAATCAGTTCGGTTCATTTTCACCGAATCGTGAATTCCCTTAATTAAACTGTATTTATTAAAATACACTACAACAAACTATTAACACATGCCTACAGCCACTTATGTTATAACTAAGCTTTGAACCTGGAATCTCCAGGTATGCTACTCCTATGTGTCAACCTCTCCACCATCTCCGTTGGAACAAATCAACTAGTTGTTTTTCTCCTCTTAAATTATTTATTTATTTAAAAAAAAAAAAGCTGCTGTAGTTGGCAAGTGCTCACACTCTTTGAAGGGAAGTACTAAGTTTAGCACATTATATGAATCTTTCCAACTTTAAGATCATTCAGCTATATGGAGAGTTCAGTGGTGCAATGACATATGATGTTTATAGATATTCGTGGAATAGAAACCAACAAAGAGTCTTACATTGCCAGAAGCTTTCCATTGGGTGAAATATTGAAGGCACAAATAGGATCACGAACAACGCGCTTTGATTTTATCCTCCTCCACGTAGTAGTACTCCACTTCGAAATACTTCCACCTTGATCTTTGCAAATACAAGAATACAGGGTTAATTCTTCATACATGCCAAGTGAAGCACTATCTGAAATAAGGTAATTCAGACAAATTATCAGTGTAGCATATCAACCTCGCATTGTGGTGATGTATAGAACCTGATTCTCATCGTTAATTGGTGCGAATCTACAATAGCCAAAAATCTCATCCTGAGTACAAAAGACGCTTCTTGTCAGATAACTAAAGCAACAAAGAGAAAGATCGGGGTATATGCCCACACAACGTCCTTGAATTGGGAATATATAAGAATCCACATGTATGATGTAACTACTCTTTATCTTATTAAAAATAAGAATCCACGTGTAAGAGAGAACCAGTTTATATAAAGCTAATTGACAGGAGAAACAAAACATTTAAAAATGAATCTACACTGATTTTTGGGTAGTCTTAACTCTTAAGTGTCAATTAAATCGGAAATTTGACATCATTTCTTTCCGTTCTTTTGGTAGGGAAAAAGTGGAACACAACACACTGACCATCTTCCAGCATTTAAAAGCCATTCATAGATATTCTTACATTTTCCTTCGTCAAAGAAGCTACAGAGGTTGATTTTGACACATCCCAAATCCGGCAAGGGCCGCTTCCAACAGATGCAAGAAATTTTCCATCAGGGCTGCATATACAACCGAAAACATTTGAGTCAAAATCCCTCTACCATAAAACATATTGCTTGAAGTGCTTAAATTGAAATTGAGCAATGCTATGGACCTGAAGTCTAGATCCTTCACAGAAGCATGAGCATTAGCCTGATCAAGAATATTTTCCATGCTAGGCCACTTAAAAACCGTCAACTTGCCATCCTGTACTGCACCAAAATTCAATAATCAAGATATTTATTTGAAATTCCATATTTCACTCTTTATACAAGGACAGCAACAAAGTAGCAGAAGCTGATCTAACAAATCAATCATGTCTTAATCTGAAACTAGATGTAATAACTATTCTCCAAATCAAAGTTGACAAAGCATAAGGAATCTTTGGGGATGGGATGACAGACAGCTCAGCATGACTGCGTTGCCTAAAATTACACCAAGCCAAGTTGCTAAAGTTCAGCATAGAGGATTAGAACATTTTTCCTTTTTTTCACTATATAGAGCAACAGAACAAATAGAATAGTATATTTGCTTTGTAAATTATATTTTTAAAAAAATTTACTCATTATCCTCCCAAACTATTTGGTATTTGGCAGCGTAGCTGATAGAGTGATTGATTTCCTGGTTAACCTACTCTTTACCATTTATATGCAGCAGCCATAGACTGCTCTAAACCACAGAGCATAAGGTTTGTCATTGTTATGCAGGCTCACATTACAGCCAGAAGAAATTGATCTTAAATGTCCATCCACACATTAGCAAACATTACTGGAAAAAAAAAAAGATGGTCATGGAGGATAATGTATAAATTTGGTCACACTCACAAAATGGTTAACAATTTCTGTCAGTTCCAAAAGACTCTTTTAAACTCCAAAAAAGTCGAAAAGAAGCAGCAAGCTTAGAATGAGAGGATAGTGGGAAAAGACTAGCATGGAAATTAATATTTCCTGATAGAAATCTATTCCCTTCGGTATTTATTTATTAGTAGCATCAAAGGAAAAACTTCTTAAACTGTGTATTATGAACTGATACTAAGAAAATTTTTAAAATGAAAAAAAACTTGTTTAAAGTTTTTCTTTTACTTTTCTACTAATTGCCTTCAGCAGTTCATTATTTCTGAAAGAGTTAAAGTTCTTCAGACATCTTTCTTACAATAAAGAACTAAAATCTGAAAAGGAGACAGCCAAATGGGTTCTAAAGGTAAGGTAACAATGAGGGATCCAGAATGTGAGTCAAAACATACAAGATATTCGTAACTAAGACTGATGAAACCTTTTTATCGCTTACAGAGTGATGCCAAAGAAGCAGGCTATAATCCTGAGTTTACTCCCTTCTCCTGTACATCTAATTATAACTTGTGGGGCAGAACAAGATTTCAGGGAGGAAAACAACCCAGCTTTTTAAAGCACTTTCTGCAACCTTTTCTCATCAAGCCACTTTCTGCAACCTTTACAGTTTAATGCAGGGAGAACATGTGTACCACCAGTGTTTCTTTTGGTAATTAGTGATGTTAACTAGTGGTGCCATAATTTGTACTCAGACTACCTCCTCCTTTTCCTTTAAAGACAATCTAACCCATAGCTTACAAGAATATTTTAGAGGGCAAAATAAACAGAGACCTACTTTCCTGGTTATGTTTTTAAAAAACACTTTGTCACCCTTCGGGGTGGCCCAATGGTTTGGGCTTGGGACTTTCATGTTGGAGGTCTCAAGTTCGAAACCCTTTGCCAGCGAAAGCAAGGGTAGCTTTCTGGGTCGAGCTCGTCGCATCGGGCTTGCCTAGTGCGGGTTACCTCTCCTATGTGGTTTGCGAGCTAATGCATAGGAGCGGGGGTTTTACCATGTGCGAGGGTAGCGGCTGCAGGTTTCCCTTGTCATCAAAAAAAAAAAAAAAAGACACTTTGTCCAACTCTTACCGAAGTATGAGAATAACCGGAGCTTACAAAACTGGCCTTCTTAAATGTTTCATACACAATGAACAAAACAGTAGTGCCTTCACAGTGAACATTTTTTGTTCAATGGCAAGCAACAACCATACTTCCTTTTCAACCTGAAATAGTTTAAGGGAAGATATCTACCTCACCACCGACAGCAAGTAAAGAACCTTCATTGTTAAAAGTTAGCGCTAATTGTTGTCCAACATCTTCCAATGGCTCAAGTGCTTTCTCAGATGATCGCAGACCCAATGAACGATTTTCAGTTGTCTGAAAATCCCAGTCAAACCATCTACACAGGTAACACATTGATTAGATGCTTACCCACACTACTCGCCAAAAGTACAGGCAAAAATTCCAAGCTTAATTACTGCAAGTGGTCTACTGTGGACTAAGTTTGCTAAAGCAACTAACCAGATAGAGGAGAAAAATCACAAAAATGAACAATTTCAAAAAGTTGTAGAGTTGATGTCAAGTGATATCACTTTAGTCCTTAACTATATAAACCCCTAACTGTTCTATCAGCAACAGTATGCTTTTGTGATTCTATGCTCCCCTCAGCCCATACCACCACTCACAAGTCACAAAGTGAGGGGTGAAAAGAATGAAGAGATACTCAACATGAATAGTAATCTACGCCTTCAAAGTAAATCCCATTGCACAAACTTTACCTGCAGCTTTTTGGCAATGAGCATATAAGACCTTCTCCACCTGGATGTACTGCCATCCTATAAGGCAGATCACCGCCAGTTCCTAACCTAGCCACCTTCAACAAAGCACATAATTTTAGTCAATCTGATCCAAGGAGGCAATAAATATAATCTCTCATGCTCTTCTAATGTTTCAAGGAAAGCAAAAGTGAAGAGCATACATGGCAATGGAATTAAAGTTATTTGACCAATCATAAAGATCACTGATATATTGTTGCTTTTCGATGTACTTGATAGTTTTAGCTAAGGCTCTTGTAAAAAGAATAGTTTTATTAGGGCAAGAACAGCTGAAAATGTTAATCTATAAGCATCAGAAGGAACCAGGTCTGACAAAGATAATGTGCTGCACTGAAAAATAGCAAATCTGATGTCTGTGGTCAACCCATCCGAGCCCTTCTCATCTTTCAGCAAGCAGGATTTAGGCTACACCAAGAATTTCCCCAAGACAAGATTATTATAATGCCCAAAATAGTTTTATCATGTACTCCCTCCAACTCAATTTATATGACAATGCTTGACTCCACACAAAGTTTAAGATATTCATTTTGACTTAGAAGAAAATAGTAAGTTAATGATTGAAAGTTAGTTTGAACAAAAGATCATCAAACTAAAGTATAAAATTCAAAAAAATTAATTGCTTCAGATTCTTGAAAGTTATGATTCTTGTGGAAGCTAAACAGAAATAGAATAGTGTCGAACATATTCAAATGTTTCCAAACAGAAATAGTATCATAAGACAAATACAAATAAAATAGAGGGGATAGCTCATTAAGCTACATAATGATGCATGTTTAAAAGTTAAAGAAACCCGTTCACTGTAATACATATTGATTCCATAACTTCTGTAGTGTAAATCAGTCCCCCGGATCCGAGAAATTAACAAAAACTACTACTTTGCGAAGTTATAGCCTGTTTGGCCAAGCTTTTGTGAGGCGGAAAGAGCTTATTTTTAAAAGTCCCCTGGATCCGAGGAATGAGAAAAAAAATTAATACTTTGCTAAGTTAGTTTCCATCAGTTTCGGTCATTTGATCACTTGAAAACTAAAAGTCATCAGGAATTCATATAGTCTGCAATTTCATAGACCTTAGAATCTTAAAGATCATACGGACGAATCTAGGAAGAACACAACATTTGCGTATATGATGAGCATAGGCACAAACAATAATATATAGAGCAATTCAATTTGCATAAAATCACTGTACATCGAATCATAAGTATGAAGATTTATGACTTACAGGTTCATCAGAGAGCACATTAGAATCAAAATCGAATTGAGCAACAATGAGAGCGTTACGAATACCGCTATTCCCTTCCCCACCGCCTCCGGCAAGGACAACATAGTTTCCCGTTTCCGAGGACGATGATTTGTCTCCGTCGTCCTTTTCATCATCGGCCGACGGTTCGACGGCAGATCTGAGAGCGCTCGGTGGAACCCAACCGGCACCGTAAATTGGGACTCCATAGTTCTTGGAATTGGCAGAATCAGCCATCTTTGGTCACTGTTATCTCAGCGTATCGAGAAATTGAGATGCGCACCAAGGGGCTTTGGTTTGCTTCAGTCAAATGGTGAGAACGTTTGCTGTATATCTGTAATACTTCAACGGGACCGGTTCGATGAGGTTGTAAAAGCGGTCAATAGAGTAGAATCGGGTTTTCCGAGTCAAGACCGGTTAGTGTAATTAATGTAAATTAATTAAGGGGTGTTTGGTTTAGACATGAGTTATGCGTTGGAAAAATTACCTAAATATACCACTTATTTTATTATATTCTCTAAAATTTTCTACCATTTGAAAAAATTACAAAAATCTCTACTCTCTCCTATTTCAAATACATCACTTTATGCGATGATCGATCAGATACATCACTTTACTAGATGTATCAAAACGTTGAGTGATGTATTCAAGATCTAGACGTGATGTATCGGGACATTGAGGGATGTATCTAAAATGAGTATGCGATGTTAGTTTTGAGATGTATCCGAATTCCACCAAATTTAAGGAATTTTTGTAATTTGAAAAAGAGCAGAACTATGATGTAATCTCTTAACACTATGATATTTGTGTAAAATTTTCTATATTAAAATCTGCATAAGTAATACTATGTTTGATAGCTGATTAGGAGGTAGATTATTCATTTATAAAATTAATACAGTATTCAATTTAAAATTTAGAAATCAACATAATTAATACATGTATAAGTCATGAAGATAACTCTAACCATCTAGAAAATGACTCGTAAGTACACCAAGGGGACGTTTGATAATTGGATAAGAAACAAGTTATCAATGCATTAATTTTCATATAAATTATACGGCATTTGATAGGTAGATAGAAAATAAGTTATTCATATATAAAATTAATATGACAACAATTTAGAAACCTCCATAGCGAATACATGAATAACTAATCCTTGTATAACTTATATTTCTATAAAATAATACATAAATTTACCCATAATTAATCCTTTTATTTTTAATACTTAGCATAATTCTTATTCATATTTGGTAACAAATAAGACTTATGTATAAAATTAATACGATACTTATTTCGTAATTTAGAAATCCACATAATTTATTTTTTGTGAAAAATATTCCCAAAAGTGGAAAAAGAGAACGCGTTCAACAAATTAGAGGTCAAATCTGGCTTTCCTTGTCCCTTCGCAATTGGGTCACCGCCGCTCTACATATATTACATTCTTCTTCGTCTTTTTTCTCATTCTACTTTCTATACACAAATTTTCGTTCTTCATCAACCATGTTGTTATCGCCGGGACACTCCCCGCGCCACCTATCAACGCCGTCTCCTTCGCCGTCGTTGGCCGAGCAAAACCCTAATTCAACCCTCCACAACAGTAATTCTTCTACAGTACCAACCAATAAACGCCGGTCGAAAGTACTCGATGAGGATACATATGTGGCCGCTATAGAGAAAATAATCGAGCGTGATTTCTTCCCAGATATCCCCAAGCTTCGCGATCGTCTTGATTGGCTTGAAGCGATTCGCACAGGCGATCCGGTTCAAATTCGTGATGCTCAGTTGAAAATTATCGAACGAAGGGGAGGTAGAGCTGTTGGATCGAGCACTGAAGGTAAATTACGAACCCCTGGTTCGACTTTCTTTCGAAATTCGACTACTCCGTTTGATGATCCTTATAAAACTCCCACTCCTAGTGTAGTTAATGGTAATAATTGGTCTAGTGTTGGGAATAATGCTGAGGGAGGTGGTGGTGAGGTGGATGGGTCTTTGAGTTTAGATGAGTTTTTTAGGAGGTATACAAGTGAGGATAATGAGAGTTTTTCAAAGCTTATTGAGAAAGTGAACAGGAAAAGGAAGGAGAAATATGGGTATTTGTTGGAAGGTGAGAAGGATGAGGAGATGAAGTTGATTGAGGATTCTAAGAGGGCGAAGGTAGTTACTGATGGATATGGGACATCAGATCAGCCAGTGGCTACATTGGAAGGGTGGAAATACGCTGCTAAGAATTTGCTGATGTATCATCCGGCGGATAATGGGGAGGTAGCCTTGACTGAAGAAGAAAGAGCAGAGAGGCTTAAGGGATTGACGAAAGAAGTTAGTAAGGTGAATACAAGGTTTCATGGTAAGATGATGGAATCACAGCCGAAAGAGGATGAGACAGTGGCTGTGCTTTATACACCTGTTCCTGGGGCAACTCCAGTTCCTTTTCTTGATAGAGGTGATAAGACAAAGAAGTATGATTTGGATGACCTGCGGAAGACCCCGAATCAGTTCTTTGTTGAGTCAGGAAAGAAGGCTGAGAATGGATATAGTTTTGTCAGTACTCCTTCACCCGCGCCTGGTGTGGATGGATCACCGTTTATAACGTGGGGAGAAATTGAAGGAACACCTTTGCGGCTGGAGCAGGAGGACACACCCATTGATATTGGTGGAAATGGTGAAGGCCCTCAGTATAAGATCCCAATGCCACCCTCCAGAGATACAAAGGCTCATTCTTTATCTCGTGAAGCTGCTCGTAAATTGAGGGAGAGGTCAAAGATGTTTCAGAAACCACCATTACCTTCACCAGTTAGAGGAGGGAGTGCTAGTCCAGCTGCACGTACTCTTTCACCTGCTGCACAGAAGTTTATGCGAAAGGCAATTGCCAAGTCGTCTCACTCTTTAGATGAATCTCTCCGAGCAAGTTACCGTGGTGCAAGTCCTGGACTGAGTACTCCTAAAATTGGCAGGAGTTTGTCAAGGTTAGGAAGAGAAGGTAGTCTAGATTCCAGGTCACCATCTGTAAGAGAAGGATCTAATCCTCCTTGGTAATTGTCTTATAGCATTGTATTGGTAATTACCTGTTCCTTATCAAAAAAATATATTGGTAATAACATGTTAACCGTACTCAATCTTTGTCTCTTTTACCTTAACTTTACTAAATGTTGTCTTTGCATCTGTTGATGTCTGTAAAATGTGGAAATCTTGAATTTGCTAGTTATGATTATGCGTCATTCCTTTTTCCTGTATTGCTTATCAAACTCGTTATTTATCACTTTACGAACTGATAGAACTTTAGTTTTCTCAAGTAAGCTGAGTTGTTCCCTTATGGGAAAGCTGCTTATCCATTTGAACACCATTTGAAAGCAATAAACAATTCCTGTGTAGCAAGCTGATGAGTATTCTTTTTAAATATTAAATATTCGTTGTTTTGATTCTTTTGTAGCTTAACTTGTTTTGCTGTTTCTCCATGTTTTTGTTAGTTGTAAAGGAGACCAATTAGCACTGTGTACCCAATTGGCAAAATTCATATTTCATTTGCTCACCAGTTATGTAACCTTTTGGGGTTTTTTTTTTTT
>NC_064290.1:9903195-9929629 GCF_019186545.1 Solanum stenotomum | reverse complement strand
GGGGGAAGAGAAGAAACTAAAAATCCATTTTTAGACGACATGAACATGCCATAAAACATGTGTAGATATCCACATTTTAACCTTGAGCGGTTGTCTAACCGAATGTCTGCAACTTATAAAGGGGAGATTAGTGGGTGTGGGAAAGTCAGTTGATAGATTCGTGGAGGATATTTATCTTTGAGGTCAAGGTCATGTATTAGTGTGTTTAATACAGGTTTTGTTGTGGCATGTAGATAGGGGAAAGGCCAAGGTGACAGTTTGTCAGGTTGAACGTAGTTCTGACTTCTTTGAAGTCTTCTGTTAGAGAACCAGATATGCGCTAGTGTGTTTTCAGCTTCTTAATATTTGATGGCATTGTTATATGTAATATATAATACCTTCACTAGTTCCAGTATGTCGTGGTAGTTTGTAAATGGTGCCATTGGCAGCATAGTGTTGTGGCAGATGTGGAATTTCTTTATATTTTCATCTTCTATCTGACGAGGTGCAGTGACTTAAATCCATTGTTCTGCCATGTTTTAGCTCTTTTCTTTTCCTTTTGTGGAGTACAAAGGACCGACCCCATCATACAATTTTTTCCAGAAGAATTTTACTTAATTGCAGGTTAACATATTTAATCCCCTGAGATCTATGGTCTCTTTTGATTTGGATGGAAAAAATTAATGAGGAACTGTCGCCTTTCTTGCTGTTGGGTTTTTGGGATTTCACTGGTTGTCAGCTATTGTTAATACATTGGTAATTATTCCTTTATCAGAGCATTTTTGCTCGCTTTCCTTGATGTATTTAGGTTCCTTAAAAAGGAGCATATGGTAAACCAAAGTAGGAGTTGTTACGGATAATGAAGAAACTAGTAGATTAAGATATGAAAACAATGTAAAATAAACAAAATTTGATATAGGAATATTCGGTTTGATACCCTGTTACTAATTCTGCTTGTGGTAGATAAAGGTGAGAAGTCAAAACTCCATTCTAGGCCACTCGGTTCCTCGATCCCCTGAACTTTTGGGTGAGAGAGGAAGTGGTAATGCATGTGAGATTGAGAGTTAAGAAAGGTGGGGAAGTTGAGTACAGGTATTACAACAAGTTTTATAGTTAAAGCAACATATTTATTAAAGAAACTCTAGTGACTAGTCTAATACATAGGATTCACCGATTCAGGAATGGTACTCTTGTGGCAAAAACTTCACTTATTGAAGTTGAATTGCTCTTGCAAGTAGCATGTCAATTGAGGGTAGCTTGCTAACATGTTTTCCCATAAGTTCAGTTTAGTACCTAGGATGCTCTTACTTGTAGTAATTAAGAAAAAGCACCCCACCTATACTCCCATGTGTGGGAATCAACGGTGGAGTTTTTTCATTTTCTCCATTGGTGACTTGAACATCCAACCTCTAAGGTTAGAGGTGGAGGACGAGGGCCTTCAGTTGAGCTATCCTGTATTGGGTTCTTATAACAGAGGAATTTGTGTGGAAAAGAGAAAGGTTAAGACGGTTGAAGTTGCTATGATCAGGTGAGGAATCATTTGTAGTGAACTGTTGTTGGTGACCATTAATAGAGCACTGTAACTTCCTCTTTAGAATTTGATAAACTAAATAAGAATTACACCATCTATATCTCAACTGCACAATATATAGATATAACAGACTGAACAAAACTAACATCTACTGTGATTAGACTGGTGTGGACTTGTGGTCATTTATGTTTGCTAAAACATTGAAGTGTCTTTCTAGTATGCTTAAGTTTTGATGGAGAAAGTTACTCGGTACCTGCATCTATCTTACTTGATTGCTGCGGTTGTTAAAAAGAACAGGACTTACCTGTGCCAAAAAGGCATATGCCCTTTTTTTTATTTGAAAGTGTTGAGTATCTCTTCATTTGAACTGATACTTTGCTTTAAGAGTAGATTGTCAATGTTATTGTATATCCTTGCTGAGATTTCTTATTTGATATTATTACAAGTTTTTTCCTTGCTGAGATTTCTTCATTAGTTTAATGCTTTATCTTCAGCTCAAAGTAGATCGGATTCTAAATGCATAGGACAATATGGTTAATTTGAGACGTGAAATTAATGAGCTGATGTTGGACGAGTATTATGGAGTCCTATATAACGTAGATTTCACACACACATCCAAAGGTGTATTGAGCTCTATGATTACAAATTTAAAATCTTGGATCTGCTTATGTTATGATATTTTGCATCTGGCCAATGCAATGCTTAATCACCAGGTATATTTGGATCAGTATTTTCGACGTGGAACATAAATTTGTTTTAAAATTCATTAAAATCACAACAAATAGTAGGTGTGAACTTATTATTTTAAAACCGGAAAGGATAAAAAAAAAATGTCTTGAACTATGTGAAATTGAACACAAATGTCATCAATTAATAGTTTAGTGTAAAATGTTGTGTCGTCATTAGTTTGGTCCAAAAATGGTTAAACCATTAATAGTTTGGTCCAAAAATGTCTCCATCGCTAATTCTTTAAAAGTAATATTTTTATTAGGAAAAGAATGACGTTTTAAAAAGAAATGAAATAATACATATATTAGGAGAAGGGGCAATTTTGATCCATTAAGTAACAACAGAGACATTTTTGGATCAAATTACTGACAGTCGGGCATTTTTAGACCAAACTATTAACGAAGGGTATTTTTGTTCAATTTCACATAATTTAAGAGCAATGTTAATCCTTTTACGTTTTTAAAATACAATTTGATCAATATTAAGAACTTAAAGAATCCAAATTCTAGGTAGGTCGTAAAAGGACAGTCTGGTCTACTAAGCGCATTGCCCTGTCTTCTTACAATAGATTATTTTCACAATTCAAACTCATGACCTTCCGGTCACACAACAACAATTTTATCGATTATCTTCATAATTCAAACTCGTGACCTTCTAATCACACAATAACTTTACCAATTATGCTAGGTGGTAACACAATTAATTGTTGGTTTCTTGTGTTGGGAGATTCAGTGAATGTGAAGTGTTTGTGGGCACGGATGGCACATGACATGAACTATTTTAGTGTATTATTACTTTGCTCTCTGTATTCTGTTGTATGGTGACACCAATATTCATGCCACGGATATGTTATGCAATCTTATATGGAAACACCTCGATATTTTTTTCTTCAAGATATTTGAGACTTAATTCAGCAGCCATAAATTCTTTTCTGACTTTTTCAATATATTCACATGCTTGTCCTAGCTTTTCTCCAACTTGCAAATAATATTTTAAAAATATCCAACTTGCAAATTGAATAGAAAATTGTAAATTGAAGAAATTTGATGCAACTTTGATTTTTTTTATTTTTTGGTAAGCATATATTCAATGAATTTTACTAATTATTTGAGGGATATTAGAATTTTAATTTTTTTTTGAATTTTTTGAATTAATTATTAGATGCACATCTATTTGAACTATCACCAATTTATCGATGGTCTCAATTATCAATTGTTTCTTTTACTACATGAACAATAGTGGTATTTATTATTTATGGTAGGAAAAGAGAATAATTGATGGTTCAGATGTGTTTGAATAAGTAGTTGGTAATAGTTCAGATTGAAAAAAGTAAATACCTGATAGTTTGGATAAAAACTCAATAAATTGAGATACTTTAAGTACGTTTTTTTTTTACTAAAATATGAATCAAAGTGTTGAAGAAAGTGAATTGCAAATTCTCTTCTTCTTTTTTTATTTCTTCTTAATTTTCAAGCATTACAATAAACATATTAAAAATGGGGTATGCCAAATTATCTACTTGTTGAATCAAACTCTATAATTTTAACTCTTATCTTTAATTATTTAGAATTTGTCAACTTATTACTTATAGAATTATGTCAACAATGTATATAATGATTGATTCAGTAAAATGATGGTTTTCAAAGTTGAATTACTAAAATATTATCTAAAATTAATAATTAAAAATATATATTTGAAGAAATCGTTTATAAAAAAAACATTAAGTAATAATTTGTATCTAAAATATTAGAAAAAATAATTTACATCTAATAAAATTTAAAAAGTACATTTGAAGTTTGTTTAGATTTTAAGCCTCTAAGTGAAATGGACATCAACTCACAAACCTTGTAACAAAAATTTACTCTTAAAAAGAAAAGTTGTTCATTCTAATAATTAGAAGGATGATTTAATCAATCTTAATATTAGTAAAAAAAAAATTCTCACACTTTTTGGGAAAAGTTGGTTCAATGCATAGAAAGTAGATTAAAAAAAAGGGAGGAAAATGCAGATTTTTCCAGCGCCATTAAGCTAAAACTTCAATCTTAATCACCCACTTTGAATCAAAATAACGAGAGAAATATGATCATAAGAATTAATTATACAGCTGATCTTAATTAAGTTTTTGCACGGACTGCCCTAATTTGACGTAATCTTTAATTTTTATCCCTTAAATTGATAGTCTTTAATTTTTATCCTTATTACTTATTTTTTTAAAAAAAAATTGTTATCCAAAGTATTCTTAACTATGATTTATTTTATAAAAAATTAGGGGTATTTTTGTCCGCATATTTATTATTTAAGGTGTTAAAAGGAAGATATTACAGACCATAAAATTTAAGGAAAAATTAAAAACCACCTAAAAATAGAAATATTTTTTTCAGAGTGACCCAATCTTAGTTGGTTTGAGATTGAACCATAATTGTTATTGATAATGTTCGAAAACATAAGTATTTTCTTCTTTAGATAATTTTTTTAAAAAAAAAAAAAAAAACTAAGTATAAATATAAATGATTTACCAATTATAATGGCAACACACACGTGACATTGATGAGCTGACAATATAGTTGATAACTTTTGAAACTACGTAGAAATTAATATTTGCATGCCTACGTATAATCCAATCCTTATTTTACTTGAATTAAACTTCTCTATAAATTATATAAATATAACATAAGGCTTTTGCATATAATTTATCAATTGCCTTAATACCTTCATCCTCCAATTTATTTACTCTCTCTCTATTTTTCATCTTGCTAAAGGTAAGTAAGTTTCTTTCACTTTCCATATATATGGTCTGAAGAATCTCGATATTAATAGTTCTATGAACAATCATCGATAGGAATACATGTTTTAATTATTATTTTTATAGTGGAACCTAAATTATATTTATGGTAAGTTATGTAATTGTAATAATTTAATCCTATTGGGATAAGGAATAAATTACATCGTAGTCCTTTTGGGACATGGAAATCATGCCTAGTCTATAAAAAGACGATGATATTGTGAATATTGAATAACAGAAGAGTCGAGTTCTTATTGTTTTTTTTTTAAAATTGTTTCAGTAGAGCTAAAAATGCCATCTGCAAGTGCTGATTCAATGGAAGAAGAAAAGGAATTATTTGCTGAAGTTGATCCATCAGGGAGATTTGGTCGATACGCGGAGTTACTAGGCCATGGTGCTGTGAAGAAGGTATACAGAGCATTTGATATACAAGAAGGAAGAGATGTAGCGTGGAATCAAATTCGATTGAGTAAATTTATTGACATGCCTTATGTTATAAGTAAAATTCGTTCTGAGATTACGTTGTTGAAAAACTTGAAGAATGATAATATCATTGTGTTGTATCATTTCTGGAGAGATAAGGAACATAACATACTCAATTTCATTACTGAGGAATGTGTGTCTGGTAATTTGAGGGATTATAGGAAGAAGCATCGTCGCGTTTCTATAAGGGCGTTGAAGAATTGGTCTAGACAGATATTGCAGGGGTTGGATTATTTGCATACTCATGATCCTTGTGTTATTCATAGAGATCTTAATTGCAGCAACATATTTATCAATGGGAATGTTGGAAAGGTAATTGAATTTTGATCATTCCATTTGTTTTTAGTTTATGTGCATTTAGCTTAATGTTTTTCTTATCTGAAGTTATTGAGAATTTGAGGTTCCAATCCTAAAAGATTTGAAAAACAGGACATACTCATAGATGATCCATATTGAGTTCTGATAATATTCGAGTTTGTTGCTAGGTATTTGACCAAATAGGATCATTAGTATTACTACTTTCTAGATCGTTCTACAACACGTTTGGAACAAAACAGAGATATCTTCATTTTGAAATTCATTTGGACTCGACTGGTGTAATGTATTATAGGAATCATCTTTGTTGACCCAAACCCAATATTTTTGTCACAACTCAAGCCCTAGACATGCATTGTTTTTACTCAACAAACTTCATAGATTTGTCCCTGGAGCTATGCCATCATTGAGCCCAAAAGCATGCATATCATATGAACTTGTGATATGCCTTATAAAGCTGATCTTCACCTTCCTCTCTTATTTTGATGTAAGATTCGCTTAAGATATCACATGCACCCCTTCTTCAAAAGCTTGTCAGTCTAGATGTCTATTAGTCCTTCTCTTTGACCCGTACTCATGGACCTCAAAACCACTAAAATCTCAACAACCACTAAATTGTCAACTCAAATCCCAACATACAATTGCTTTTGCTACTAAGAACCTTGAAATCCTGAATTTGCCTCTACTTGTAACATAGCAACGCGCTAATTATCATAGTTGTTATGTTTATACAGGTAAAAATAGGTGATCTTGGGTTGGCTACAATAGTAGGGAAGAGTCATGCAGCACATTCAATGCTAGGGACACCAGGGTATATGGCACCAGAACTATATGAAGAGGACTACACAGAGTTAGTAGATATTTACTCATTTGGAATGTGTTTGCTAGAAATGGCCACTATGGAAATACCATATAGTGAATGTGAAAGCCTAGCCAAATTATACAGGAAGGTTACATCAGGAGTAAAGCCTCAAGCTTTCAATAAAGTGAGTGATAAAGAGTTGAAGGATTTCATTGAAAAATGCATTGGACAACCAAGAGCAAGACCATCTGCTGCTGACTTGCTAATGGATCCTTTCCTTTCTGATGTTGCTAATTGTTGAGGTGCAATTTGTTTAAATATGGACAAGTTATTTTTTGTTGTTCAAGTTTAAGTTATCAATTAATGTTTATCATAAAGATTAGTTACCAATATGTATCATTCGACCATCTAGTTTATCAAAAATGATCTTAAGTATACACTACATATACAGTCGGTTTACATGTATGTATATCATATGTGAAGGGATAGTTATCAATATTTACCATTCGACCAACTAGTTTATGAAAAATGGTTGAAGTATACACTACATATATACTCAGTTGTATATGATATGTATATGTGTGTACATGTATGTATATCATATGTGAAGGGATAGTTATCAAATATGTACCATTCAACCATCTAGTTTATCAAAGATGATCGAAGTATACACTACATATACACTCAGTTGTATATGATATGTTTATGGTGTGTGTTAAGATCAGTGAAAGTGAAAGAGAAAAATTATATTGAATAAGTGAAATCTGTTACAAGCTATCTATTTACACAGAAGGGAAAAGGACTCACAATTTGTTAATTTATTCTAACTAACTTCTAACTAATCAACACTTGTACATTTAACTAATTGTTCAACATCCTCCCTCAAGCTAGGAGTATGGAAAACATTCTTCATTCCTAGCTTGGTAAGCAAATATGTGTGTTGTAGATGAGTGAGTCCCTTAGTGAATAAATCTGCAGGCTGTTCTGTTGTCTTTAGATACATAGGCTGAACCATTCCCTGTTGTACCTTTTCCTTTATGAAATGACAGTCGATGTCTATGTGTTTGGTTCATTCATGGAAAACTGGATTGGCTGCAATCTGTATGGCAGATTTGCTGTCACTATATATAGGCACTGGCAACTTTAGTTCCACCCCTAACTCCTTAAAGAGACCAACCAGCCATATAATTTCTGCAACTGTTGAAGCCAAACTCCTATACTCAGATTCAGCTGAGCTTCTTGAAATTGTATCCTATTTTTTTTACTTCCATGAGATCAAAGAACCTTCATATGTAACCATGTAACCAGTGATTGATTTCCTGTTGTTTGGACATGCAGCCCAATCTGCATCACAATATGCAATTAACTGGTTAGTTGTATTGACTGTCATAAGTATTCCCATCCCTGGTGCTTGTTTGACATATCTTACTACACTCATTGCTGCTTCCATATGAGATGTTTTAGGGTTATGCATGAATTGGCTTAGGAGTTGTACTGCAAAGGCTATGTCTGGTCTTGTTATTGTTAGGTAAAGCAACCTTCCTACCAACTTCTGATTCACACTAGGATCATCCAGCACCCTATCATCTCCATTACCAGTAGGAAAATGTAAGTCAAACTCTGTAGTTGTGAGCTTCTGATTCAGCTCAATAGGGGCTATAACTGTCTTTGAGTTAGACAATCCCATGTCTGAGATTAGCTCAAGACAATATTTTCTTTGATGCATAAGGATCTCTGATTCATTTCTAGCAAATTTGATTCCCAAAAAATATCTCAATTCACCCAAGTCTTTAATCTTGAACCTGTCCTTGAGAATATCTTTTGTTTCCAATATCAACTTGTGATCATTCCCTGCAACAAGCAAGTCATCAACATATATCAACACCATTACTAAACTCGATCCTTTGTGCTTGGTGAATAATGAGTAGTCATAGTGACTCTATTGAAAACCAGAATCAGAGTTGTAGTTAGTTTAATATTTCATTGTCTGCTAGCTTGTTTAAGTCCATAGAGTGACTTGATGAGCTTGCACACTATCCCCTTCTCCCCTTGGTGAACAAAACCCAGAGGTAACTCCATGTATACTTCTTCATTCAAATCTCCTTGAAGAAATGCATTGAACACATCCATCTGATGGATTTGCCAATGATGTGCAGCAGCCAAATTTATGACAACCCTGACAGTTCCCATTTTTACTACAAGTGAGAAAGTCTCTTGATAGTCCAGCCCTTCCTTTTGATTGTAACCCTTGGCTACCAGCCTAGCTTTGAACCTATCAACCTCACCATCAGCCTTATACTTTATTTTGTATACCCATTTACATCTTATGGCCCTCTTGTCCTCAGGCAACTCAACAATCTCCCATATGTGATTATTTTCCAGTGCTTGTATCTCATCTTTCATAGCTTGAATCCATCTAGAATCCCGTAGGGCCTCATTATATGAAAGTGGTTCCCTTTCCTGAGAGAACTTGGTCACATAACTTCTATAAGCTGGTGAGATGTTTTGATAGTTTACTACATTAGCAATAGAACATCTCTGCTGACAAAAACAAGTTTAGACTCAATATCCAATAGTTTATATCCTTTTTTATTTACAACATACCCCAAAAACACTGCTTTCTTGGCCTTAGAAAACAAATTTATCATTCCTTCTAAGATTCGTAGCAAATGCCAAGCAACCAATGACTCTAATGTGAGCTAGAGAAGGTGACTTGTGATAGAAAAGCTCATATGGGGACTTATTTCCAAGCACAGACAAAGGTATTATGTTGATGATATAAGTGGCAGCTTCCACACAATATCCCCAAAATCTATTAGGCAAACATCTTTGGAATTTAATAGCCCTTGCAGTTTCTAACAAATGCCTATGTTTCCTTTCCACCACTCCATTTTGTTGTGGAGTATGTGGACAGGATCTTTGATGAATAATACCATGCATAACAAACAGATCATGACAAGTGGAATTCAAAAATTCACCTCCATTATCAGACCTGAAAACTTTGACACATTTCCCAAATTGGTTCTTTATCATTAACAAAAATTGTCTCAAAACAACAATTACATCAGACTTTAAAGCCAGTAAGAATGTTCATGTCCATCTAGACTTATCATCAACTAAAGTGAGAAAGTATTTCATCCCATTGTAAGTAGTCACCTTATAGGGACCCTAAACATCCATATGTATCAAGTCAAAAATCTCATCTACTACAGTATGACTCACAGGAAATGAGACTCTAGTCTGCCTAGCTTGTGGACAGATAAGACATTGATCAATGTGAAAACTACTACAACTAAATTCTTTTATTTTCCTAATTACTCCCATAGGAACATGTCCTAGTCTTTTGTGCCAAAGTGTTGGATCTCTATGATTTGTTCTAACTGCAGACATAGTTTGAATCCTTTCCTGTTGTTGATCTGCATTCCAGTTTAGGACATACAATTCATCATCTACATCACCAATCCCCTTGACCTTCCCAGACAAGAGGTCCTGAAACACACAGTATGTAGGAAAAAAAATAATACTACAGTTCAATTCTTTTGTCAGTTTAGAGACAGACAAGAGATTAAACTTGAATGTTGGTATACACAACACATTTGTGATCAAATCATTCTCATTAATCTGTAGACTTCCAATATGAGACACTATAGCTGATTCACCTGTAGGTAACTCCACCTTTCCTAAGCTTCTTACCATGGTCTTAGAATGTAAATGATTGTGATTATGAATCATATGATCAGTAGCCCCAGTGTCTATAATCCATTTCAAGGAAGAAATGGAATTGGAAGTGGGATTACCTGCCATACAAGCACTTTTCTGAGAATTCTCCATTATCTTGTTGTTCTCATTCAATACATTGAAGATCTGATTAAGTTGTGTTGGTGATGAGTTTTTCATCATTTTCAGTAATTGCTCTTGTGTGACTTGACCTCCTCTTTGTGATTGCTCCCCCATGGCTGTGTGTGCTTTCCATTCCATGTGATCCTGCATATTTTGCATCTGTCTTTGTGTGTTAGTACAATCTCTCATCACTGTATTGACTTTCCTCTTACCCTTGAAGTTATCAGGATATCCAATAAGCAAATAGCAATTGTCCTTCACATGACCAGTTGCATTACAATTATCACACTTCTTCAGTTTATTACAATATGTTCTAACATGCCCCTTCATGTTGCAGAAATCACAATACAAAGAATGAAAATTCCTTCTAGGATATGACTGCCTGTTGTTATTGAATTGTGGTGACCCAGTAGCTCTACCAGAGTACATAGCTAAAGATTCCATTCCCTCATGAATAGAACCAGCAATTCCTTTTTTACTTTCATCCTGTATGATTAACGCATATGCTTGATTTACACTAGGAAGGCAGGACATCATCAGAATGTGACCTCTTGCCTATGAATAATTGTCATTCAGCCCCATTAGAAATTGGAACAATTTCTGATACTGCATTTGTTCAACAGACTCATCCCATAAACTATTCAATTTAGTAAAATAAGCAGACACAGTCAAAGTTCCTTGTGTGAGAGTGAAGATGTTTCTATGCAATTGGAAAAGCCTAGATCCATTGATTTTGTCAAATCGTTCCTTGAGATCAAGTCATACCTGATTTGCACTTGAAGAATAGAGAATACCACTGAGCAAGTCTTTACTCACGTTACAAGTAAGCCAGGTGATCACAATCGCATTGCAACGATCCCAGATTTTTTTCAAAGGTCCATCGAAATCACTTCGTAAAACAGAGCCATCAATGAATCCCAATTTGTTACGTCCAAGCAGAGCAATCTTCATTGTGCGACTCCATAATGTGTAATTCTCCATGCATGTCAATTGAATTCCAACAGAGAGAGCTCCAGGTACATCAGATGAGCTTAAATGCAGTGGGTGATTGTGGTCAATTGTCACGAAACCTCCATTGATTCCATAATCACGATCTGTGGAAGCTCTGTCAGTAGATACTCCCGTCAATCCATCCTCATTCACCATTCTGAAACAATTCTGGCAGAATCTCTCAAACTATCTTCAATTCCTGATAAATCCCTAAAATCGCCTTCCCTGCTCTGATACCATGTTAAGATCAGTGAAAGTGAAAGAGAAAAATTATATTGAATGAGTGAAATCTGTTACAAGCTATCTATTTATACAGAAGGGAAAAGTACTGATCCTAACTGACTAACAGTGACTCACAATTTGTTAATATATTCTAACTAACTTCTAACTAATCAACATCTGTACATTTAACTAATTGCTCAACAGTGTGTACATGTATGTATATCATATGTAAACTCATCAGTATGCCTAACTTTTATATCGGACTACTAGAAAATAGACTTATGTCACCGATTCAAAAACTATTGCGTGCAATAGATAGAAAAACCATTTATGCAACGATTTATTAATGTTATATAGCAATGGATTGAAATACATATTTTAAATTTTTTATATTTTATATGTTGTTATATGCAACACTTGAAACAAAAAAAAAAGAAACAAATAATTGGTGTGTTGATCATTTATTTATATATATATATATATATATATATTCTAAATTCATTAACTTAAAATCTTAAGTTCACTTATGTTATTTAGCTCGTATTTAATGTTAGCTATAGACTATATTGTATATCACCCTTGGGGATGTGCTAGCGGTCTACACGTCATCTAGAACTTGTCTATGCTAGTAAAAATTGGGGACGATTGGTCTTCCATTCATCCGATCGGAGGCATAGAAAACAAAGCTACCTTCAAAACATTTTTCCTTTTGTTCATATATATGTTAAAATTATTATAAAATATGGCAATTTAATTTGCTTGAATTGCTCAACCTAAGTTTGACGAAAAATCTTAGTTCGAAGTATAGGAGAGAGGGCAATGACAGAACCAGAAATTTGGTGAAGGCATGTGCAAATTATTTTTTTCCAGTTGTGCTGTGCAAATTTAAAAATACACTCATAATTTTTCAGTGAAGAATGTACATTGGATTACCCCTCTCCTAAGGTGACTCTGCTCATGAGAGAAGGATTATACTGAATCAGTTGGCTCAGCTCTGAAAGCTCAATTACAAGAATCTATCTGCACAAATATTAACCTCTAAAAGTTTTATTTAAGTTATTGATTACTCAGTGGTCACTCATATATTACTGACTCTATTAAATCAACGAAAAATAATAATAAAGAAAAGCATGCAAGTAAAGACAAACTTGTGTATGTATGCATGTATATACAACATATAATAGATTTTTGAGGGACACAAGAATGAAAAAAGGGATAAAGTTGTGATTGGGATTAAAAGATGTTGGTTCAGCAAAGTAAATATACTTGAAACAAAAGCAAAGCCTAATTAATTATTCTAAAGTAAATTTTATTACTACAATTTAGAAGCCGTGCCGTCTTGGTTATTGTTGGCTCACCTTATCATATGTTACAAAAAGCACCCTCTAAACTTCTTTTGTACTTCACTAGTTAATTAAAAAAAATTAATCTGATTTAATTTGTGATTTGGCTTCAATTTTCCACATTTTGTCTTTCCCAATACACTTGAATTTCCCCCATGAGTTCACTTAAAAATATTAGTACTACGTGTCTTTTTTAAAAAAAAATGCATACTCCTTAAATCTTGATTCTTGTATTAAAAATAGATTTTTTTTTATTTGTTCATTTTAACAAATTAATTTTAAAAATCCAATACTATATTTATTAGTATTAAATAACTACATAAAGTACTAATATAATAGTCATATTTAGATTTTCAAAGCATATGGTAATTTAGTAAGATGAATCACTAATAAATAATTTGTTAAGAGGAGCATTAAGTTGATATGAATCAAATAAAGTGAAACAGATGAAGTATTTGATAATAACCTCAATCATGAGATTGAGAGTACATAATTATCCTTCACTAATTGAAACAATAAGGGTCGATATAAGAAAGAACTATGAAATAAAAGACGACTTATTTTTCTAAAATGTTGAACAAAATTCAATTTGTAAGAATGAGTAATATTCAGTTGATTGACTATTTATATTTTCACTTTATTGATCAGAGTTCGATTCTCCAAAATCTCGTCAATTATTTCCCCTTCCCTATATAACCATAGGAGTGAATTCCGAGGGAAAAAAAAGTCAATATATGCCTACAAAATAAAAAATATATAAATTCCAATGTGAGAGGTGTACGTATACATGCATTGAGTTTCAAAAGCTACGTACTAAAATTAGTATTTAGAAAGTTCATTGGGAATGTTGAATATCATGTACTCTATGTTTCATTTTTTATATGATATAGTTCAAATTTTGTGAAACAAAAAAATTTATGACTGCAATTTATTCACAAACATTTTAAATTGTTAATTCTTATGACTTATTATACTTTTTACGTAGTTTTTAAATATATAAATTGTTTTTATTTAATTTTGTATGACTATGGTGCCCAGGCCAGCTTTTACGCACCTTGACTTATTCCACGAGATACCTACCAAGTAACATTGTCCACCAAGGATCACCTAGTGTTTTTTTTTATCTCCACTGAGTTTTAAACCTGAGACATCAGGGTTCTCAACCACTTCATTGACGACTAGGACACACCCTTGAATGCTAAATTTGTAAATTATTTTTAAAAAAACCTTAAAGATTGTTGTATGCCTGAATGCATGGTCAAATACTATGTTATATAAATTAAGACGGATAGAATAAATATATACATTACTTTTCTAGGTATAAATTCTTTGAATTTTTCACAAACTCGATTATTTCAGATTATGGGAGAATGCAATGCTTTAATTTTTCCAATGAGGGAGCTAGTTTTCTCAATTGTCATGCACGTGTGTATACAGTCCAAAAGCCAAGAAAATTGCTATATTTTCAAACTTCAACTTCTCGAACGTCTTTGAAGCCTTAATATTAGGAGTTTCTTGAGTCCCACTTGTGACTTTTGACTCAAAACAAAAACTACTATACTCATCATAACAAGTATGGACCTTTTTATGTTACGGTGGTGTTCAAGACAGCTAACGTATATCTTAATTATTTAATTAGGTATTTGCTACTTTCACAAAAATACATGCATGAGAAATGGAATAACTTTGTCCATCAAGGCTTTACCAATGAAAAAAAAATTATACTATATTTTTTTTATCTAGCTGAAATTTGAACCTGAAATATCATGCTTCTCTACCAAGGGCAAAAGCTAGAGCGGTTGAAATTACATGAATTGTCTTTAAAATGGACTGGTCTTTAATTTTTGCCCTTAAGATGATCTAGTCTTTAATTTTTGGCTCTAACTTCTTTAAAAGAGTCATGCGGAGCATAACTTGAGATATTATGAAGGGCATGAGTTAACTGCCAACACAACAAAATAAGGGCATAAGTGTCAATGACCCACTTGAGTGTCGGCAAAACTCTAACAATTTAGATTCAAATTCTGTATTTGTCCTTCAAAGTCCTTAAATATGTACAAATTATTAATTTAGAATTCAATAACTTGAGATTTCAAAACTCATAAGCTTCAAATCCTGGCTCCAGCTCTATCTAGCTACATCATTGATCAAATAGGCTAGCTACCCTTGGGTGCTGACCTTTTTTATGTTATAATTTCCACACTGATTGTTCACTTCACAGGATTTCTGGATTCTAGAAGCACTCTACCATTTTATTAGTACTATATTTTTGAAGTTTGAGCTGGATTTTCCAACATTTATGCTTCCTTTCAGAAACAAATGTTTCATATTTGACTAGATAAATTTCATGCACATTAACTCCATCTCTCATTAAAAACTTCCTTACAACCCACAAGTCTTATTATTGGCTGAATGCATGGGTACTTCTTCAAGTCCAAAAGACTCTTCAATTCTTTATAGTCCACTTTCATCTCCTAATGTTGGTGCCTTGCTTAAAATCAAGATCCTTTCATGGTAACAACTATGTTTAATTCCACATTTCAACTTTTTAATTATGTTTTTTTTTGTATTGTTTTAACTTAAACTAATCAAGAAATCCTACTTCACTAGTAAAATTCACTAATTTCCCACTAAAAAATGTACAGTGTTTATTTCCACAGATATTTTGATTGAACCGATGAGAAAAGAAGAAATTAGAAAGTTTCCCACTATTTCAGTACGAATCTGTTTCCACCATGTATTTCCTAGTGAGTTGGTTTGGTGGAAAATGACTGGGAAAATTGTCCTTAATAGCACAAATTTCCCACTAATTCACGGTGGGAAAAAACTTTATTTCTAGTAGTGCTTGTTTGATATGCTTTACTTATCAGAAACGGTATCTCTACCCTTATACAGTAGGGGTAAGACACTGCATCCTCACCAGACTCCACTTGCATTGTGAGATTTCACTAGCTATGTTGTTTTTACTTATCAAGAAATGTTCTTTCAGGAGTCAAGAAACTGGTTTACCTGTCACAATTCGAGTTCGGATAGCTGATAGAACCTTTAACTTGCATAAGGTGAGATCTCCCAACTCAACTAGCATGGAGCTCTCCAGTTAAGCACCATTTTTCACTATTATGATATTATCAATTAGCTCACTTTCTTGGTTTTTGATGTTGCAGCACCCCTTGTTCTCGAAAAGCGGATACTTCAGAAGACAACTGAATGAATCAAATGAGGTTGAATTACCAAGAATATTCCCTGGAGGAGCAGAGACTTTTGAAATGATGGCACTCTTCATATATGGATCCTCCACGTTAGTCGACCCTTTCAACGTTGCAGCGCTAAGATGTGCAGCAGAGTACCTTGAAATGACAGAAGAGTACATCTCTGGCAATCTTTGTGAGCGTTTCGACATATATTTGAACCAGGTTGTGCTGCAAAGCTGGGATGATACTCTGATAGTACTCCAAAAATGCCAAATGTTGCTTCCTTTGGCTGAGGAGCTGCTGATTGTTAGCCGTTGCATCGAGTCACTTGCCTTCATGGCCTGCATGGAAATTCTTGATCCTGAAAGGAGAAGAGACCATCCAGTTGTTACATTAGACGCCTTAGCTAGTCAGCCTTGGAGTAATGAGACAGTTAAGGCTATTCTCAGCCAAGATTTGTGGATTAAAGATCTCATCGCTCTGCCATTTCCATTCTTCAAGAGGATAATATCATCTCTGAGAAGACAAGGGATGAAGGAAAAATATGTCAGCCCCATAGTTCTTTTCTATGCAAACAAATGGGTACTTTCTAGAAAAACTCACCAGTATTGGCTGGACGCTAGGAAGGATGGAAAAGCTGACAATGACGTTGAGGATGATGACGCTGATGATACTAATGAAAAGGTTTCCAAGATTCTTCAAGGGATTCTTGATTTGCTCCCTATGGGAGAGAAAGCGAGTAAAGTAATCCCCGTTGGATTTTATTTCTCTTTGCTTTCAAGATCACTTCAACTTGATTTAACAAGTGAAAGTAGGGAAAAGTTGCAAGATCAGATTGCGTCCCTACTATACTTGGCTCGAATGGAAGATTTCCTCCTTCCGGATAGCAGCAATGACTCCATTTCTTCCTGCATTGAGTTATCAGTAATGAAGAGCATATTTTCAAAATATGTGTCCTTCAACATGGAGTTAACTCATACACCTTCACCAAGAAACTACATCGTCGCTGAACTTTGGGATGTATATCTAACCAAGATAGCCACTGATCCACAATGGAGTTCGAAAAGATTCTTAGAGCTCATTGAAACTGTTCCAATGTCCAGCAGGCAAACGCACAATCATTTCTATAGAGCTTTAAGCACTTTTCTCATGGTAAGTTTTCTACATAATATAAATTTAAAGGCACATTTCTGTATAATTCAATCAACTCACACCTCTAAAGTGAATGCATAGGGCTGTCGATATACTGTTGAAATTTCTTTCCTCAATAAAGATAAAATTTCCATTTTATCCAGGCACATCCAGATATGTCACAAGAAGAGAAAGGATTGGTGTGCAAATACCTCAATTGCCAGAAACTTTCGCAAGAAGTGTGCATTGAAGCAGTTCAAAATGAATTGATGCCGTTGAGACTTATTGTCCAGGCGCTGTTTGTTCAGCAACTAAACACACAGCAAGCTTTTAAAGAATGTTCAGACTCGTTCCGATATGCTCAATGTGGAGAATACTCTGGAAGCCTCTCAAGTACAATATATCCAAATTCCAAAAGCCAGAATTTGGTTGAGAGTCCATGTTTGGGGGGAAGTGAAGGAGGCAGCAAAACACTAAGCTTCTTGTTAAAAGATTCAGCAGTGCAAAGGTCCGAATTCTCAAGGAAGGAATATGAATCCACGAGCTTCAGAATCCAAAACCTTGAAGAAGAATTGATGTCCTTGAAGAAAACGCTTCAACTGCAGCACATATCTAAGCAAACAGAAACCATCTCCAAGAAAGTTGAACCAGTTTCCGCAGATTTTCAAAGCTTGAAACCATATGGTCTAGAGGGAAGAACACCAACCAAGAAGAGCATTGGACAAGTAACTAGTTGCATTGGTTCTGTGAATTTTTCTTCCCAAAAACGATATGCTACTAGGTTACTTAAGATTTTCCGGAGGATAACTTTGTTTGGCAGAGGAAAATCAAGAAAAAAGCAAGGTGGAAATGGCCTTAGGCCAAAGATATTGAACTTTTAAACTACAACTACATTGCTGATCAAGGACCACAAAATATGAGAGAGTATATTATTTTACCAAATTTTGATGTAAGAAAGTTCATGTAAATAGCAAGGGAATCAAATAAGAACATGTCAGTGGACGTTGATATTATTATAATGAATCATAAGCTGTTGTACTTTGTTGAACATATGCAATAGCCAAACTGTTTTTACAATGCCCTACATTTGCTTAGATATATCACAGAATGACATATTTTGTTCCACAAAAGGAGCCTCTTTTCCACTTCTGCATTGGACTCACATCTCAGAGAGCAGTGGCTGACTATGGCCATAATTACATTCAAGCAAATAAACAACTAACCAATAAAGGATGTCTTTGACCCTCGAAACACTTCAGATAAGAATTGGAAGTAGCAACTCAATCACCTCACTGATCAAGAATGCAAGGGAACAGGAATACTTAGTCCAGATATTTTGTGATGCTTTTGCTAAGAATAAGAGTTTGTCATAACAAGACGGTTTTATATACACATTTAGAAACTGTGAGGAGCCTATAAGTCTTTCACTGAAAAGGAAAAACTACAAGTCAACAACTACATACCCTGTGTATTCCCACAGGTGGGGTCTGGGGAGAGTACCTAGCTTACCCCTACCTCGTGGAGATAGAGAGGCTGTTTCCAAAAGACTCTTGGCTCATGTATCACATAAATGCAGTTTGAAAAAGACAATATAGAGGTAAAATCACTGAAAAGAAAAGCGTCCAATAATAAGTTAAGCCTCTATAATCTATATATCAATCAGAAAAGTGAAACAAATGCAAGACTCAAGTATGTTTTTTATTTGATTAATTATTGGTTTAAATATCACAAGAAAAGCCAGATAAGGTATAGAAGTCCTAAAAGCGCAAGGGAGGTCCTATATGTACATACAGGAGCATGAAATTGATCAAGTGTTTCATCAGTATAATCCATTTTCTTGCATCCAAGCACAACCCTCTCTAATAAAATCACCACTGCATCACAGTGTAGCTAGTATCTTCATTTGACTTAATCATCAACATGTTTCTGCTTACACAGTGCAAAAAGACGAGAAAATTAAGTACCAAAAGACAGCTGAGGGATTACTTTTAACATACAAATTAACAATGACCAAGAATCTGCTTCATATATCAGATCATGAAAAATTATTCTGTAAGTTGTGTTTGGCTTTGTCAAATTCATAAGATCCTAGATTATTAGTACTGCTCTAAATAAAGTATGCTAATGTGGATCAAGCGAACAACTCTAGAAACCAAAAGCAGCTACAACATCAACAAATCTACTTCAATCCTAAACAAATTGGAGCCACTATATGAATCAGTCAATAAGCAATATCTGTTCTGCTCAATTTGGTCTGTGTTATTCCAACACTCAACTCTCCCCGCAAGTCTTGTATTCATAAGATGGAGTTAGGTTTTGAATTTCAGTTTTACACTGAGGACGTGGAAAATAAATTTGAAAAAGAAAAAAGACTATGTTTCTTCTTCAACAAGCTCTATCATAAACAACCTATCTAGCTTCACAAGGTAAGGAGTAAGGATGTGTACACACCACCCCTACCCATATGCCACTTTTGTGGGATTACAATGGGTATGTTGCTGTAAGAAGAAAATTGATTTCATTTTCCTTAATTTCTTCCAGCTCATTCTACTCGGACCCAAAAAGGAAAAACTTGGAAACAGTTCTTTTGTTTTCCTTTCTCTAATTACCAAGGAGAAAAGATTCTTAATTCTGTTAATATAATGGTTTGTAGTACAATCATCTTTTACATAAACATTTGCATCCTTTCTTTTTCGCCACTCGCCAAAATAGAATTTCAGATAATCACCAAAAACACTGGTATTGCAGCATGAACATAACAGGGATCTATGAACATGAAGCACTCCACACTTCCTAGGATATCATTTATAAGATTAAATATAGCAAAAATACATCAAAATAATACAGTGTAATAAAGAAGGTATACATATCATTCATGCGGACATTCACTAGACCTAACATGGCCATAACTGAGACAATGGTTTCCCTTTGTGGCACGTCATCATACAGTCAAGTACAACTTCTCTGAGCTTCTTCTCTACATCTTCAATCGAAAGGGTTGCATCAATAACCTGCAATAAATCAAGGAAACAACATCAACAAGGCAAAGCTATCACCAAGGCTTTGGATAAAAAAAAACTGATCAGCCTGTTATTTGATTCATGAAAAAAAAGTGAATTTATGTGTATAAAGAAGATCAAATCGGAATTTGATCAGTAGTGTTTAGTCAATGTCAGATTATGTTTCTGCTTAGTCACCATAGACATGCCAATTAAATATCAAAAACATCCCAACTAACTCGGAAAGTACTGCTGAGTCAAAAACCAAATGACGGTATTCTACAACTAGTAGGTTATCAGACTAGTTGCTATATTTACTTAAACAGACATTTCTATTTCCGTCGACAAATGGAAAACAAGTCACCTTCCACGAGGAATCACAAAGAGACAAATAAGATCCAGCCACCTTTTTCTGAAACTCAAGTTGTTCATATCTTTCATCTCCATAACCTCCTCTTTCAGCAGCTTTCTAGTTATCATAGAATTGAATCATTAATAAACAGTCATGATAACAACAATGGGAGCATATCTTTCAAATTCAAAAATATAGCTGAAAAGGATTAGTTAACAAGACAAGCGATAGGAGAATAAATTCTAAAAGGTAAGACTGGTTTTAAACCTGCATAATATGGAAAGACAAGTAAAAAGGGAACAGCTGATCCTCAATAACAGAGTAGATTGCTCAAGAAATCCACATATATCCCAAAGACAGGCTTCAAATTAGAAAATTGCATTGACGATATCTCTCTTAACTTAATACAGGTGAAAAAGAAGGAAAAAAAATACCTCTGGTGATATGTCGAGATATACAACCAGATCTGGAGCTAACAACCCTATTTCTGGAGCCTGCAGTAAAAGATCAGTGTTAAACTTGCTAGGAGATTTTGAAATTGCAACATCAATGAAGTAAGACATGATTTTACCTTACACCATTCAATATCAAGTCCCTTGGCAGAGGAAAATGCCACCCCAGAATAAGAATAGCGGTCAACGATGAGAGTAGTTCCACTCTTCAGCTTCTCCTCCATTAATGATCTGCAGTTTCTCAACAGAAATTAATAAGTTACGGGCACACCAGGCTAAACGCATGTTAAGTTCTACAATGATCATGAGCCAACTCACTGCATATTTTCAGATACACTATCCGACCTAGAATGAAAAAATATAGGTAAAACTTTTCAGTTAAATAAAAATGGTATTTCAAAAGTGGGAATTCAACTATTGCCAGGAACTTTTCTATTTTCATCAATGCCTTTGCTTGAGAACAAACTACTGGGAATTCAACTATTGCCAAAAACTTTTCTATTTTCATCAATGCCTTTGCTTGAGAACAAACTACAAAGGGAATAGAAAATTAGTAAAGCATGCATATAAACATTTGATTATTCATTTTGGTGAGAACTTTCAAGCATGGTACCTGAAAGACAAATGTTGAATTAACTGAGGGGGGAGAAAAAGCATTTGCACAGCCTAACAAGCTCTTTAAACTTTTTTTATAAAATACTGCTCTAAATTGAAGACCACAATTTTTTAAGCTTTCTGCTATTCAGATTGACGAGCTAAATGGTCTTCATATATTCCAGGCAAATGACAATCATAGGCAGACAACTGTTCAAAAGTTCTTTAACCTGGTAAGAGTAGGGAGTCTATACCACTTAATTCCTTTTACATCCATTATACAAGGTTATTTTCATTTTCTGGTCCACAAAGGCAAAGTCTTTTTTATCAATTTGAAAGTAGCGGGAGAGAAAATGTGAATAATTAGCAAAAGCTGGTCTTCGTCAATGTATTCCTGCCAAGTTCTCTTGGTTTTCAATTTATCCATCTAGTGCTTGTAAACAATTATAAGGAAATACAGCTAGATTAAGTGAGAAAAGTACTTCCAATAGCATAAAGAAGTCCAAGCATGCCCCTGGTTTTGGTCTAGTGGTAAAGCAGAACTCGTGATAGGAGGGTTAAGTGCACGTCATGGATTAGAACACTACCGCAGACAAAAGCGTGATATTAAATGGAAAAGGATAGAGAAATGGGGCCATTATCCACAGACTATTGAACCGTGTGCCACTGGCCCTCTGTTGCAAGACTGGCAGTTGGCGGCTCACGAGCAACATATCAGGGATTCCTCAGTTATTCAAAGAAAGTCCCAGCGTTCATTTTTTAATCAAAAAAAGTCCCAGCATTTAAACCATCAGTTCAGATAGATAGTCAGCATATCAAATTAGGAGGATATATGACTACTGACTAACCATTTGATTGATTTGATTAATAAGCTAACCAATTCCATCTCCACATATACCTAGATATGGAAAGGATAGTGACAAATGTCATGCCTAAGGATTTTTGACAGACGGTGGTAGATAGCAAAGTCATGGGTACTCCACTGCATCGTTAAAATCATCAAATTTAAGTGTAGAACTATTTGAAAATTGATGGTAAAAATTATAATTAATACTAAATTATAAAAAAAAATAAAAAAGATCATTCTATATATTCAATTCTTCTTGGCCAACTATGAATAATAGCAGCATTGCTCACACTAAATTTATTTCCAAAATAAAAATTTTGTGCAATAGACTAGCCCTAGACTGAACATAAATTGAATAGTTTGATTTATTTACAAAATTTGTGAGTAAAAATTCTACAACGGAGAGTTTATTCTTTATACTATATTTGATTGAGCTTTTAGTATCAGAAGCCATTCAAGAAAACAGAAGGGGGATTACTTTTGGAAATTAAACAAACTGTGGAACTTAACAAAAGGGCTAAATCTCCTTCATGAAAGAAAGAGCTGTAACAAAGGAGACAAAAGGAGTTCCTTTTTGCCATGGAGAAGATGAAGTTCTTCAGTTTTGGAAAGTTGCAATTTAGAGAGAAAGGAGGAAAGTACATACACAAACAAGAAAGGTAAAATAAGCATCAGCTAGATGAGAAAAATATGGTTGAGGCGAGAATTGATCATGGGGCAAGTAGGATTTTACAACTCTTTGACCCACCATAAAACCAAAACATCCACTGAGATTTTATTTTCCAGGGTGCTCACTGATCTCTTTTGTTTGTTATTCAGTAACAACTATCTTTATGTATATATATAGTCAGGCTCGACAGCAGTATGTGCTCGAGCACCCACATGGCCCTACGTGGGTGGTGGGTGTGCCCCTGTTGACTGGGGACATGACCAAGTACTGAACTCTGACAGGTAATCTCTGTGTATCAGACACATTGAGCATTACAATTTACACACTACATATGGGCAATGCAAGTAAGGCTGTGTGAATTGAACAAACCTCTTCTCCCAACGATTTGCACTGAAGAGAAGATGGATTGCATGGTCATCCAACTGTGATTTGTTAGCAAGATAAGAAGAAATCATTTGCCCAACGCCTGTATTTCTGTCAGGAAATCTCCACGACTCAACTGAATGTCCCTGCTCATCCAAATACTTGTACAGTCTGCCAGATTGCGATGTCTTCCCACAACGATCCAGCCCTTCTAACACAATTAAAGCACCTCTGGAGCTGCTGCTCTCTTTATTCTCCATATGAATAAGTCTTGAAGGCTTAAAACGTAACTTCAAATCCAAGCTAGACTTCAATGAAAACAAAGCTGCCCAAGTTCCAAATTTTCTAGGAAAAGTCGAAATTGTCTTTGGTACAAAGCTTCTGCTGGAAAACAAAGTTTCCTCCACTTTTAAAGTCCTTCGCCTAAAATATTTAACACAGAACACATTAGATCTACATGACATATAGAACAAACTTTACAAGTTAATCCCCATTTAACTTATTCTCACAAACTAAACTCCAAACATATACTCATATAATGCACCTCACAGAAAAGACTCTTATCCTATTGATCATCCACTCATTGATATTTTATCAAGCATAATATGCACATAAATATTTACATCAGGGTTATAAAAATTAAAACTTGGAAACCCCAAAGTGAATTTTGAACCCCTAAACCACTAACTCAACCTGTTCGAGGGATTCAAAATATATATACCTACCTAAAAATAAAAAAAATTAACCTTATACTCACAATATAATTTTTCGTCGAGGAATTCAGCTAAACACCCTCCCTTCCCTAGATCTGCCCCTGACAGTATGAAACACCCATATCAAGGGAACGCAAAACCTATGTATAATTCTTGAGCTTTGCTACTAAGAAATTCTGCATAAACTTGGCGAAAAATCTGAAATACACACAGTACAATAATAAATTTATCAATAAATCAAACAAATTTTCATCTTTTACAAAGAGATTCACTATTTCTTCGTAATCGAACAAAATTCAAATGAATCGATCAACAACCAAATACACAAATTTCAGTAAAGGGAAACTTACAGTGTTGTGGTGAGTGCGAAATTGCTCATATCACTGAATACCTAAAAACCTATTTTCCGCGCCTCTTTTGAAAAGTACCATTTTTTTATTTGGCGCCTTTTAGGGTTCTTCGGGTTATTTGCATAAATAACCACTTATGAAGTTTCTATTTAAAACATAACCATTTACTAACCTGTGGCTTGAGGAATTGAGAGGTTTTTTTTTAGGACAAATTACTTAACTACACTCATTTACTTACCTTAATATCCATTTATCCCTACTTATTTCAAAAATCCTTTATTTTACCGCATGTATCCCGTGCACAACGCTATGTATCTCGCTATGTGAAATGTATCAAACGCTATGTATCTTGTGCACAACGCTATGTATCCCGTGCACAACGCTATGTATCCCGTGCACAACGCTATGTATCCCGCTATGTGGAATGTATCAAACCTAATGTATCCGGTGCACAACACTATATATCCCGCAAACATCATTTTTAAGAGATTTTTGGTAAATAGAAAACTAAAAGGAATAGAATGTTATTTAGTACTTTCCTATAATTTATACTTTTTTTAACTCTATAAAGGCAAGTAATTAAACTTCATATCAACAGTTTGAAGCTTGAACAGTTACTTGCCAATTTTAAAGTATTGATCTAAAGTTTAAACTATTAAAAATCTGAACTTAAAAATATTTGTCAAAAATTTAAAATAGTACAAGACAACATCATACTAGTTAGAATTGTATATATATTAAGTGAGAATTGATCTCTAATTTTCTAGATAAATAACTCAACATTCAATCAATGCACTATTTAATCTTTTTTATAGCATAGATTTCATCATATAATATTATCTCAATTTCAAGAAATGTATACATACAATATTTATTTCGCATTCATATTTTTTTTTTTAAATAGAAAAAAGATGCAAAAGAAAGAATGGATTTGCAATATAGAAGTGGACACTTTTAAACTTTAGTTACATTTGCAAAAAAAAAAAAGGTAGATGAGTTTTTAAAAATAACTTTGATAGTGAATACTGATTGTGATTATAGCATGTAAATATTCCCATGTTCTCTTTTATATATATATATACTAGATATGGAACCCCGTGCCAGCACGGGGTCCAATATATGTTACGGTTTCTGTTTTAATTTATGTGGTACCTACAAGGAGAGAATTCATTGTGGTTGAGAAATTTATAAGAAGGCTGATTAGTGTTTCAAAGGGTAAGAAAAATTATTTGGAGAAAAAATCATTCTATTTATGAAATTCGTATCAAATTAGGAGGAGAACAAGCAAAAATTTATTTTGTGATTTGAAAAGAGAGAAAATTAGATATTATTTCTTTCAACCTCATTATTCTTCTAATTTCTTTCTTCTTTTATTTTGTCTTGATTTTTTGTATCTTTAATTAAAGTTTTTTTTCTTATTTATCTTTAATTAAAGTTTATATATATTTTCTTAAAAAAGAATTTAAAAAGATGATCATATTTAGTTCCTTTCCTCATCAATGCTATTAATCTCATAATTAGTGTTATTTATATTATTTTCTTAATTACTTTTTTTTCTTTCATTTAATTATTTATTTGAAGAAATTAGTTATTATAACTTTATAAGAATTACACATGTATTTTTACATAATTGATTTGTTATTTTTAAAATTTTTGGATCATTCTTCATCTTAAAGTTTCTATCTATATGTAATAATAAAGCTAAAATAGAAAATGTGGGGTGACACCTTCTTAGCAATAGATACTTATTTATTCT
>NC_064290.1:9888390-9901412 GCF_019186545.1 Solanum stenotomum | reverse complement strand
ATTTGATTTAATTATATAAAAATCTTATAGTGCAAAGTTTTTTAGGAACTTCCAATGTAAGGAACTTGAAATTTTTGAAAGATTAAAGGAAAAAAAACAAAAGAAAAATTAGTTGAAACGTCAAAAGTATAACGATAACCACTTGGGGAGGTGTTACTCAAAAGGACAAGATGGATATACGACTTAAATTTTTATCCTTACTTAGAGAGGTGCACTCAATCATTATTTTATTATTATATGATACTTTAAATGTGGGTTCACACATCTATATTTAAATATTTTTAAAAAATATAACACTATTATATATGATCTATATAGGGGAGCATGGGTTCACGTGAACCCATGGCACCCCCTCTAAATACGCCCCTGAATCTAAACCATCAATATCATAATAACTATTATGCATTAAAGAAAGTTCAAGGTTAAGACAATATTTTTAAAAAAATATTCATATATCGATATTTTACCACTAAACAAGAAATTAATTTTTTTTATATGCTTCAATTGGTTCAAATCTATTTTTAAGTGAAAAAATAGTTTGATCTACTCTATCTCAATATTTTACCACTAAATAAGAAATCAATTTTTTTTTATATGCTTCAATTGGTTCAAATCTATTTTTAAGTGAAAAAATAGTTTGATCTACTCTACATATATAAAGTAATCAACTCTAAAAGATTCTTCAAGGGACTTTGTGATTTCGTTATCTATATTTTCATCAAACTGTTTCTTACTAAATTTAGGTTTATATTCATCTAACATGCAATTTCCTTAGTAGAAATAATAGCACTCATATAGCATATAATTTTTTTCTTAAAAAACAACATATATAAGTAATTAATTTTTTAGAATAGGAGCCCCCCAAAAAATGACCCCCAAGCGATAGCTTTAGTGGCCTAGGGTTAAGACGGCCCTGCCTACCATAAACAAAAATATGTTATTTAAATGGAGAAGGATAGAAAGACGATCATTTTATTACAAAAACTAAGATTAATTATCTATAGTTGTATAATATATTTTATGCTTAATTATATACCGTAGCAGTTTAACAACTTTTTAAATGATCAGCATAATAAATTTAAATTAATTGTATAAAGTTCGTTTTGTATCTATTTGTTAATTCTTGTATTTAAACATTATAATTAGATGTAAAATATTCGATACAAAGTTTCTATATGCATCGTGTAAAAATCTAAGTTAATCCAATTAGCGGAGGGATAATTATATCTTCTTCTTCTTCTTTTTTAGGTAAAATAAAGTTTCCATATATATTTTCTGGTTATATAAAACGTGCAAAAAGATTAAAAAAAATAAAAAATAATATATATATATATATATATATATTTGTATGTGTGTGTGTTTTTGGTTATAGAAAACGTGTAAAATATAAAAAGTTACCATAAAATGTAAAAGAAATTCCATAAAGAAAGTTTCCATCATCATTAGGGAATAGGAGTAATAATAATAATCCGAAAAAGAAACGAGTAGGAAAGGGAAATCCTAATCCAAGATAACATGTAAAGCCTATATATATATTACCCTTTACCCTTATATATAAGCCAACAAGATAGAGTACCAACACAGCTTTAGAAAGTTGTACCAATTGCATTGAAATTGTACTACACCATTTGAGTCTAATTCACTAGAAAATAAACACGTGTCCTTTTACCTTTTTCCAGTTTTCAATTATCTTGCTTTGGTTCTTTCTTTGTTCAAATTTTTCTATGTTTTATTCTCCTCATTCACACACTTGCCGGAGAAGGAGAAGAAGAACTTAGAGATGGAGGAAGAGCAATTGATGGAAAATTAGAGAAGAGTGATTCGATTCCTAATTGATGCATCAATTTGGTGATGAAATTTCTTATTTGACAACCGAAATTGGAGGTAATTTTTCATTCTAATTATAAATTTATGGGGGTTTCCTTCTAATTTTTATCTCTAGATTTAATTTGCATTTGCAGAACAAATTGCATATATTTTTTGATGTGATAATGAGGCAAACACATGCTTTAAAGTTATGAAGATATAGACTTCATCAAAAGCTCTTCTCGCAATTCTCAAAATTTTGTATCTCAATCTCTTATCGTGATTAGATTTTCTTATTTTTGGTGAGTTCTATCACCCTTTGAGAAATATAGGAATAATAAATAAATAAATAAATAAATGCAATAAATTGGTTCTTTATTAGCAAATATAAAGGACGGATTGTGAATCTGACAAATATAGATGCAATAAATTTTTGATTTGAATGTATAATCTTTGCATGTGTATCTTTGGGATTTTAAACAAAGTTCTCTGATTTTTCATTCAATCGTGTGTTCAAAGTTCATTGTGTGTTTTGATTTTGTAGCTTTCATCATTGCTCAAATTGATTTTTTTTTCTCCTTCTTGGTTTCTCAGCTTGAGTTGCATGTCAGTACTTACCTTTGCTCTCCATTGTACCAAAAGTGTTTGATAGTATGCCTAAATGAACTTTCCCCCTTCTTTAACTGTACATTTATAGAAATTTCTACTCAAATTTCCTGCTTATTGCACTTCATTGCTGGTCTGGGAAATTCTTATCTTCTCTGTTTAAATGTTTGTCCTTTCTTTTTTCCTGTTTGTTGGTGAAATCTTTCTTAACTTAGTGTCACTCATTTGTTGGTAATCACCTTTTTGTGGGTATACTTTTTTGCAATTCTTCCTGCTCCGTATTGGTATGTGGGTTATAATTTTGTTGCATGCATTAATTAATAAGTTCTCTTCACTGTTGGTCTGTTGTGTTTGTTGTGCTCTCCTTCTCCTCCTGTTATGTCTATGAACATATGCCTCTTTCTCTTCTTGCAGCAACTATCCAAATATATTTTTGTTGTATGTATACATTGTCATTATCGAGACCTTAGACGTTGACAAAAGAATTTTATGCATGTTTAGAATATGTATACAACACTTTGTTTTTTATTGTCAATGTGTAAGAGCTTCGACATAAACAAAAGAATGTGCGTCTTAGTTTAATATATCACAAATTGAAGAGAACTCTAATTGGTGTTGCTCTCTAACTCTTCCTACCCATATTGTTGTTAAGATATCTTGGGTGGACATATGGTACTAAGATTCAATATTGATTGAATAACAACTGATACTCTTGATTGGACTTGCAAAGTCCAAATTGTGGACATGACTCGAGAGCGAGAAAGTTTGGAGAAGAACATCAAATTTCAAAATCTGATTTTGAAAGACGAAGAGAAGAAAGTAACAAGAGTTGTATCTGAATCTTCAAAAAATATTGATGAGATCCATTCCTAACATTATTGGTGCAAGGACTGACAACCAATGAAGAAGACAAATGGGTCACACATACAAAAATTATCAATCCCACTTTCCATCTAGAGAAGCTAAAGGTTTGTCATTGCTTTGCTTCCATTCTTCCTCCATACACTTTGTCATTGGTCAACCGGAAATCAATATGTTCACAATTTTTAGTACACGATAGATAGAATGCTGGCTCTTGCTTCCTTGGCTACTACTCCCTCAATGTCTTTCTATCTCCTTTGATTTGTCTTCTTTATCGTTCAATCTAAACTTTTATGTATTATGTGTACGACTATTTCAAGTAAATTCTCTATAGTATACATTCTAAATCTAATTCTTGGGGTATTAATCTCCACTATGGATACACGAATAATTATTTGGATTAATCGAAAATTATTTCTCCATCTGTCAGAAAAAGCAACATCTTAAGGAATGTCAATGTGCCAGGTTGCCGTGATTAGAAAAGTTTTAGCTTTACTAACTAATTAAGCATTATAATGGAGAATTAGCATAATATGCAAAAACAGTTTAATCTCATATGACCACCACCATGTTGGTGTTCTCTTGAATACATCCAAAAGTATTCATGATATCTAAGGGCCCTTGTAATATGTAGTTTAGACTTCATATTAACATTCCTTCACATCCAATTTTGTGTATGTAGTTTAGACTTCATATTGACAGTCCTTCACATCCAATTTTGTTGTGAATTTCATAGCTTAGGTATAATTGTTATGTACATTAATCTTCTGCATCATCTTCGTAATACTATACATGTGGCTACTACATGGGTCCAATAAAAATACTATACATGTGGCTACATATAACATGTGCGGCACAAAATTGACAAATATACTTACCTTTGACCCTTTGACAGTGATTCCGCATTATCTTTGAAACTTAAAACAGGGTATTTTCTAAATCAGGAGCAAAACAGAAATATGGATGATTATGGAACATTAAAGAGGTAGGAAATTTAGTTATTTCTGAATGTTGCGTATCCTTACTCCTTTATGTTTGTCATTCCATCGTCTACCAATTCTATATTTCCATTCATTCTGTTGTTTTGAAATATCATAGTTTAAATATTTGCCTTGTAATACTGATAGATTGAATGTTGTTATTTTTTCCTTCCAGCAAATACCTTTTATTCTGATTTTTGGTAATATCAGAGTTAAAATGCCTGTTTTGCTGATGTTGTATGATAATGATAAGTTGGGATTTGTTATTCTTTTTCTTCCGGCAAGCATTTCTATATTTTGCCATCACTCATCAGATGAATGAAATCCTTTTGGTTGTTGCATTGTGCTGGTTTTGTACTTTAGAAGTATTAGAATGTCAGAGATTCAACATTTACTCTCTATAGCTTATTGAAATGTGAAATAGTTACACGTGTTGAGTGTTGCTCCCATTGATTTTCTTCTAAAAAAGGAAAACTACATATCGAGGGAGAGAAGACGGATGACTCATGGGCTTAACTTCATCTACATCTACAAATTGGGACAAGCTCGATGCCATGAAACAAGCGTGGGACGAACTCTGTATCACATAATTGTACACAAAGTTATGTCAGTTGTATTATCAACGATTTAATTTTTCTTAGCTTCTCAAGTAGACACGTGAATTGCACTTTAATTGCAGTCCGATGATTTGTTTCTTCTTGGACACGTGTCTACCTTTTTGTTTAAGTCTCATTTTTGTTTGCTCTTATTAGTTCTTACGAGGTCATGCTTGATGGTCTCTTCTGTTCTTTGAGATTCAGTAATTAGAAGTAATCACAATTTGGTATGTGGACCTTAGTTTTCTACTCTTTTGAATATAGTTTCTAGCTAAAGATTTCTACATGTATGTTACTAACTGCTTGATTTGGACATGTATTGTATTTATTTGGTGAATTTAATCTCTATATAGACAATTAATTAGTGCAGAAGTTACACTGTCTCACAAAAATCTTAGATATCAAGAATGACTATGGTCTATGCCTTAACATCTTTTTTCTTCACTGTTTACTAATCCTCTCTACAAACCTCCAAGATTCAGGCTATTATTTGGTAAGAATTGGACGGATTTTTTCTGATCTTGCTTTATTATTATCGCTACTAATTTGGTATATTTTGTATATTTTTTACTTACTTATTGTTTTTGAATATAATTTCTGGCTAGAATTTCAAGTACATGTTTTAGTTATTTTACTTGATCTACATATGCGTTATATCTCTTTGATTAATTTTTTCTTTGTTATTATCTAATTAGTGCATTATTACATCGTCATGTGGCAAAATTTAAGCTATAAAAAATGACTGAAATTTAGAAGTGGATTGTGGACCCGCAATATTTGATGTTTGTCTTGAGTCATTTTATATGGAGTACTTGATTTTTTTCCCTTCTTTTGCTGCAGCAAGGAAAGTGGTTCATCATGTTGGCTGTTATGTCTTTCACATGCTAAAGGTATGAATGTAATTGAATTTTCGTAGGTTCCTTTCTTTCTTTTTACTTCTAGTGGATTTCTCCTTGCTACTGTTCTTGCTCTCGAGTTTCAAGGATGTTTGCACTTTTGTTGTTGTGTGTTCAAGCTCTAGATATGTTTTTTCAATCAATCTTGCTCATACCTCCTTTTTTTCCTTCATTTTCCCCTCTTTCTCGGTTGTTGCTCAATTACTTTCACACTTCTTAATTTTCCAATTCACTAACATTTGTGGGTAAATCTATGAGTATCATTGGAAGGCGATAGCGGCAAAGTAACAGGTGATGGTAGTAATTTCATTTGTTTTGTGTTCCTTTTTTTTTTGAGTATTATGTTCAAATTTGGTTAGATCGAAGTTCAACGGATCACATCTTCGATTTTCTTTAATTATTCTTTTGCATGTATGTTATGTTTTTTTTGTGTTGCATAAATCGACTTTGTCTAATGACTTGCCTGTATGCTACCATTATTGGAACAAATATTGTGTGATAACTCTCCCTCAGTACTATAAAAGTAGCACAAAAGTTGAATAAATGAGAAGGAAAAAAAGGATTAAAAGCTGAAGAAAATCAATTGATACATCTAATAAAGTGGGACACTGCCACATTGGAGAAGATGATCGTAGATTTAGAAATAAATAGAATAGGAGTAAGAAACGGTAGTTTACTCATGAAGTGGTTATGGAGATATATTGTGAAAGAAGAGGCACTTTAGAGAAGGGTGAATATGAAAGTATGGGGTAAAAAAGGTGAATGGTGCATAAATAAGTTTATAGAGCCATATGAAAATATTGTATGGAAAACATATAAGCAAGAATGTGGATCTTTTTGAACTAATGCACTCTTTGTTTTAGATGATGGAAGCAAAATAGTATTCTGGCATAACAACAGATGAGATCACCTACTTTTATTTCATGTTCTTATGGATATAACTCCTTCGCAATTCAAAAACATTTGATATACTTTTCAATTAGTAATTTTGGATCCTTGCTCGCTTTAATAATTAATGCCTCGACTAAGCTAAGGTGGCAGAAAACAATCAAGGTCTAGAGACAGAACAACAAGCAGGCTAAACTATGGGAAGGGTTAATTTCAGATTCTCTTAAATTTCAAGCCTTCAGGTACAATTTCACAGACTTTTTTCAGGCTCTACAAATTTTGGCCCCCTTTTCTTCAAAAAGAAACATAGTGTTCTGTTTGGTGTACTGATAATGATTAGTGCCAGATTATGGTGTTGTATATAGTATTAATAGTTGTTCTTGGATAAAAGTTACAGTTTTAGTATTGGGATATAAAACTTGGAAACACTTCACCCCTAGAATCAACTTTTGCAAGTAACCTAGATTTCTTTTGTTATTTTTGCAGTAGATAATTTAATCATATTTATAATAATGATTGAAAACAATTCTGAGATAAAGGGGATGATCCTAAACAAACAAAGAGATTATTGTTTTGCCCATTGTTATTGGAAGACCAACTATTTTGCAGATTTCATGGCTAATTTTGGAGAGAATCACAAGGAGAAGATTTTCTTCACACAAGCTCCGACTCTACCAAAGCCAAAGCTCCCCTGAAGAATGACTCAGACCAAGTTCCAACTTTTAGAATTAAAACTCATGTCAAGCAGTTAACTTTTGTATAGGTTATGCTAATCCTTTTGCATAAATTTTTCAGCCCCTAATATGTTTTTGGTGGTGTCCTCCAACATAGCTATAGATTTTTTTATAGTCACTAACTCTAGAATAGGGATTATTGTGTATATTGCTGAATATTCATCCTTTTTGTAACTAGGAAAAGGTTTGGGAATTAATCTCATCCCTTCTTATCTTTCTTTATGAAATAAAAAGGTTGGGTTTGCAACCAAAAAAAATAGTAACTCTACGTGGGAATTTTCCATAGCATGTGGCAGCACCTCTTCATTTTCATCCACTTAATGAGGTATACGTATGAATTATTTGAGACACATAATATGGAATGAAGAAGTTTTCACATTTTTGTGATTGTACTATGGCCATGGGATAGGCTTTTACTTAAATAAATTGTTGTTCGGCTTTTGATTTATTGAATTGCAAATCTCAGGTCAAGAGTAGTAAAGCTAGATTGTTTTTATCTGAAAAGAGACAACTCAAATCATTAATATTAAGAGTAAGGCAAATGGCAAATCGGGTTTGGCAGATCATGCACTCCATTTCTCTGTATCATCATTTTTAATTTTGCTTAAACTATGGTTAATGTTCAATAACTTAGATAACATTTTTTTGGGTGCAAGTTGTTTGAGTTGTGTCAACATTTAATGTCTTCTATTTTATCTACCTTATCAATGATTTTGCAGATGCTTGAGTGAATACATTTTATTTCCATACTTGATCATCCCTTTCTCTAATTTATATACACAACTTGAATAAATTGTTTCTTGCAATACATATAGCTGAATAATTTTCAGCATACTTTTTTTTTTATCGAGAGCAAATCAACTATGTTGGGCCCGTGCTAAGTACGGGCCATGCCCTTCTAGTATATATATATATATATATATATATATATATATATACATGAAATAGTGAATTGTTTCATTGATGATAGTCGAAGCTGGAGTTCTCATCCATCTAACTATGATTTACCTTTTATTTTCTGTATTAATGTAATGAACAAATCGTGTGATTTTTTATTTATTTTTTGTGTTTCTATTTTTGTAGTAATGTCTTACGTTATTATTATTATTGCATTCCACTTAAACTCATACTACTACTTTTACCACCCAAAGTCCCTAAATAGTTATACTGACCATAACTAATCTTTGTCCACATCTCAAGACATTGCTAAAAAAATACTCCTCCATCCTGGTTTACTATTGACATGGTACCTTAAGAATTACTTAATAAATAGTAAAGCTAATATTAATATTTTGAGAAATGTATTAGATAATGAATAGAATCTAATAGCAAAGGTAAAATGAATACGCATAAATATATAATTCATCCAAATTAGACAAATAATGTTTGGACATTTTTTTTAATATTATGAACAAGTAAAGGTTTTTTTAAAAAAGAATATTTTAAAGATTTAAAATTTTATTTTTTTAACCCCACCCCCGACCGACCCCGTACCGGCGTACCGCCCCCTACCCCCTACCCCAACCCCGAAGCCCATACCAGCTCCCCCTCCACCCCCACCCCCCACCCCACCCCCAATTTTTATTTTATTTGTTAAAAAAAGTTGTTTTTTTGAAAAATATTTACAAATTTTCAAATTTTATTTTCTACCCACCCTACCCCGACTCCCTACCACCCCCCACACACAAAAAAAAAAATGTAAACTTTTGTTTTTTTTATAAAGTAAAAATAAATTTCAGTTTGAAAGTTAGGTCCTGAGTCGGGTGTGGTTGGATCCCGATTCAGAAGTTGGGGTCGAAATTCGGATGTGAAAGTCGAATTTTGGGTGTTGCATTGGTTAATGGTTGTCGGGTCCTGTTTTTGAAGTTGGGTCTCGATTCGAGTCGGAGTCAAATTCTGAATTAGTCAATCGTGTTCAAGTTCAGGTATTGGAGGCAGGTATTGGGTCGGATATCCCATAGTTCAAAAGTCAGGTCTCGAATCGGAAATAGATATCACATTTATGATGTTGATGACGATAAATGTTGGTTTTCTTTCAAAACTTCTTTTATATACAAACTGCATTTGATGTCAATAGGCAACTAGTTTTATTAAATTCGTTATCAACGTCATTTCTCCTCTTATATTCACTCCTTGTGTATCATGTGTTTTATCTATTTTGATGAAGATCTGAACTATAACGTAGAATTCAATAACACAAAAGCATATACAAATACAATATTGAACATTGTGGTATACAGGGGACCTCCTAGACACCTTAGTAGAACAAAAAGTAGTACAGAATAAAAATGAGACACATATTACAAGTGTGAAATTGGTGTGTTTGGTATGACGGAAAATATTTTGTTGGAACTATTTCTGATTTGTATCGTTATGTATCATTCATGATGGTTGATCTTGTTTTTGCTATTCTTGACAAAGGAAACAACAGAGTGACCAATTTTCTCACCCATCATGGTGGAAACAACAAATTAAAATCGGTCAAATTTATCTTTCATTATATTTTTTTAGTTAAAAGGTTCTCGTCATTATATTTTTGGCTCAAAAATACCCTCTAGGTTCTAACTATTTAAATGAACTGAAAAAACTTTTTCCTTCTAACAGTTTCTCCAAAACAACAAAAAAATGGATCTATTTTACCGTTGAACTATTTAAAATGAGATAATAATTCAGAGGTAATTTTTTATCCAAAACGTAATGAGGGGTCAATTCCCAAAATTCATATGCTTAATGCGAGTGTGCACATCTCTAGATGATAATATTATACAAAGTATTTTCTCTGTTTTATTTCATGTGACAATCCCCTTTTATCGTTTGTGAGGATGCTGATATTGATACAGCCGTTGAACAAGCTCACTTTGCTCTCTTCTTTAATCAGGTACTATTTCCTATCTATATTTCTTCATTGGGTATTGGTCAGGTTCATGTTAGATACTAACACCTATGACATACATTTTAAAGGGCCAATGTTGTTGTGCTGGCTCTCGGACCTATGTTCACGAGAAAATCTATGATGAATTTCTGGAGAAGGCAAAAGCACGCGCCTTGAAACGAGTAGTTGGTGATCCGTTTAAATCAGGCACAGAGCAGGGTCCTCAGGTATTGATGATCTCCTAACTAATCCACATTCTTATCTAAAATGCTGGAAACCAATGTATTAAACCTGTGCGACGAAAAACAAACCATATTTCCTTCCTTGTAAGTCTTTTTCTTAAGGTAATAATACTATACATAAGAGTTTTCCTGTCACAACAGATTGATTCAAAACAGTTTGATAAGATCATGAAGTACATTAGATCTGGTGTCGATAGTGGAGCTACTCTTGAAACTGGGTGAGCAATTTGGTAAAAGGGCTACTATATTAAGCCCACCGTCTTCTCTAATGTTAAGGTATATACATTTTCACTTTAATAGACATGATTTATAGCATCAACGTCCATAAATTGCCATAACTAACAAATTGTACAATTGTCAGGATGATATGCTGATTGCACAAGATGAGATATTTGGTCCAGTACAGTCCATCTTAAAATTTAAGTATGTGAGAACGATCCAATATATATGTTAACAGTACGTGGAGCTTTATTATCAACTTCTATTTATGGTATGCATTTGTTCATTACAGGGATCTTGATGAAGTGGTACGGAGAGCTAATAGTTCTCGGTATGGTCTAGCTGCTGGAGTATTTTCGCAGAATATTGACACTGCAAACACCTTGGCACGAGCCTTGAGAGTTGGGACGGTATGGATTAATTGCTTTGATACGTTTGATGCTACAATTCCTTTTGGTGGCTATAAGATGAGTGGTCAGAGAAGAGAAAAGGGAGAATATGATCTCAGGAATTACTTGCAAGTGAAGGCAGTTGTGACACCATTGAAGAATCCAGCATGGTTATAAACATAATACTCCTAAGCAATTTTTACAAATAAAACTAAACCATATATCATGATATCAAATTGCTCTAGTTTATGATGTTGATGACGATAAATGTTGGTTTTCTTTCAAAACTTCTTTTATATACAAACTGCATTTGATGTCAATATGCAACTAGTTTTATTAAATTCGTTGTCAACATCATTTCTCCTCTTATATATTCTCCTTGTGTATATGTTTTATCTATCCCGAATTCCCGATGAAGATCTAAAGTGTAAAGCCAATCTTATTGAAATTCTGAGAACAGAACAACTTATTCAGTTATAGGGTGAATCTCACACAAAAGCATATGAAAATGCAATACTGAACATTGTGGTATAACCGCGGACATCCTAGACACTTTGGTACAACAAATGGCAGTACAGAATAAAAATGAGACACATATTACAAGTGTAATGTTTGGAAAGAATAAGATTACTGGTGTGTTTGGTATGACGGAAAATATTATCCATAAAATATTTTGTTGGAACTATTTCTGGTTTGTATCGTTAAGTATCATTCATGATGGTTGATCTTGTTTTTGCTATTCTTTACAAAGGAAACAATAGAGTGACCAATTTTCTCACCCATCATGGTGGAAACATGTTTTTTCTCTTTAGGAATTACACTTCCTTTCTTAGGAGTGAACGGAAATACGCCACTTTTGCTTTCTCCGATTTTCTCTGCTTTTCCCTTCCCTTTGCTTTCCTTATCTGCCATCTTTCTTTTGCTCTCTTCTTGTTGTTCTTGCTTTGTTTGCTATGTGAATTGTGTGTGTCTAACCAACAAGGTAAAGAAGCTTCTTATAGGCCTAAGAATCCAATTCTCATACACAATTTGGATAGTAATTTCTTGTGTGTCTATGTGTTAGTGTATTTGTGTTTATGTGTTTGTGTAGTTTGTGTGTGTTTTAAACTAGTCAGCATGAGTTGAAGCAAAGATCATGTTGTGAATTATGTGCATTTTTGTGAGTTGAAACTAGTCAACTTGAACTCCAACAAATTGAAGATCATATTTTGTGTGTGTGACTTTTGTTGTTGTTGTTGATAATAGTATGTATTGTGTATGTGTGTTTATAGCTAGTCAACGTGAGATTAAGAAAACATTATATATTGTGTTGTGTGCCTTAGGGGAAAAACAAAAAGGAACCTCACAACTATTTAATATCAGTCAAATTTACACTATTATATTTTGGGGTCAAAATTATGCACTAGTCGTTATATGTTTTGCTCAAAAATATCCTCTAACTATTTAAATAGACCAAAAACATCATTCCTTCTAAAAATAACAAATTCAATGTTAAAAAAGGACAAATTACTTAACTACACTCCTTTACTTACCTTAATATCCATTTATCCCTACTTATTTCAAAAATTTCAAAAATTCCTTATTTTACCTATGTATCCCAATGTATCAAACGCTATGTATCCCGTGCACAACGCTATGTATCCTGCTATGTATCAAACCTAATGTATCCCGTCTACAACGCTATGTATCCCGCAAACATCATTTTTAAGAGATTTTTGGTAAATAGAAAACTAGAAGGGATAAGATGTTATTTAATACTTATAATATGTGGTTCCTATAATTTATACGATACTAGTATGTTTTCCTTCCACCACCCTCATAATAATATTGTTAACGATGAAGACAACAATCCAAAAGAGAAGGTGATTGATGATAGTCGAAGCTGGAGTTCTCATGAAATTAACGATGATCTTGGTCACAAAATTAAGAATAT
>NC_064290.1:9821207-9888273 GCF_019186545.1 Solanum stenotomum | reverse complement strand
AATGAAGATAAATAAGCATGTGCTTCTCTAATATTTTCTATCACTTCATCGAAGTCCTTTAAATACTAATTCCGTTATTTATTTGTTTTACATGAAATCTTCCCCAGTTCACCATGAATTCATTGGGCCTTTGGCCCCAATTCTTCCCTTCATCGAGTTAGCCGGGTCGATGGAACCGATGAATTCTAGGTCTCCGGAGAGAAATTATATGTTGTGTACAGCAGGATACATAGAATATACAGAAATATACAATAGGTATATACACTGTATATAGCAGCAAAAATGGGCCAACAGCACAAGAAAAATTTCAGCAGCATGTCTTTGAGATAAATGGGCCAAAACTCATCCATTTTTAGTAGCTACTTTGATAGTTTTAGGACAGGGATGAAAATAGGCCAAATTTTGCTTTTCTTTTGCAACAGCAGGTTGGAAGAAATAAAGGGCTAAAACAGGCCCATTTTTGTGCAGCAAACCCATTTTTAGACTTAGGGCAGATTGGACCAAAAGTCCAAATTTGACCTTGCTTCCCTCTTTTATTATTATTTATTCATGGTATTAACTCTAACCTTTGTTTTAAGTATAAATTATAGGAACCACATATTATAAGTACTAAATAACATTCTATCTCTTCTAGTTTTTTATTTACCAAAAATCCCTTAAAAATGATGTTTGCGGGATACATAGCGTTGTGCACGGGATACATTAAGTTTGATACATTCCATATAGCGGAATACATAGCGTTGTGCATGGGATACATGCGGGATACATAGTGTTTGATACATTTTACATAGCGGGATACATAGCGTTGTGCACGGGATACATGCGGGATACATAGGTAAATAAGGGATTTTTGAAATTTTTGAAATAAGTAGGGATAAATGGATATTAAGGTAAGTAAAGGAGTGTAGTTAAGTAATTTTAATTTGGTTTAATTTAATTAAATTTTCAAAGGATAGTGTTTTTTCTTTTTATGTTTAATTAAAACAATTTTGGGTCCTTTGAGGCGCCAAATTCATGCGCTAATACATACGAAAAACGAAGTCATAATGGTGTGAGTATACATGTTGGTTTCCCAACTCAATAGAGAAGTCCAAATAAAGTTTTTTTTCAGAAAATAATTTTGGGTCCTCCGAGGTGCCAGATCCATGGGCTAATACACACGATAAATCGAGAAATTTTGGTAATTCCTAAAAAGGGTCTATAAATGCGGAAATATGTGTTAAAAATGGTATGAGTATGCATGGTGGTTTATCAACTCATTACAGAGATCCTCATAAAGTTTTTTCAGACATGTATAAATTGATTTTTGCAAGAGAGAGAAAGTATTTAGAAAATGCGAGGAACAAAAGATAAAGAGCAAAAACACAGTCATTGTTAATTTCAAGTGATTTTAGCAAGGTTTTTCATTTGGATTTTGTAATAGAGAAGATAATATTCAATTTTGACTTTCGATATTCATTTATACCTAGCTATAGAAAATGTGACAAGTATTGAATTTCATCTTTTTACTATGATTGGCTAAAACCCTAACCTTGGATGTTTGATAATGTGACCAATTGTTGCGTTTGACTCAATGTGTGTTATCAATTAGTGAATTTTGGTGTTAATTTGAAGTGGGTCTGAATTATTTTTGTGGTTTAACTTCATTATTGCATGTTTAGTGTAATATAGTTCAAAGTTTTGTGGTTGCGCGAGAGAGAAGTATAGAGCCAACGTAATAATTTGGCATCCTTAGTAGTGGGTCATGACAGTTTCAACTTGAGAAAGTGAGACTTGAGATTCAGCCTTTGTATCTAGCTCGAAAGAGTAAATTTGATGGGAAAGTGGATTGTTCGTCTTATGGATAGTGTTGAGGTTCGAGAGAACTCAACGGAAATAAGGTAATTGTTTGAGAGAAAATTGTTTTACTTATAGTCCATTCTACCCATGACGAATTAATATTGTTGGTAATGATATACACTTGTTAAGTTGAATTCATCAGTTGGTTAGTCAACCCCTCAAGTGTTATCTCGTTACTTGATTGTTCCTTGTTCATTGTTGAAGTGGGTTGGTAGTGACATATTGGAATTTGACTTCTAGACTCTTAAGTGTTGCGTTCGTTTAGCTGCAAAGGTCACCGTCATACTTTCATATTCGAACTCAAAATAAAGCTACTCTCTGTAGGATCGATCCAAACTCATTTAGTTGGGTTTAAACTGATTTACAATCGTTGTCAATTAGAACTCGATGAAGTGTCTTTGAAACATTAATCAAAATAGCGTAGCTGCCGAGGAGAATCAAGGTTGGAATTCCAAGAAATACGAGGAGGGTTTCCACCCACGCTATTTACAGGGACGTGGGAATCAAGGTTGGAACTATCACAAAGAGGAAGAGCAAATAATATACTATTAAGAATGAGCTGAGCAAAGTGATTATTAGATAAGAGAGGATGACCATGAAGAAGACCACACTCAATCGAGTGAGAGCCCAAAGTCGAAAGGGAGTGCAAGTAGTCCCCGGGTGAATGATTTGTTGTCACGCCTCCTTGCTAAAGTTGAAGTCCAGATGATTTGTTAAGAGGGATGAAAACCAATTTTTCGTCATTGAACAATAAAGTGAACTTTCACGCATATGCAATCAAGCTACTTGAAGGTCAATTGAGTTTACTTTCAGCACAATTGGAACCAAATATGACCAAGAAAAATAATGATAGAGGTCTAGCTGTGGTTACTCGTAGTGGAAAGGTAGCGATAGGCGATGTGACGGGAAATGACGAAGCTCAAATACATAAAGAAGACAAAGGTATGGAGGAAGAAAAAATATCCATCCATCAAAGCATTACCAAAGGGCCACAACAAGATGTGGAAAAAACACAACTCAATCCCAAAAGTTATGCAACCTTTACCCAAAATATCTCCTTTATTTCCCCAACACCTCAAGAAGAAGAATGAGGATGAGAAGTTCAAGAAGTTTTTATTGGTGTTCAAGAAATTATCAATTAATCTCCCTCTAGTGGAGGCATTGTTGGGGATGTCGAGTTATGCCAAGTTTATGAAGGAGTTAGTCACAAAAAAAAGAGCTTGGATTTTAAAACAATCGAAGTTTCTCATAGTTGCAGTGCATTATGACTAAAAAGCTGATAAAAAATAAAGAAGATCCAGGAGCGTTCATCATCCCTTGCACCATCGACATGCTCTAATTTGTCAAAGCCCTATGCGATTTCGGAGCAAGCATCAACCAATGCCATATGTGATTTATAAACAACTTGGGTTGGGTGAACCGAAAGCCACAACAATGAGACTCTTGATGACGGACCGATCAATCAAACATCATACGGGGATACTATATGACATCTTGGTAAAGGTTGACCGACTCATTTTCCCGACTGATTTTGTCATACTCGGTTGTGAAATAAATGCTGAAACTCCCATCATTTTGGGAAGACCATTCTTGGCAGCCGGGAGAGCGTTAGAAGATGTTGAAAGTGGAGAACTGAAGTTCCGAGTGAACAAAGATGAAATAACCTTTAATGTTTGTAAGTTAATGAAACACCCAAGCGATATTCATGTGGTTTCTACTGTTGATGTTATTGATGAGGCGGTGGCTAGTGTGAGCCATTTGATGTGTATGAGTGAACCATTTGAGGTCGTGCTTGCTAACTATGATGAATTCGAAATTCAAGGCTACGAAGAGGTAGTAGCCACTCTTTCAGGCATGGAGGAATATTCAAAGACTTCATTGGAGTTGGACATTGATCTAAACAATCGAGAGAAAGTCCTCCTGTAAAGCCATCAACAGAAGCACCAAATCTGAAGTTGAAAGTATTTCCCTCCTATCTTCGATATGCTTTCTTGAGGGCAAATAACACCTTACCGGTGATCATTGCAGCTGACTTGCTTGAATGGCAGGTAAAATTGTTCCTTGAGGTGTTGAGAAGGAATATCAACGCTATAGGTTGGACTATCGTTGACATAGTGGGAATTCCTCCCGGCATTTAAACTCACAAGATTCAGCTTGATAGTGATTGTAAACCGAGTGTTTAACATCAGCGGAGATTGAACCCATCGATGCAAAAGGTGGTGAAAAAGGAGATAATAAAGTGGTTGGACACATGTGTGATTTACCCTATTGCGGATAACAAATGGGTAAGTCTGGTGTAATGTGTACTGAAAAAAGGAGGTATCACGGTAGTCCCAAATGAAAAGGGGGAGCTTGTATCTTTGAGACAGGTGACCGAATGACGAGTATGCATGGATTACCGAAAGCTAAACTCGTGGACCGAAAAAGATCACTTTACCATGCCTTTCATGCATCAAATACTTGATCGACTTTCAAAGAAATGATGGTATTGCTTTTTGGATGGGTACTCCGGTTATAATCAAATCTCCATTGCTCCGGAAGACCAAGAAAAAACCATATTCACCTGCCCATATGGAACTTTTGCCTTCAAATGGATGTCGTTCGGGTTATGTAATGCTCCGGCAACGTTTCAACGTTGCATGCTATCTATTTTCGCTGATATGGTTGAGGATTTAATGGAAGTCTTCATGGATGACTTCTCGGTTGTGGGTGACACATTTGAAACATGTTTAGCACACTTGGGACAAGTTTTCCAAAGATGTGTGGAAACAAATTTGGTCCTAAATTAGGTAAAATGACACTTCATGGTTAGGAAAGGTATAGTCCTTGGTCACAAAGTGTCCCAAAAAGGGTCGGAGGTTGATAAAGCAACGATTAAAGTGATTGAGAAGGTACCACCACTAATTTCGGTGAAAGGTATTCGTAGTTTATTTGGACATGCTGGCTTTTACTAATTTAGTAGGGTTTGTACTGATTTACGATCGTTAACACCTAGAACTGGATGAAGTGTCTTTGAAACGTTAATCAGCCGTCCCCCGAGGTAACCCCCATGACCCCTGGTCTCGAGGCCACCCCAGCCTCGAGGCACTTTTTCCCGATGCCACCCCCTATCCTCTATACCACCCCAACCCTTTATCCTCTATGCCCCCGATCCCTTATTTTCTATACCGCCCCCGACCTCCTATCCTCTATGCCGTCACCCGACCTCCTATCCTCTATGCCGCCGCCTGACCTCCTATCCTCTGCCGCCCCCTGATCCTTATCCTCGAGACCCCCCGGACCCCACCTAGTGGGATTTCACTGGGTATGTTGTTGTTGTTGTTGTATTTTACTTTGTTCAAAATTCAGATCAAGAAGCTCGCCAAATTAATTTCAGTTCATCTCATATCATATTCAACGAATTCGAATTATGGACGAGAATTTTTCAAAGAATCGGTCCAATTAGTTTATTTATTGGACTAATTTTTTCTTTTAATTGGATCAACCCAAAAATTGAGTCTAAAATCACTCAAACCCCACGCTCCTTTCCCTTCCCTTCGTCACTCTCCAGTCTCCATTCTCTCTTCTCCCAACGGTCTTTTAAGAAACTGTATTGTCTCTGCAACGGCTATTTGCGACTAAAAATTGAAATTTCCCACACCCTATAAAGATTTATTTGTTGTCTATAAATATCAAATATTTATTTTTAGACAATTTTCCAAATATTTATACGACTAAAAGTCGTATATAAACCTATAATATATATATATATATATATATATATATATATATATATANGTAATTTTTTAAAATAGATAGAGCATTTTTATATTCAAAATACTCTTGTATTCTATGCATTTTCATTTCATGTATAGCAAATATAATTGCTTCAGACCTTAAGCTAGCATGCAATTATGCTTGTTCCATTTCTGGTATTGCTTTATCAAAATGATATAAAGCTTTTTTATGCCTCCAGACTCTCTTTCTTATAGCATGAACATGATATTGAATATTCTTCATTATGCTAATAGCATGGATATAAACATGAATTTATTTTCAAAATATTTTATTATGCTAATGGCATGATATAAACACGAAGTTGTACTTACCATGAGATTTTCAATTTATATTTTTATTCCCTATAGGTACTAAGTAATTCGTATATGTCTAAGTATGTGAAAGTATAATATAGTTTAATCTTTAAAATAATAATATGAAATAAAAAGTTGTGCATTTATACCTTTCTTCTTTTATTCGATGAATAGTCCTTATCACTACTGCAGTAGTTCTCCTCCAGGCAATGAATAGTATTTCAGCCTAATCGACCTCAGTCTTGCGGCTTACTTCCTTATTGTTCCTCTTTAAGGCAGAAGATCGCAACTTTCGTTTAAGACTATTTATGGAGTAAGAAGAGAGATATAAAAACCAAACTTTATTCCATATGACTATTTTACAGACAAACTATCGCTATATCTTACAAATACTCACGACATAAAAGAAATACTTTTCCCTGGCGGGAGAAGTTACTACTCACTACTCATACTCTTGAAGGTACCTAACATTTTTCTTAGAAGGGTCTTTTCTCAGAAAATGTAGTCTGCCTCTCAAGTATGAAGTTCCTCTCCTTTTATAGATGGAAGAAGGGACTTATTACAAAATATAAGTATTAGGGACTTTCCTAAACTTCTACATATTTTCTCTTTAGTCCTTCATTGATTGAAGATTCTTTGTTGATAAGATGAGGATGTCTTTGTCCGTCTTCTTTTGTTGATGGCCGACAAGATGTGACCTCTCTTTTTGACTTTGAGAAAAAGAAACGATTCCTTTCTTTGTTGATATCTTCATGACGTAAGTGCTTACGTCTCTTGTTTTGTCTTTTATTTGACAATTATTCTGCTCCTGAATGATTGTGATCTAGCATTTTATATGCTAGTTTCTATGTCTCTTCCGTTGCTCTTAATCTGTGAAGCTCTATATCAAGAATTCTATCTTTTAGTTCTTTTGATTTGGATTTTCCTTTGGTTATCAAAACTCAATCTTGGTTTTGATCTAGGACTCTGCAGTGTTCATTATAAAATCGTTTAAGAATAAAATATAATAATTTTATCCCTAAAGCTCGTTTAGTTTGAATCCACTTCTTGTTGAGATGAGGAAGTTTCTTGTCTACACCTGTGGCTTTGGCATTGAAATCTTTTATTTTTTCAACTGATATGTAGTTGAGAGTCGGATAATAAGCCTGCAAATCTTTCCATTCCATGGAAATGCTGTAAAATCTACAATAAATGTCATCTCTTTGGGCATAGTTTTTAACTGAATTGAACAATTTTATTGGTAATTGAGATATTTCTTTTAGATCTTGTTTTGCGTATACTCGATCTAAATATCCAAATTCAAATAATTAAGTTGTAAAGCTCGGTGATCCGTTTGGAAATATTGATAATCTCGGAAACAAACTTGTTATTCCTAAAACACCAAATGTTTCTCCACTTTCTTCAGGGAGGTTGTACACGTATCTTGTAAATGCAAGATACTCTTCCTCTTTAGGATGTTGTTTGGCAACCTAAAAATAAGAAAACACTTTTGTTCCTGAAGGAACTTAGTTAGTTTTGCTTTCTGGTTTCCCAGAGATAGATAGATTTTCAGCTTTTGCTGAGGATGAGCTTGTTCCTTCTTTCGAAGTAGAAGCTTCAATTGTTGCTCGGCTTTTTCCTTTATCTTTCGATGTAGGGTTAGGCATATCTGTGCTTACCTTTGAGATGTTTTGGGCACTAAGTGCTAGTGGGACATCTCCTGCCACTTTGCTGGAATTAATATTCCCCTTTAGAATTGAATTCTGTTTTGGTTATGTATCCAAATGTTCACATAAGAGTAAAAATTCTCTCATGTTTTCAACTTGTGTAGTACTGAGCTGATTTATTTCAGATTGTAGAATCCGAGCTTGTTCAGATAACTTGACAGTTCATCTCTGATTTTGAATAACCTCTGGCTTTCATTATCTATGAATTCATCCATTGTTTCCATTTTTTCATATATCCTGTTTACCAGGATTTTCGTCCGACTGTCCATATTGGACATTTCTGAAGATAAAATCTGCAAGAAAATTGTCACTTTTTTTAATATATTCTATTGTAAATGAATAAAAGGATATTAACACTTGCCATCGATGCAATCTTCTGTATTGAGGTTCAGAAGGAAGCTTGTTAAATATTAGTCCTGACACCTGTGTATTATCAGTTCTAATAACAAATTGTTTTGGCAAAAGGAAAGTAGAAAACTTTCTAATTCCTCTAACAATAGCCAACAATTCCTTTTCATTTGTGGAATATCTTGTTTCAGCATCATTGAAAGTACCACTTGTATACTTGCAAATTTCATTTAAATCGGTTTGCAATAATGCTCCCCAATGATAGTCAGATGCATCTGTTTGTAAAACCAGATTATCTTTATCTTCTGGTAATCTAAGTTTTGGCAACTTAGGACATTCTTCTTTTAAACTTTTGATACACTGTGTTTGTTCTTCTGTCCATCCAAGTTTGTTGGATTTTCTTATTAACTTTTGTAGTGTATTCAGTTTCTTAGCTAATTCGGAATAAATTCTCCTGCGTAATTTAGACAACCTAGAAATCTTTGAATTTCTTGTTTTGTTGTTAATTTATCAGGAATTTATATGATCTTTTTTTAGATGAGTGATTGGAGTTCAATTCCACTTTTTGAAATAATCATTCATAAGAACTCTATTTCATTTTTATTGATGTCAGCTTTTTTCTGACTTAACACAATTCCATTTTTTAAACAAATTTCTGAAAATTCTTTCAGATGTTTTAAATGTTCTTCATATGTTTTAGAACATATTAGAAAGTCATTTATATAGACAATTAAAAATTCCTTTTCTGAAAATATTTTATCCATTTTTCTTTGAAATATTTGTGGCGCATTTTTTAACCCAAAAGGCATGACCAGCAACTCATAATGTCCGTTAGGAGTGCTGAAAGCAGTTAACTGAATGGAGTTTTCTACTAATTTTATTTGCCAAAATCAACTTTTACAGTCAAATTTTGAGAAATAGGTTTTCCCTTTTGCAAGGTTAATCAGATTATTTTTAATTGGGATAAAATATCCATCAAATAAGCAATTTTTATTTAGCTCTTTATAATTTATTACCATACGAGTTTTTCCTCTTTTTATTTCAGCATGGTTTCTTACCATAAATGCTGGGCTACTATGAGCACTTTTACTCATTCTTATTAATTTTAAATTGAGCAGTTCTTTAATTTAAATTTTAAATTAAATTTTATCATCTCCGTTGTAGAGCATGGGTCTGACTCGGATAATTATGCTAGGGTCTTTTAAGGTTAGAGTTGCTCTTTCATGATTTTGTTCCCATTTTTCTAATGGATTTTCTCCATAAGATTTTTGTAAATTTTCTTTAATCCTTTCTAGATTAAGACACTTACAAGTAATTTTTCTTAGATTTTCTAAGTATTTTCTTTTAAAATTTCCATTGTCTTTTTCAAGACTATAAGGATTTTATTTTCTTGGGACTTTGATAAAATGTCCGCAAGGAGTTTTAAGGCTTATCATGTATAATGTTTGATGATAATCTTGAAACTGTTGTAGAAAATCATTTCCTAGTAATAAATCTGTTTCCAGTTTATCATAAGCAAATAATTTATTTATAGAAACAATCTTTGATCCTAAGATTTTCTCTACTTTCTCTTTAGACTTTGAAAGTTTTTCTTTATCTCTTGTGATTCCAATCATTGATATGTTATTTTTATTTATGACACAATCTTTTATTAAAAAAGATTTTGCTAGACTTGCTTAAGATCCATTGTCTATTTGACAACAGGTTGTTATTTTTGTATCATAGAAAGTTATTTCTACGAAAACTGAAACTTTAAAATTAGTTTCTTTTGGCATTTACATTTTTGGTATGAAACATGTTTCACCTTTGTACAACATTTCTATGCCATTTTTTCCTATACTATAGTCTTCTAAATTATTTAGGAAAAGGTTTCCTAGGATTAAATCCTGATTACTTTCGTGATTTGTAATATAACATGGAACTGATATTCTTATTGTATCTAGTTGTATAGGTAAATCTACCATATTTTTACAACTAAAGTTATTTGCTTCGAAGGTTTTATAAGTATATTGCTTACCTTCATATATTGATATTCCATCTAGTAGAATACCTTTTACATGGTTTGTTGTTGCTCCTGTTTGTATCAAGATTTCTTGATGTTTCCATTCAATTCCATTGAAGATTCTTCCTTTTATCTTAGTAATATTTGAAATTTCTATAATCTTTGTAGGATATCTATTAGATATACTTTTTCTAATGGAATTCCTTCCATATTCTATTAATAGTCTAGGATTACTAGAACTTCCTATTTCTTGCGTTTTTCCAAACTGAATCTCATATTCGTCTGGAATTTGAGCTTGCTGAATTTCTGCTTCAACAATTCTTGCTATCCCTGCACATTCTTGATCTATTTCGATCATTTCTTTGTTTTTATAAACTTTTCCATAGTTTGAGTTTGTAACTGTGTACAAAGCCTGGTAATAGATACTCATTATATGATTACCTGGTTTAAATAGATCTTTTCTTTTGATCTAAAAATGTAAACTCAATGCATCATTAAAATCAGCATCCTTGAGTGAAATACAATATTTTGGATAATAAGTAAATAGGAGTTTTGTATAGGCTAGGTTTCCCTCTATTATACCAAGATTTCCTTCTCTTACATTTATAAATCTTTCGTCTGATAGATTTATAACTATTGGACAATTGAATCCTTCTTTAAAAGTCGACTTGACTAATATTTGGATTCCTCCTAAATGAATATAATTCATTTTTTTCCTTTTTCTTTCAGGAATTTTTCTAAGAATTTGATCTATCATAGGTTTTGGTAACAGGTTTAGTTTATATTTTTCTGTTGTTTGGGTAATTTCTATTACTTTTTCTATTTCCTCATATTCATGATAGGAAATTTTATCTCTTGCAAACATTCTTTGCATTCTACTTAATAGGTTATCTTCTGTTTTAAGATTTTGTTTTAATCCTTGGATTTTTCTGAATATCTCTCCCTCAAAGGTTGCTTTTAAAGCATATCCTCTGTGATCTTTTTCAATTTCTAAGATTTGAACTGAATCTTATCTTTCTTGAATTTCTTTACTCATTTAATTAGAATCTTCTGAAATGGTTGAGTATTCTTCATAGATTTCATTAAAGAAGTCTTCACTTCCTATTGATTTTATAGATTCTAGATCTGAATCAATTTCTACTCTGTCAATTTTTGAGATTCTTACTCTTTTCTTGTTACATTCGTAACTTTTATGACCTTCTTCACCACAATTGTAACATTTGCATTTTTCTGCAGGTTTTGTTTTTGTAAATTCTTTTTTCTTCATATAGTATCTTTTTCTAGGTACATAATTTTGTCTAGAATTTTTTTTTCTTTTTATTAAACCCTTTTTGAGTTTTCTTTTCTTATAAGGTTTATCATTACATCTCCATTGGGTGGCTGCATTTGTAGCCAGACAGTAAATCGGTGTATTAATTCTTTTGGCTTTTCTTTGTATATTATGTAACATACATAATTGACCAAGTCTATTTTTTAGGAAATTTATTCTTTGACCAAGAGTATCTCCTTTTTTATTTTCTTTTTCATATTCTTCTCTGAAGTATTTTGCCCAAAAACCTAGTAATTTTTTATCGTATTTTTCAAGATATGGCATCATTTCTTTTCCACTATCAAATATTTTATAGTAATATTCTTCGAATTTACAAGTGTATTCTTGAATATAACTCATTTTACAGATTTGTAATTTTCTAAATGCTCTTTAGCAGTTGTTCTTACCTTTTCTCTGTTGTCTATAGGGCTTCCTTGCCCACCAAAGAATTCATTAGCAATGTATTGTTTTAGGTTTGTTATACCTTCTTGTAATGAACTTTTTAATCCTTGTAAAGTATCATTTTTTATAATTTTCTCTGCATCTTCTGTTAGAGAACCAGTCATTTACTTTTCCTATAAAAGTATTTATCATGATGATATATCTTTCTTCATCTGTATAATTTCCTTTTCCTAGTAAGAAATATAGGAGCATGTTTTGAGACCATAAGTCTAGACTTGTTTCCGGATCTCTTTTACAATCTAGATCTAGGAATTGTGTTCTTATATCTCCCGTAGGAAGTCTATTAGGCATGAACCTGGATTTATCATCATTATGATATTGTTTTATAAAATCTTTATTCTTTTTTTCTTTATTTGCAAAATTTTTATCATTCTTTTCTGGCTCTTGCCATTCTTCTTTAATGGATTTAGATCCATCTCCTTCTTCAAATTTTCCTTGGGGTCCTCTTGTTTCTCCTTTATTCATAAACACTTTTAATTCTCGTTTTGAAAGATTAAGATCTTCCATTGCATAAACTAGTTCATCTAGTTCATTCATTTTGATGATTCGTTTTGATCCTTTTCTTCTAGATTCTCTTCTAGATTTTCTTCTAGAGTTTCATCTAACTTTTTTTCTAGATTTTGTTTTTCTATGAATTTTTGGATTAATATTTCATCCATACTTCCTTTTTTATAAGTGTTTTTACTTGCAATTTTTCTTGCTAGTAATTCATTTATATATTTTTGACTTATTCTTTTGTCAACTTTTTCTGTTTTTTCAATTATATTAGTAATTCTTCCTGGAAGATTTTCTTTTAGAGAAATGATCTCTATTTCTATCATTTTTAACCTTTAAAGTTATTTGTTTATGACTTTCTATTAAATCTTTTAATAATTCTGAAACTTCTCTTAAGCTCGTATTTATTTATTCTGAAAAATAATAATCAGAAGTATTCATATTATCTATAATTTCTTCAAAAAAATTATAATGTATTTATATCTTTCTTCTTCAGATTTATTTTTTAGAGGAATTATGGTTACTATTTTCCTTTTTAGATCTTCATCTAATTTTTTAATTACATGTAGTATTGCTACTAAGGTTTCTTCTTCTATATACCAAAGGAGTTTTACTAGAGTAAAATCTAGTTCCATAATTTCTTTTTGTTTCTTTTGAAAAATAATAAAATCACGAACAACAATAATAACATACCCAGTGAAATTACACAAGTACGACACTTAAAATTAGTTTTAAATATTTTGTTTTTTAAAAAGATTTTTCAAAGATAATTATTTCAAATTATTCACACTTAGAGTCTGTATGACATTACAGCTAAAAATTGCTTATTTTAATAAGCACTTTTTTTAAAATAGCTTTTTAGAAAAGTGCTTTTGAAAAACAATAATTTGTGTTTGGCTAATTCATTTGCAAAGTGTTTTTATAAGCAAATTGTGTTTGACTAATCTTTCTCAAAAAGTGCTTATGAGAGTCAAATTACAATAAAAGGCAAGTATTTTTTTTGAAATGGTTCTTTCATTATGTATTATTCAAATCGAAAATGAGTACATCGGCAATGAGAGATGGAGGATTAGTATCCCACTCCATCGAACCAGATGCTCTAGCAAGATAATGAGCAACCTGATTCACTGATTTTTTAACAGGCGTCAAAGAAAGGGCAAATATTAATGTACTTTTAATATTAAGATTAATTTATAAAGAGAAACTAGTTTAAACATCTATTACAAAAAAATTAAATTAAATTTTTATTTTTATTCAATTAAAATATTGATATTTCAAATTTTCAATCAAGATTATACATTTTTTTGGAGGGTTGAAATCTTTAATTATTTTTTTTCTTCTTTCTAATCTTGCAAATATATTTTTGTTACCAAATCGCCTAATTTATGGAGTTGATCATAATGACCATACCGAGTTTGAAAAATCATCTTCGGAATATCACTTTCTTTCACCCTCAATTAGTGATAACCCGACCGAAAGTCAACCTTAGAGAAGTAACTCGCTCCCTGGAGTTGATCAAGCAAATCATCAATCCTTGGAAGAGGATATTAATTCTTAATTGTAACCTTGTTCAATTATCGGTAATCAATACACATGCGAAGTGAACCATCATTCTTAACGAACAAAACTGGAGCACGTCATGGAGAAATATTTGATCGGATGAAACTCTTATCCAACAAATCTTTCAAAATATGTGCAAAAACTGGTGGGGCTTCACATACTGCTCCCCCAACTCTCAACGGCAGGTTCCGTAAAAGTTTTTTGAAAAAATCATTCGAAGCCATATCACCAAAATATTCATGATTCACACATAAAAAAAACAAAGAAAATCACGTAATTCTTAAAATGACTTATAAATGCCCAAAATATGTGTAAAAATTTGTGAGGCCTCCTGTACCTTTCCTGCATCTCCCTATGAAGGATTTTATAGAGGTTTTGCAAAAAATTCATTCGAAAGTCATATCATTGAAATATAACACAAACGAAAAACTAAGTAACTCGTATAATTCTTGTAAAATTGCTTCTAAATGCCAAATTATGAAAATGATGAGGCTTCACGTATTGGTCCTAGAATTCCCTACAGAGGGTTTTGTAGAGGTTTTTACGAAAAATCATCCAGAAGCCATATGCCCAAAATATTCACGCACACACAAAAACTGAGAAAATTGCCTAATTCTTGTAAAATAGCTCCTAAATGTAAAAAAATATGTGCAAAAAATTGCGAAATCTTCACGTACTGCTCCCCCAACTCCCTATGGAGGGTTCTGTAAAGGTTTGACAGAAAAATCATCCAGAATCCCTATCACCAAAAATATTTATTGGCGTTACACACGAAAAACTAAGAAAATCACCTAATTCCAATAAAATAGCTCTTAAATTGAAAATATGTGCAAAAAATTGTGAGGCCACATGTACTGCTCCCCCAACTCCCTACGGAAGGTTCCATAACAGTTTTGCAGAAAAATTGTCCGGAAACCATATCACCAAAAAAATTATGGGATAATACACACGAAAATTGAGAAAATCCCATAATTCTTGTAAAATGGCTCCTAAATGTCCGAAATATGTGCGAAAATGCAAAGGCTTCACGTATTGCTCCCCCTTATAAGTATGAATGGTTCCATAAAGGTTTTACAAAAAAAATTAATAAGAGTCCATATCACCAAAATATTCATGGGCTAACACGCAAAAAATTGAGAAAATCAAATCAAATATATGTGTGTAATTTGTCGGTTCGATTGTTTCTTCAGTTTTTTTAACAAAATCATAATCATACCAAATACTATCGATTTTTAAAATATAAAACCAAACCAAACAAAACCCAAATAAACTCAGTTTATTTAATCAATTTGATTCAATTTTTTTTTAGTTTAGATCGATTTTATCCAAACCATGAACATCCCTACTCATAACCTTGTATTTAGAAGAACTAAACGACGTTTTTTACCCCTAAATTGTGGCTTGAAGAATTGCTTTTGTTTTGAGAGCTTTACTCTATAAAGATAAGCTTAAGTAATTACATTTCATATCAATAGTTTGAAGTTTGAACAGTTACAGGTTAATTTTAAAGTATTGATGTCATGTTTAAACTATAACAAATCAACTTTAAAATATTTGTCTAAAATTTAAATTAATACAAGTCAACTTTATACTGTGAGAATTGTATATAATGTTAAGTGAGAATTGTTTTCTAATTTTTACCCAAATAATTCAACATTCAATCAACCACACCATTTAGTCCTTTTGTAGAATAAATGTCACCATATAATATTATCTCAATGTAAATATATATATATACCTACTTTGCATCCATATTTGAAAAAATAGAAAGAAGATGCAAAAGAAATGATGAGTTTGTAATGTAGAAGTGGACATTTTAAACTTTGGTTACGTTTACAAAAACAAAAAGTAAAGTTTTTAAAAATAACTTTAATAGTGATTATATCATGTAAATATTTCCATGTTCTTCTTTATTACTATTACTATTACTTATTATTTTATTCAGTTAGTCGAGAAAAGGTTGGGTCTTTTCATTTTCTTTTTCAAATTCATTGTCATTTATTTTTTTAGGATATTGACACTTACAACATCTAATAACTATTTACATGTATTTTTAAATCAATAATTAAGCTTATTAATTGAAGTCCAAAATATTGACATTAGAAAGTCAAATCTGACCAAACATACAAGATGATACGAAGAGAAGATTATTCTTCTGATTTTACACTTAAAAAATGTATTCCCTCAAATTGTAACTATCATTTAAATACGCACAAAAATGCAAAGCTAGATTTTAAAATATATTAAAGAAGGTGAATTGGATTTAATCATAAAAGACCTTATGAAAATTGTGCAAGTCAAAAATTAATTTACATATTTCAAAATTAACAACTACAAAAATTTCCTCCATTTTTGTTGTCAAACTTATGTCTAAACACAATAATTTCATAAGATTTTAATTTGAAAAAGGTTAGTGATATGTTTATATTACATTGTATATTAATGTAGTATCACACATAGATAAAAAAATGTGTCTATGAGATAAAATATATACACTGTTTGCTATACTTTAACATATATCATGATATACACAAATATGCGGTGGAGATATACAGATGGAGTCATTTTCAATTATGAATCTTTAATTTAAAATCATCTCAAAATTGCCTGGAATCATCTTTAAACACACCAAAAATAATATATTTACGTTTTACGCTATCAATATGATATTTACGTCCTACGCCATCAATAATATATAAAATATATATTAAAATATTTAGCAATGTATCGTATCTCTTTCTTCGTGATTTGCAAATTAAGCAATTAGAGTATAGTTGTATGAATTTTATTCGCAATTGTGATGCAAACATGACTGGTAAAATAATCCAACACATGTATATACATAATTTGATAGGTGATGATAGAAGTCAATTGAGCAATGAATAATCTTTTTTTTTTTTTGGATGTATTGATAATATATGATATATCTATTTCGTTTTCACTCATACTTGATCAATACTATTGCTAATGAACTTGAGCGAATATTTATGAATGTCGTTAACACAACCTTCTAAATCGTACCACGCAATGCAATAAAGATTTGAGATTTAAAATTAAATTAAATTATGTGTATTAAGTTTGACAAGATTTGCATAAGAGACATTAATTAAGAACGAAATAAGATTTAAAAAAAATGAAATTATGTGTATCAGGTTTTATAAGATTTGTGTGAGAGACATTACTTAAAAAAGAAATAAGATTTTCAATTAGTGTCTAAATAACAAAGCAGTAGTTGTAAGATTAAATACTTTCAGGATCTTGAACATGATAATCTTACATAGAGAATGTTAAAGGCACATACCTGATGCGGAAGACATCATCACAAGGAGAAGCTGAAGCGTTAGTCGTAAATTGGTTTCTACCTTCTTGCCCTAACTTTATGTTACCACAACCGTTAGCGATGAAATTAATGTGTAGAATATGTGGTAACATTAGGGGTGGAGGGATGACCAATTTATAGAGGTTATGACTTAATCTTGTACGTCCATCAAGTAACCAATGTACGGACGAGATCTATTCCTTATTAAATATTATTTATGGTATTACTTTGATTCCAAGTAAACTTGGACCAAAAGTAAGAAATAATTAATAGTAAATAAATAATAATTCTTACAGTAGTTGGGTAAATACCAATTATAATTAACATGAACTTTGACTTTGATACATAAGAATTAACGACTACAAAAAAAATAAATTTTCTTTGCATATATTCGTTTAAAGGATGAATATTTATATAAATAAAATGACTGGATTCTATAGTAGTATATATAGGCACGATTCTGATATACAATACTATAGGCTATTTTATTTTTATCTAATGTAAATTTAACTACACTATACATCAGACTTTAAATTTGAATCAAACTTCAAGTCATCATTATTTCTTTGGTGTCTCAATCCCAACATGTTATTATCTGGAGCTATCACACAAATTTCTTATGAATTGTTCGTTTAGTGACCACATGTAATTTTGCTATCATGACGTAACATTCACATGAAAAAAATGAGAGTCAAGACGCTTATTCCTCGTCACAAGATAAATTATTGCTTAACATTGATGATACCGCCTGTAAGAAAAATAAAATATATTAATCAGTTAGATAGTGCTTATACAAAAATAACGTCATTGATTGAACATTAACCACGACTTCAAGCACATCAATATTTCATCTTGGAAAACTATATTGGAACAACAAACATTTAATTAGTCACGCATGATATTAATACTCGTTAAGTGTCGAAATTTAATATTAAATACTAATAACTAATTTAATTAATCGTCCAGATATCCTCTGTACTTTATTGATCTTATATTATTTTTCTTTTCTTAGCCAATCAACAATAAAAGATAATTAAGAAGTAAACATCATCATATAGTTTTTTTATTCAAAGTCTGATATTCATATTAGAGCCTGACTAAATTCGAATTCAAGTCCGGAACTCATATTTTTCTTTTTCAAATTTCAATTATTAGACAAATAAAGTACAATGGGATAAAGTCCATCAACACCATTCATCATGGCACAACATGTGTGATTCTTTGAATTTCAAACAAGTTGGCTAAAATCAATGGTTGATGTTTCTCATAGATAGGACCATAGTATAGACATGCATGTACAAACATTAACATACGAAAATGTGTTAAGGATTTTTTTCCAGTAAGTATATATAGGATGAAATGGAAGACAAACAATCCCTTCCAAATTTATCAGATCAAAAATTTTCTTTGTTTCTCCCTTCTTCTTCACTACCACATATTCTCTCCTTACAAAAACAAAAAAAAAAAGATAAAAAAAATTAATATAAAATCAAAAAGATTAAATTTTTATATAACATTAAAGGCTTAGAAACAATCTTTTCTTAGCTGAACAAATTTTGTATTCAAAATTGTTACATATTTGATTGGAAAGATTGGAAAGAGAAGAGAAAAGAGTGGGGACACCAAAGTTGGGGGGTAAAATATAGAGAAGGAAGAACAACGCCCTTCGTTCTACTATTGCCCCCTCTTTAGATCTTACTGTTTTCTCATCTGGGTATTCTTCAATCGGTTGATTCTTAATTTGGGTATTCATTTTTTTTTTCTATCAATTGTCTTTGTTAGATGTTGTTTTGGGTTGATGAAAGCATTTTGATTGTTGGGTCGATGCTGGTTTTGCTTGTTTGTTGGGTTTTACATTTTGATTCTAAATTTTGATTGATCGTTTAAGGATCCGATGCAGTTTGATTGAATCTGATAATGTTTGATTGGTTTTGGTACTTTATTCATTGTAAAGGTGTGTTCTTTAGTTTTTTTTCAATCTGCATTTCATTTTATCTAGTGGGAATTGAAAGTGAATCTAGATGGGTGTGTTCTTGTTGGAAAGTTAGGTGGACTTGTTTGATGTATCTTTGATTTCATCAAGTTATGTTATTTTATGCTGTGCACCTGAGAAAAATGGTAGTTTTTTTAGCTTTAAATTTGATATTATAGGATGATGATTGAGTACCTTGGAGACGAGGTTTTGAGGATTTTGATTTGTTGTTTGTAGGAAAATGCAATCTGATCTTGGGAAGTTATTCATTGGTGGAATTTCATGGGATACAAATGAAGAGCGTCTGAAGGAGTATTTTAGTACTTATGGGGAGGTTTTAGAGGCTGTAATTATGAAGGATAGGACTACTGGACGTGCCCGTGGTTTTGGTTTTATTGTCTTTGCTGATCCTGCTGTTGCTGATAGGGTAATCAAGGAGAAACACAACATTGATGGCAGGATGGTAAGCTGTTCTAGTTTGCAAATTGGTTTTACAATTGGTTCCTTTTGATTTGTTGAACAAGGAGCATATAAGGTTGTCGTTTGAACTTCTGATGAGATTATACTTTTGGATGACACCCAAAATCAATGGAAATGTGACACTGTAATGGAGAGTTAGCTTTATATATCTAAGTTTTCTTGGTACAAATGGTGTTTTACCGTGCACTAAACTGGCACATTGTTCCCATTCTTATGGCATATCACATCTGGAAGAGTGGTTATAATTAACTCTCAAATCTCTTCTTTTTACTCATCATGATCTACTTATATTTCAGGTTGAAGCAAAGAAGGCTGTCCCTAGGGATGACCAGAGCACAATAAGCAGAAGCAGTCCTAGCATTCAGGGTTCTCCTGGTCCAGGACGTACAAGAAAAATTTTTGTTGGAGGTTTAGCATCCACGGTAACTGAGACTGACTTTAAGGAGTACTTTGAGCAATTCGGAACAATCACAGATGTAGTAGTTATGTACGACCATAACACTCAGAGACCAAGAGGCTTTGGGTTCATAACTTATGATTCAGAGGATGCAGTGGATAAAGTATTGCTTAAGCCCTTCCATGAACTGAATGGTAAAATGGTCGAGGTCAAACGTGCAGTCCCCAAAGAGTTATCACCAGGTCCAAGACTTGGTGGGTTCAACCATCCATTAAGTAGGATCAATAACTTCCTTAATGGATACACACAAGGATACTCTTCGAATACAGTTGCAGGATATGGAGTCAGGATGGATGGTAGATTTAGCCCTATTGCTGGAGGTAGGAGTGGTTTTGCTCCATTTGGTTCTGGTTATGGAATGGGGCTTAACTTTGAACCAGGGTTAAGCCCAGGATATGGGGGAAGTGCAAACTTTAACAGCAGCTTGAGCTATGGACGGGGACTGAACCCTTATTATGTTAATAGTTCAAACAGAGTTGGTGGTCCTATTGGGTTTGATGGAGTAAATGGAGGAAATAGTTCATTCTTCAGCTCAGCAACTCGGAATTTGTGGGGAAATGGGGGTTTGGGTTATGGAACGAACTCCACAAGCTCTAGCACCTTTGCAGTAGCTGGAAATGGGAACACCGGGGCAGGAAACTTTAGCAACACTGGAGTTTGGGGTTCATCTTCAATTTCCCCTCAAGGTAGAGGAAATGTTTCTAACCAAAGTGGAAATCTTGGTTATGGGGGTGATGATAGTTTATATGGGTTGACTGGAGGCTATGGAAGAAATGTTACATCAAGTGGGGCTCCTACCTCATCATATCCTGCATCTAATGGTAGCTATGATGGGGCTTTTGCTGATTTTTATAGTGGTGGTTTGGGATATAGTGATTCCACTTGGCGCTCTGCAAATTCTGAGCGAGATGGATCTGGTTCAATTGGTTATGGACTCGGCAATGCACCCTCAGACATGCCACCTAAAAATTCTGCTAGTTATGTTGGCAGTTATGGTGTTGGTAAAAGACAGTCAAACAACGGTAAGCTTCTCACTATCCTTTAAAGCCAGAGGTTGCTTCACCTTGCTAAATTTTCCTTTAATTTTCTGATGAGCTTGGATTAATGTTGTTGATACCATGATTTGTCATCAGAAGCAGGTGATTAACACACTTCCTTCTTTTGACTTACGACCTTTATACATCTAGGTTTTTCTTTTCGAATTTAAGTGCAAGAATCCTTATAGGGATTCACTCTGTAGAGAAGCATCTCTCATACTTTCATGTATGGTGTGATGTCTAACTATTTTAACTTGGCATCAAGTTCTTTTTCTAGAGCATGCTTGTGCTTCAGATTTTTGTTTACTCACTTTGAAAACTGCATTATGATTAAGAAGCTGTGTAGCTCGGACTCTTCAAAAATGCCAACGGATGCATGTCGGATCGTCCAAAAGTAGTGCTTTCTTGGAGGATCCGACATGGGTGCAGCAACATAGTTGGAGAGTTTGAGCAACATAGATTAGAAGCACAACATTGTGAGTCAATGTACATAATTCCATTTACTTAAAAAGAAAGAGAGTCTCATGTCATTTCAAATTATGGTGGATTAAAACAAGAAGGATCTCTGGATATTAGTTGAACCATTGATAAAAGGAAGCTTAAAAGGAGCTACAAGTTGGCCATTTGTGATTTATTTTAGGTTTAGTTCAGTTGCTTATTTCTCTGTAATGTTACAATTTAGCTTGTATTACTAAAGCTGTTTGCTTAATCGATGGAAGTGACATAGTGATATATAGCAAGTGATGCAACTTCAAAGGAGCATACTCTTTAAACTTTTGGTGCAAAGCGATCTAAGTGAGAGACAAATGTTTCTTTACCATTTCCAAAAAAAGATAAAGAAAAAAGAAGCAAATGTTTCTCTCAGCCCAACTTTAAAAGACGACAAGAAGAGAAAAGTACAACAATAAATATGCCTCTTGCTACCTGAGTACTAGGATCCCTCTCTAGGTACACTTTAGTGTTCTCTTGATTGTCTTCTTCTACTGTTTAGGTGCACTTTCTTCTTCGTCCCTCCTCCTCCAATTTTATGATTAATAGGCTTATTGTAGGATTAAAAAAACTGTCTCTTGCAATCACAGGTAAACCTTTTCATTTTTATATTCTCCAGTTTATGATTTATAAGCTTATTGTTGGGATAAGAAAAAATGGCACTTGCAATGAAAGCTAATGCTAAATATTCAGCAAAGCAATTCAATATGAAAGTGAATTTTGCAAAGTAAATCTTTTATGATTGATTAATTGAAAACTGAAATTCAATGCATTGATTGAAGATTGAACTTATCTATTGTTTGATAGAAGTAATTTCGTGGTGGTATTTAAATTTGAGTTGGCTTGTTGGAATTAACATTTGTTGTATATGGGATGTTATGATTATTATAATTATAATTCGATGTTATAAACATAATATTCTATGTTAGTTACCCCTCTGTTTCAATTTGTTTGTCTTACTTACCGTTTTAGACTGTTACAAAAAGAACGCGTCTTTCCTTTTCTGGCAACTCTTTCATTTTAACTTTTCACATGAAATATTTAAGATCACAAGATTAAAAGACATTTTGGTACATTCTATATATCTTTAATTTAAAACCACAAGATTCAAAGGTCCTCTTTACCTTTTTAAACTCCGTGCCAAGTCGAAACCAAACAAACAAATTGAAAAGGAGGGAATTATATTTTTTCCGTATATATTCACCTTACTTTGCATGTATGTTGCTTCTTATTCCTTACTCTCGTTAAAAGTCCAAGAAGTCTTGTTGGTTTTTATTTTTTGCTTTTTTACTTTCAGCTGATTCTAGCTGTTTCTGATCTTGCTTCATCCAGATTTGGTAATGACTTACTAATGTTAGGTGTTAATTCTTCATAAATATTGGGTTTCCATGATTAACAATGTTTATTTGATAATTGAACTTTTTTCATTCTCTACGGGAATTTAGGCCTGATGATGTACTCTTTCGTTATTGTTAAGACTTCTATGTTCCGCTGTGCATCAAAGCCACTGATCAGAAAATACAAGTGAATAGTGTAGTCTAAGTAACTGCTATACTATTGCATCCAAGGGTGTGGCCTAGTGGCATATGAAGTTGATTGAGAATCTTGAGGTCTCAGGTTCTAATTCCGCCGGAGGCAAAAAAACTATAGGTGATTTCTTTCCATATGTTCAAGCTTTTGTGGACAGAGTGACTCGGTACTTGTGATGGTGGGCGGTAGCAGGTATCCTGTGAAATTAGTTAAGGTGCACGCAAGCTGAACCAGATACCACGATTATACAACAAGAAAAGTAATCGCTGTACTACTTGGTTCTGTTCCTGGCAGGCACTCATTGGTCTAGAGTGATGCTTATGGTAATAACATTCATCTCAGGTGGAGTAATTTTTCTGGTGAATTGTGTTCAGATAGATGCATTACCAATCAAAATTACCATTAAACAACTGCTTGGTACTTGTATGTAGGATCAGAGACCAAAATCATCAACAATTTTATGGAGTAAGCAGATGGTAGGATATCATTTCAAAATCTTGAACTTGAGATAAAGTATGATCTTCCAGATCTTAGAGGATACAAGGGAAACTTAAGAGATGGAATTTGAGAACTTTTCTTTTTGAATAGATCACCACTATACCAGATCCTTTTCATGCCTCATATATTTTTATAATTTATTTGATACAACAACAATAACATACCTAGTGTAATTCCAAAAATGGGGTCTTGGGATGGTAGGATGTATGCAAACCTTACCTCTAGCTTTGTGGGATAGAGAGACTGTTTTCGATAGATTCTCGGCTCAAAATAAATGTAACTGATGCATGAAAGTAAGAAAGAGAAAGACATCAAAACAACTGTTAGAATAGAAATAAGTATTTCCTACTTAGAATAGGAATAGGAATAGGAATAGGAATAAGAATAGGAATCCTAGTTGGAAAAGGATTCCAATGTAGTGTCTATAAATAGGGTCTCAATGTAACAATTTAGATACACAATTCAATAATATTTTTCTCATATATTTCTCACATGGTATCAGAGCATTGGTGAGAACAAACAAGTCATCGTATGTCTATGTCAATTTCTGGTGACTGTTGGGTCTGATTTTGTTATTCTTTTTTCTTTCTGTGGGTGTTGTGCGAAAAACAACACCACCTCAAGGCTCGGAAAACTCCCGCGACCAAACCCCAGCCAGAACCACCAGAAAACAACACCCCACGCGCTCTCACGCGCCTATCAGAGGTGGTAGTTTCCGGCGAGATCTGGCTCACGCGCCGGCGCGTGAGGGATTTTCTGATCATATTTTTTGAGAATTTTTTTGACAGTTGGGGTCGTCCAACCATTCCAACCAGGCCCATATTGTTTTTGACCAGATTTGATTGTCGGAATTAGGGTTCCGACTATTTCTAGGTTGTTTCCGGCGACTTTTTCTTTGAGATTTGAATTTTTCGACAATCAGATCTCAATAATCAAGTTTTTTTTTTGTTGTTTCCAAGACAAATTTAGCATAATGTCTTTTGGGTGTGATGTTTTTGGTTCTAAAAATATGGGGATTGGAAGTTCTAGCCCTATAATTACTTCAGAACTTTTATTGGGAAGTTCAAACTATTTATCTTGGGCTTCCTCGGTTGAGCTGTAGTGCAAGGGTCAAGGTGTCCAAGATCACTTAACGAACAAGACTTATGTGGTAGATGTAAAGGCAAAGACTAGCGAGGAAGATGCAAAAGCCAAAGCACAATGGGAGAAAGTAGATGCTCAATTATGTAGTCTCCTATGGTGTTCTATTGATTCCAAATTGATGCCCTTGTTTCGCCCATTCCAGATGTGTTGTACAGTTTGGGAAAAGGCTCGTGCTTTATACACTAATGACATATCTCGATTCTATGATGTGATATCTCAATTGACCAACTTAACGAAACAAGAATCCGATATGTCTACTTACTTAGGATAGGTACATGCAGTCATGGAGGAATTCGACACGTTGATGCCAGTTACTACGAATGTGGAAAAACAACAAGAACACATACAAACATTGTTTCTAGTTCTTACTCTTGTTGGACTTCCTCCTGATCATGATTCTGTGCGTGATCAGATTTTAGCTAGCCCTACAGTTCCTACAATCGATGAATTATTCTCTCGTCTCCTTCGTCTTGCGGCACCTCCCAATCACAAAGTAGTTTCATCACCCACTGTTGACTTCTCTATTCTTGCATCTCAAACCTTTGGAAAGCGTACATATCAGTCTATGGAGAATCGGCGAGGGGGAGGGCGTTTTGGGAAACCTTGATCCAAGTGTAGTCATTGTCATAAGCCTGGACACACTCGTGACATATGTTATATTTTGCATGGTCCACCACCCAGTTATGATCCTATTGTTCTAAAGGAATATAATGAGTTCCTTTGAAATCGCGGAAGTAAACAAACATCTCCACCAGTAGCATATGGTGCTCAACCTAATCACCATCCAATAATGCTCATATTGCTCAGACAGAATATGATGAGTTCCTTCAATATCATGCAAATAAGCAAACGTCTCCACAAGTAGTTTCGGTTGCACAACCTAATGTGTCTGTTGCGGGTAATTCTTTTGCTTGTGTGTCGCAATCTAGTACTCTTGGAACATGGGTCATGGACTCTGGGGCTTCTGATCATATCTCTCTGGTAATAAATCACTTTTATCCGATATTGTTTATTCACAATCTCTTCCAGCTATTACTTTAGCCAATGGGATCCAAACAAAACCAAAAGGGGTTGGAAAAGCCAAACCCCTATCTTCTGTCACCGTAGACTCTGTTCTTTATGTCCCTGGTTCTTCTTTTAATCTAGCATCTGTTAGTCGTTTGACGAAAGCCCTACATTGTAGCATAACTTTTTTCGATGATTTTTTTCTCATGCAGGATCGCAGTACGGGACAGATGATTGGAACAGGACATGAATCACAAGGCCTTTACTGGCTTACATCTTCAAATTCCTTAACAACATGCTCCGTTACAGATTCCCCAGATCTAATTCACAAACGTTTGGGACATTTGAGTCTATCCAAACTGCAAAAGATGGTGCCTAGTTTGTCTAGTTTATCCCATTAGATTGTGAGTCGTGTCAACTTGGGAAACACATTCGTGCTACATTTTCTCGTAGTACTGAGGGTCGTTCAGAGTCTATTTTTTCATTAGTTCATTATGATATTTGGGGTATAGAGTCCGTTCCACCTTAGGATTTCGTTATTTTGTTAGTTTCATTGATTATTATTCAAGATGTACTTGGGTTTTCTTAATGAAAGATCGTTCTGAGTTATTTTCTGTTTTCAAAAGTTTCCTTGCTGAAATACAAAATCAGTTTGGTGTTTCTATTAGTACTTTTCGTAGTGATAATGCCTTAGAATACTTATCCTCCCAATTTTAGGAGTTTATGACTCACCAAGACATTATTCACCAGACTACTTGTCCATACACCCCTCAACAAAACGGTGTAGTTGAAAGAAAAAATCGGCATCTTATTGAGACCGCTCGTACTCTTCTCCTTGAATCTAATGTTCCGCTGCGTTTTTGGGGAGATGCAGTTCTTACGTCTTGTTATTTGATAAATAGAATGCCCTCTTCTTCTATTTAGAATCAGGTTCCACATTCCATACTGTTTCCTCGGTCACATCTCTATCCTATCCCCCCTCGTGTCTTTGGGAGCACATGTTTTGTTCATAACTTATCCCCAAGAAAAGATAAATTAGCTCCTCGTGCCCTCAAATGTGTCTTTCTTGGTTACTCTCGAGTCCAAAAAGGGTATCGTTGTTATTCACATGATCTTCATCGATACCTTATGTCCGCTGATGTTACATTTTTTGAGTCTCAGCCTTACTATACATCTTCTGATCATCCTGATATATCTATGGTCTTACCCATACCTCAGGTTTTACCCGTGCCAACCTTTGAGGAATCTATGGTTACTTCTACATCTCCAGTTGTAGTGCCACCATTACTAACTTATCATTGTCGTCCACGTCTAACCCTAGTCCCAGATGATTCATGTCATGCGCCGGACCCTGCTCCTACTGCGGACTTGCCTTCTCCTAGCCAACCGCTTGCACTTCAAAAAGGTATACGATCCACTTGAAATACTAACCCACATTATACCTTCTTAAGTTATCATCGTCTATCATCACCCCATTATGCCTTTGTGTCGTCTTTGTCCTCTATTTCCATTCCTAAGACTACAGGTGAAACACTTTCTCATTTTGGATGGAGGCAGGCTATGGTTGATGAGATGTCTGCTTTACATAAGAGTGGTACTTGGGAGCTTGTCTCCCTTCCTGCAGGTAAATCTATTGTTGGTTGTTGTTGGGTTTATGCAGTCAAAATTGGTCCAGGCGGTCATGTTGATCGACTTTAGGCTTGCTTTGTTGCCAAAGGGTATACTCAGATATTTGGGCTAGATTATAGTGACACTTTCGCTCCTGTTGCTAAAATAGCATCTGTTCGTCTTTTTCTATCTATGGCTGCCGTTCGTCATTGGCCTCTTCATCAGCTGGACATTAAGAATGTTTTCTGCATGGTGATCTTGAGGAAGAAGTCTATATGGAGCAACCACCTGGTTTTGTTGCTCGGGGGGGTCTAGTAGCCTTGTATGTCGATTGCGTAGGTCACTCTATGGTCTGAAACAGTCTCCTCGAGCTTGGTTTGGGAAGTTCAGCATAGTAATTCAGGAGTTTGGCATGACTCGTAGTGGAGCTGATCACTCTGTGTTTTATCGACATTTTGCACCAAGTCAGTGTATCTATTTGGTTGTTTACGTTGATGATATTGTTATCACCGGTAATGATCAAGATGGTATCACCGATTTGAAGCAACATCTCTTTAAGCACTTCCAGACTAAAGACCTTGGCAGATTGAAGTATTTTCTAGGTATTGAGATTGCTCAGTCTAGATCATGTATTGTTATTTCTCAACGCAAGTATGCCTTAGACATTCTTGAGGAGACAGGAATGATGGGATGTAGACCTATTGATACTCCTATGGATTTGAGTGTTAAACTCCTTCTAGGACAGGGGGAGCCACTTAGTAATCTTGAAAGGTAAAGACGGCTTGTTGGAAAGTTGAATTATCTCACAGTGATTAGACCTGACATCTCTTTTCCTGTGAGTGTTGTAAGTCAGTTTATGACTTTCCCTTGTGATAGCCATTGGGAAGCAGTTGTTCGTATTCTGCGATATATAAAGTCAGCTCCCGGTAAAGGACTATTCTTTGAGGATCAAGGCCATGAGCATATCATTGGATATACAGACGTTGATTGGGCAGGATCACCCTCTAACAGACGTTCAACATCCGGATATTGTGTTTTAGTAGGAGGTAATTTGGTGTCGTGGAAGAGTAAGAAACAAAATGTGGTTGCTCGATCTAGTGCAGAATCAGAATATCGAGCAATGGCGACAGCAACTTGTGAGCTAGTTTGGATCAAACAGTTGCCAGGAGAACTAAAATTTGGCAAAATTGATCAGATGGAACTTGTGTGTGATAATCAAGCGGCTCTTCATATCGCATCAAATCCAGTGTTTCATGAAAGGACTACACACATTGAGATTGACTGTCACTTTGTCAGAGAAAATATGCTCTCGGGAGATATTGTTACAAAATTTGTTAAGTCAAATGATCAGCTTGCAGATATTTTCCCCAAGTCCCTCATATGTCCTCGTATTAATTACATCTGTAACAAGTTAGGTACATATGATTTGTATGCACCAGTTTGAGAGGGAGTGTTAGAATAGAAATAAGTATTTCCTACTTAGAATAGGAATAGGAATAGGAATCCTAGTTGGAAAAGGATTCCAATGTAGTGTCTATAAATAGGGTCTTAATGTAACATTTTAGATACACAATTCAATAATATTTTTCTCATATATTTCTCACAACAACAAATGTACAAAACAAGTGCAATAATAGATATTAATACACATGGGGAAAAGGGAACTACGTGATGCTAAATCCTACTACTAGAAGTACGACAACACTCGACTACCTACTATCTACCTAATCCTCGGCCTCTATACTTCCTAGCTAAGGTCATGTCCTCAGTCGGCTGAAGTTGTTCCATGTCCTGCCTAATCACCTCCCCCAGTTTTATTTCGGCCTATCTTTACCTCTCCTAACTCCTGCTACAAACCACCTCTCACACCTCCTCATTGGCGCATCCTCACACTTTCTCTTCATATGTCCGAACCATCTCAGCCTTGCTAACCTTATCTTGTCCACTATGGCGGCCACTCCCATCTTGTCCCGTATAACTTCGTTCTTAATCATATCTCTCCTAGTATGCCCACACATCTATTTGAGCATCCTCCTAATCTAAACATGAACATTTTTTATTAGCAAGCACTCTGTAGTCTGCCCCATACAATAGTGTGGGTCTAACCATCACTTTTGGAACTTACCTTTAAATCTTAGCGACACATACTTATTGTACTGTACGTTAGTATCCCAGAGGGAAGCCTCCATTTCACCCAACCTGCGCCAATACAACATGTGACATCATTGTCATTACCTCGTCTCCTTCAATTATGGACCCAAGATACTTGAAGCTTTCTTTTTAAGGTATGGCTAGTGCATCAATCTTCACTTCCACCTCCACCTCATGCGTCACGGTGCTGCACTTGCACTCTAGGTACTCTCTGTAGTCCTGCTTAACCTGAAACCTATAAATTTTAAGGCCTCTTTCCAAACTTCCCACCTATCATTAACTCCATCATGCATTTCGTCAGTCAATACTATGTCATATGCGAATAACATACACCATGACACCTCCCCTTGAATATGTCGTGTCAATTCGTCCATCGCTAATACAAAAAGGAACAGCTAAGGGTTTATTCCTGATGCAACCCAATCATGACTGGAAAGTGGTCCGAGTCTTTTCCCACTATCCTAACCCGGGTTGAGGCTCGATTGTGCATGTCTTTAATAGCCCTAATGTAAGCCATAGATACACCTCTAAATAATTTACATTTGATACAATAGGCTTTTTCTATGTGGTGTCTCTCTTTCATACTATCCCTTTGATAGACTTGGACGACTTTGGAGTACTCTTTAGCTTTGGTAGAATTTTGAATTTCCGCAGAGGACGATTATCCCTTTCTTATTAAGGAAAATATTTTATTGATGTTGGGATAAGAAACTCCTGTATACAAGTAGTATACCAAAAAGTAAAGAACCTATACCAGAATATGGTTCTCTACAAAAGTCATCCAATCATCCATACAAGTAGAAACCTCATGGGTGCATGAAAAAGAAACTAAAAACACAGGGCTATTCCTCAGGCATATCATTCTCGACTCCTTCAAATACTTTCCTATTCCTCACTTTTCCAAATCACCCACATAGGGGATAGAGGGATTACATCTTCTGCCCTTGGTCTTCTGTTCTTTTTCCTGAAATCCTAACTGCACACTGCTCTCTTTACTGTGTCTGGCATCACCCCATAGTACTCTGAACCTATTCAAGACTGCACGCGTTGTTACCTGACAATGCAAGAAGAGGTGATTTATAATTTCTCCTGATTATCTGCACATAAACAGCATCAAACATGTGTAATCCTCCTCTTCCTCAGGTTATCATCAGGTTGGCTCCCTAGCTGGTAGCCACTGAGAAAGCACACTTTTTAGGCTCCTGTGGTATCCATATCGAAAAATGCAGAAAAGCCACCTCCTCCCTCACCAACAGTTTCTGGTAATAAGCTTTATCTGAGAACATCCCTTCTCTCCATGTGCCCCACCTCCAAAGTGTGCGATACTGTCTGCTTGCAAAGTAGTTCCACTTGACGTTGGATTCCCCCATCTTTCAATCCTGTAAGTTCCTAATATATCTCAGATGCCATAGAACTACCTGTTCTTGTACCTTGTGTAAGGTTTGTAGCATTTATACATCATGGTGGAATGAATAAATTTGGGAATCTTGTCTGGAAGTTTCAAAACAGGTTTGAGGAAAAAAAGCCTGAGATGGAAATATCTAAGAAAAGAAAAGCACTTGAATAAGAGAATTCCATCCTTCCGCCCATACCATACCAGTGAATCTGGTTGCACAGGGAGAATCTATACTTCATCCATCTTCTTCGGCAGCAGAGTGATGCTGTCTACTTCCCAGTCTAAACAGTCCTTCAACAGATTCCCAGCCATTGGCAATAAAGCACTGAGCTATAGTTATCTCTATGTATGCTCCGAACATGAATAAAACAGGGAATTGCTCTTTAAGAGGGCATCCTGCCAAAAGAATATTCTTTTTCCTTTCCTACTTTGAAGCAAGTCTTTTCAGAGAATTCATCCTCATAGATTTCTTATAAATTTCCATATTCCAACCTCATTAGAGCCATTACCTGTCGATTAAGCACCAAGAGTCTGGAGCTTAGCTTGCTTGAATTACTTCCCGAAGAATCTCTTCTTCTCATGTATCTCTACAAAGTGATTGAATTACATGCTTTTCTTGTGAAACCTCAAAATTTTGACCCCAAGTCCTCCTTGTGTGATATAATTCAGTCTGATTAACAGGATCTGTTCTCCTTGTTGCCTTCCCAAAGGAAGTTTCTCTTAATCTGTCTTTCCCTTTCCCCACTGTTGCTGGGATGGAAACTAGGACATCATGCATGTGGACAGGGATTCTAGAGCACCTTTAGTAAGTGTTTGCCACCTAAGGATAGGTATTGCCTTTTCCTGTTTGAATGATTTTCTCCACTTCCTCAATGACTTTCTATACCTTTGTTAATTAATGCGTTGCACCCAAAGGCATTACTCGAGAAGTAGAGGGGAGACACCATAAGCTGAAGCCCAATATGTCTGCCATGTGCTGCAGCCCCAATCTGTATTGACCGGGCAAGGTTGGTATAGTCTCTAATATGACCTTCAGATCCGAATTGAACAAAAATCGATAGAGTGCTCCTATTCCTGTTTGAAAGATTTTCTCTACTTCCTCAATGACTTTCCATACCTTTGTTAATTAATGTGTTGCACCCAAAGGCATTTCCAGAGAAGTAGTGGGGAGACACCATAAGCTGAAGCTCAATATGTCTGCCATCTGCTGGTTGGTAGTCTCTAATATGACCTTTTGAGCCGAATGGAACAAAAATCGATAGAGTGCATGGCCTGTGGCTACTCTATCACATCATGTCCCTGGAAAAAAGACCATTAAAGTTTGTTTATACTTCTCTAATGACGTGGGACAGAGCTATTTAAAATTGGAATGAATGATTTGTCCTAGGCTGGGCACAGATACTATTTTCTGTGGCTCCACTACTGCTCTTTATTTGTTGCTCACTCATCTGACTAGAAAAAACTAATACATGTGTCATGTTTTCTTTTCTCGAACTATATTGCATGTTCTGGAGAAAGAGAATAAAGATACTTCCCATGAACAATAATGCTTCACGGAACATGGCTGCGAGTTCATTGAAGATTCTGTATTTGCTAACCATCACCATTCCTTAAAAGATCTAGGAAGTGTTAGTAAATTCAAAGATTTGACTTGAATATTGTTATCCATGTTGATAGCTACAGGAGCAAATAGAAGTTCTTTTTTCTCATCATTGTTTTTGTTTGCATATTTGTTTCTTCCCCTCTTCTTTCCTTCTGCTATTTGTTGCATATGATGTCCAATCATGGCTTATCTTAATCTACTGATTTTGTAATTATGCAGGGATTGGTGGCTAGAAGAATATTGGCAAGCAAGGGTGTTACATTAGGTGAAACTTTGGTGTAGAATTTGAATCATGAATTTTGCATACTTCTATAGCTATATGAAGTTGAGAGGTTAAAGAATTGGATATCCTTTTGTAGGGCTAACTGGAGTTGCTTGTTTTGAAGGTCTAGAGATAGAAGTTTACAAGATTTTGTGCTAAAGGGTTTTTTGTTTTGAGTTTATTGTCTTTAGGAATTCCCCCTTTTTGTTTTCCTTGAGTGAGGTGTAAAATCAGATTGCGGCATATAGTCAGAAATGTATCGTGCATCTCTGGTGAGGCAACGATACATACAACAACAACATAGACATAAAGTTTTGCGTAAAATTTTTAGAGTTAAATGTTTTTAGCTGTAACGTTGCAGATTCTCGTCTGGTCATGTGTTTGTTCTGTAGTTTCCCTTAAATGGGATTTTCCTTTTTTCATTTGGATGTAAGGGAGGTTGTTGATTTAGTGTGATACATTTTAGGGATACCCATCTAGGGTCTCCTAATGAATAATTTACTGCATATTGATGCGATTCACTTGTTCTAAATTCTCAGTCATTGATAGTGTAACTTTTTATCTGGATGACTTCTAAATTTACATATCAATCAATAACTAAACCATGCTTCCATCTGGTATTTATGCCTAAGTAGAGATGTTCTAGCAAATTCAGTATTCAAAGGATTTGTCATAGTTACCTGTTTTCACAGTAGTTATAAACCTTATATCGCTCTTCATAGTGATACTTAAACCTCTCTATAACAACATTTCACTATGATAACCAAGTTTTTTCTGGGTTTTTGATGTTATGTTACTCCATCGTCTCAATTTATAAGACCTTTTTTTTTGCTTTCTGGGAGTTAGTTTGACTAATCTTTAACGTCATTAAATAGAGTTTTTGACTGTATAAGCCATGTTTTGAGACATTTGCATAGGCAGAGAGTTAAATTCGAGAAAGCGGGTTCTTTTTTGCTTTTCTTGCTTGATTCGTTTTTCATGTACAATTCAATGAAAGAAAATTTAACACATCAAGGAAATGGCAAATTCATGTATAATAACTTCAAAATTTCTTGAATTTCATGTGATATTTTCATACCTTTGAAACATAGTTTTATCATTTATGTCTGACTATTATTACCTCATTCTAACATTATACTTGTGAAAAGCTAAGGTAGGTCATATAAAGTTGGACAGTGGAAAGACCCCACATTGAGAAGCTACAATACTATCAAACTAATAATAGCACTAGAAAGGTCTGAACACAATTTTTGCCATAAATGTCAAATTTATAAGTAGAATATAGTCAAGCAAAGTACTCCACCATGACTAAATCATTTGGTATTCAATTGTTTAAGAGACCAGTACCAATCATGCTAATATATTCTGTCATAAGATATGCCATGTTATTTGTATCTATTTATATTTCATTGAATTGGAATTTTCAACAGAAGAGTACACCAACACCCTTGCTTTGGTAAATTTTCTACATTTTTTAGCTACAGTAGGACACTTTTCCGCGGTTCAAGCTGTGGAAGGATCCAACATTAGAGTAGCCTGTCTACATCACACTCCTTAGGGTGCGGCGCTTTCCCTGACCCTGCTAACGTGAGATGCTTTGTGAACCGGACTGTCCTTTATAGTCAGGTCATGAAATAAGCTATCACCAAGTCTAGAACTCAAGTGTTAGGAAATGAAAGGTTTCATAACTTGTTGAACTCAGTGCTAGAAAATGAATAAAGACAGTGGATTGTGAATTGACAGGAACCAAGAAAAGTTAAATAACATTAGTTAACAACATTTCTAATACAGCAACAGGAAAAGTTCATAGAAAACATCTTCCTGATTAGCCTAATTAAACTGAAAACATTCCATTCTATGCTCAACTACAAGCAAGTAAGTTCAGGTAGATAAAAACATACAAGTGATTTCTTTTGTCAACCTTTTCAGTAGAAGGCACTACTACCATAAAACACTCTTGGGCTTTGGCCATTTGGGCGCGCCTGTGGTCTCTCACTTGAACTGGAGTTCTCTGTTTTGTCATTTCCATTTTCAATGTCCAGAGGAAGTTTCATCTTTTCTAGAGCTTCCGTGAATTGCTGCATACTTTTAGTATATATATCAACTATGTCTTGCTGCACAACCTGCTTCTCTGGTACAATGCTCACGTTGACAACTGGCAGCGTAAACGTGCTAACAGGCGAGGTGCTATCAACCTCTTTAGCACCGTCTTTAGTATCATTCAGAGGCAGTGCAGATTCCTCCTTGGTAGTGCTTGATGTCTGTTTGATGATTGAGTTTGATGGAGGACTTTTGGCAGAGGCACTCAGGGTGGGAGTCTCTAACTTCTTGATTTCAGTGGCATCTTGACCTTCAACAGCCACACTTTCTGGTGTAATCTCAACGTTTTCAGAAGAGATGTGTTCACCATTTTCCTTGGAGTCTATATGCTCAGAGCTTTGACCATCCAATTCAGTGCAGGGAATTGCATAATACTCGGTAACCATTCGTTCATTTTCTTTCACAATTTGGGGATCCGGGAATTCAATCTTAACCAGTTCACAAGGAATACTCTCAGCTATTTCACCACCATTTGCTGCAGCCAAAGAATGGCGTGGTATGGGAATTTCCAAGATTTCCGGGGTTGCACCAGTATATGTTAGTGTCAATTGCACAAAACCCGACGGAGAATGGAAAAGATCACTCGATGACAAGGTGAATTCTTGTTCTAGCTTCCCATTCTCAGCAAGAATATCACAAAGAGGTACTAAAGTTAATCCCAACAACTGATCCTGCATATAATTCTTCACCCTACTCATCATCCATATCTCACATCTCACTGATGTTTCAATAGTCTTGACATTAAGTCGAAGACTCTGATCGAAAACCGGATTCTGCCCCCCACCATTAATAGTATCGGTTGAAACAGCTTCTTCAGGATTACCAGTTAAGGAAACCTTAGCATACACATCTTGTTTATGATATATACATATGTTATGTATATCCCTTGCTTGATGCACATGAACATCAAGAACCCCAATAAACCCCTCTACATTCCTAATCACACCACCCTTCCCTTGACAATCAGCTTTTGTTTTGTCATGAACAACAAGGGATTCTGATTCTTCCATACTGACTACTTGATGACAGTCCATTATTTTTAAAAAAACTCACAAAATCAAAGTTGGCTACTCAAAGTTACAAAAACTGACTGTTCCCTAAAACTCTCAAATGACAAAAAAAAAAGAAGAGTATTTCAAGAAATCCAAACAACAATAGCACAAACCTTAGATTTTTTTGGGGGGAATTGAAATACTTACCTACTAGAGAGCCATAGCTGAACTTTGTTACAGCTTCCAACACTTCAAGATTCACTGCTTAAGTCAAAAAAAGACTGAATTTTTAACAACAATTGTAGCACAATTAGCAGACCAAATCAAGAATTAAATATTTGGGTGGCTGTCTCAAAACTCTCTAGAGCCCCCAACATAAAAGACTAAAGACAGCAAACCCAAGAACCCCAAAATGTAAAATTCTACACTAAACAATCAATCAAGCAGCACAAAGTCCAATAAAAGCAACCACTACCCTTTTATAATTGGACACCATATTCAAGAACTCAAAGCAAAAATTCAAGAAAAAGAAAAAGGGAACCAATAATACACAAATATCTAGAAGATTGCAGAAAATGTGAGGACACAGAGAGAGAAAAGAAAGACTATAGTAGTAGAAATATGGAAGGGGTATTAGTATACTCCAAAAAAATCTTTTCTTTTTCTTGCTTTTTGGGCTTTTTGTGCATAAAAAGTCAATCTTTGAGTCTAATAATTTAGGTGAGGAGTAATGGCTAGTTAAAACTCTGAAGTCTGAACTGAAAGTCTGAAACTGTAGAGAATTCAGTTGTTGAAAGGAAAATCATTGGATTCATCAATTATATGACTGGAGCTGCCATTTTTATACAACACACATAACACAATAATGTTGTGATAATTAGAATGTAGATTTTAATAATGGAAAAGAGTATGATATATCCTCGTTATAATGGCTCATATATATCTTTACTGTTAGACAAATAATTTATATATACATTTTTCTTTAACAGAAGTGAAAATATTAATTTTAGTTTAATTTTTTTAATTATTTAAAAAAAAAATATAATCTCATATGAGTATATTTAATCCTCCTCAAACATATATATATTTTTTTTAACTTTTTTTTTGTTTCGATGACTAATTTAGATTTATTATTTTGATGGTCAAATTTATTTAAGTTTTGCTAATGTTCTTGTAAAATTTATTATGGATGACCCAATTTTTTTCTTAAAATACAAAAACTAAATTACAATATATCCAGAAAAAATAGTTTTAAATTATAATATAGCCACAAAAAAAATAGTTTTAAATTTTTTTCTTTACATTAAGGAATGAAAGAAAAAATAAAATAAGAATAAGAAACTCAAATAATAATAATCAAAAAGTCAAAAAATAATTTATGTCCGAAAAAATTAAAATATACCTTGAAATTTAATAGAAAAATCATATATATCCCTAAATAATTTTAAAAAAAAATCAAAAGTCAAAAATATAAATTTAAAACTAATTTTTTTCACTTCCATTAAATGAAGAGTATATGTGAGCTTATTTTGTAACGGTAGGGGTATATATGAACCGTTTGTATAACATTAATGATATATATAAGCCACTTTTATAACGAGAGGCATATCAACTTCAAATACAAAATTGAGGGATATATCAGGTCCTTTTCCCTTTTAATAATGAACCTTTTTTTTTTGGAAATAATAATGGACACATTCAATTATTGAAATCTTTGAACCGTAACCTTAATTTGACTTGACTTTTGACGATTTGACTACTACTTTCAATGTGTTTGAAAAAAAATGTAAATTTCTAATGACTTCTATTTTGTGGTTATCTTGAGAGGTTATATGTAGAGGTGACATACCGGTACAACCTCAAAAATTAATATTTGGCAAATTAGTAAACTTTTTAAGATAATATTTTTCTTTGGTCTTAATATTTTATCGGAAGAATTCTCTATAAATATATGGTTCTATTAGTATTATAAATTAATATTCAAAAATTTTAGTGTTGTCTTCTTGAACTGCACCAAAAAATTGTAAAGAGTTGTAGACGCGATAAGAGTTTCCTTATGTGCAATTGGGTTCCAAAGGTATTATATCATGAACATTGTTTTCTCTGATGATATCCACAGTTTCTTCTAAACATGTATCATTTTCACCCGTGTAATCTAACAAGCAATTGACATCCATTTTATTGCGATAACCGAGATTATTAATCATGACTTCAAATTAATAAATATTGTTTTCACAAGAAGGTTCATTTAAATTTTGTGAGACTTCATATAATCAAAATTAACCGTTATTAAATCTTAAAATTACTCTTTAAATTAATAAATATTAATTTATCTATTAAATAATACTTCTACAAAATAAAAAAATTTCATGGTCCCAATATGTGATTTAGCCATTGAAATATAATTTAATTAAAGAAATCAATAAAGTAAACACAAATGTCAAGATGGCCGAGTTGGTCTAAGGCGCCAGTTTCAGGTACTGGTCCGAAAGGGCATGGGTTCGAATCCCATTCTTGACATATTTTTTTTATTTTTATTTTTTCTCTTAGTGGCGTCTTTTTAGGATTGGGCCAACCCAATGGGCCCATGAAAGATTAGTTTGAATATCCTTTCTCTTAGTGTGTCTTTTTAGCCTTGGGCCACCAATGGGCCCATGGAATTAAAGTGAGAACAAGATCTGAGATTGACTAGCTAAAAAGTCACTCTCAGAGCTGGTACACTATATACACCAAAGTTTCAAACTTTGATACTCACCAATATGTGATTTCGATTCGATATGAACACTAAATGAAAGAGACAAAACAACTCAATTGATTGAAGACTTATTTCGAATAGGTCAAATTCCAACAATGTACTATGACTACCGGCGAAACTAAAAATTTCATTAAGGGTGTTCAAGATTTAATATATACATAATAAAAAATAATGTTACACCTTATACTTCATATGATTTTTTGTATGTATGATATAATTTTTCGATGAAGGGTGTGTTCGACTGACCACCTTCACTACATGTGGCTATGCCACTGGTACTATCCTAGACCTTTGTCTATCCCGATATTTGTAGAAATTCATAGTTAGGTTTCCTTAACCCTCTCATCATCCAAAAGAGGGAAAATAGGCTGCAATTAGGAAACGAAGTCCTTATTTTCCTGTAAGTAAAGTTTAGGCATATATAATTGATGAATAATTGTAGGATATAAAGTCCTCCAGCATATAGGCAATCCTTAATTCATCCACAATGTTAGTGTTACTTCATGTATTTAGTATGGTAAATCATAAAACTATTAAAATGAAAAGAAAAAGAATATTTGAGTCCACAAAATTTAATGTGTGTCCTTAAGGAATTTAATCCCCTCATTGTACTCGGGGTTGTAGATTATTTCCTCCCGAAATAAAACGGATAACCTATTAAAGAAGTAGCGGTACCTCAAACATCAATAATTTCAGCGAATTCAAAAGACAACACCAAATCACACAAACTCTACTTTATTTGTAAGAAATGTAAGGAGAAGAATGAGGAAATTTGATTTAGAAAAATAAGAGAAAACCCTCTATTTACAACCAACTAATGGTAGTATGAAAATGTGCTAATTGTGCTTTATTAGAGAGGTCACAACCTCTGGAAAAGACTCAACTTTTTAGAAAGGTCACAACCATTTAGAAAAGACAAAATCTTTCGAAAAGATCACGATCCTTCGAAAAAGTCATAACACCCTTCATTTTCTATGCATACCTTTAAAACCCCAATAGTGTTAAATCACAAAAAAGATTCATAAATACATATATTTAGTTGAGTTTCAATATCAATTTATAGTATGCAATAAAAATCTTGTTTAGGGGACAAGCAATGATAAAAATTACACTATAAACTTGCAAAATTTTAGTTCAAATTATATTTTGAACTATCAAATTACAAATAATGACATACATGATGATACATGTGATACAACAATTAATCAACCATGGCTTGATCCACTAAATTTCCCACTCCCAATCAGTCCCTCTCTTCTCATCTTATCTTCCTTTGCTTTTCTACAAAACACAACCCAAGAATTCACTTCTAATGCCACAGAAACACCAATCAATGTAGACAAACACAAACAATATACCAATTTAACATAAGACCTTCCTTCCCCCATCACTTCAAATCCTTGAAAAACATTCACAACTCCTAATACCACACAACCATAACCAACAAAATGATGATAAGATTTCCAATACTTCCTAAACTTATTTGTTGTCTTAGGCCTAAAAAACAAGGCCAATGTTTGTAACATCCCCAAAACAAACGTCGCGATACCTAAGTTTCGATGTAATCCATACACTCTCCCTGGTGAAAGTTGTCCTAATCGAATCCCTATCGCGAATCCAATAGTACCTAATAAAATTCCTGATAATTGTACCCCTGCATGTACATAAAACCATGTTGGCCCTAGTGACTCAACATGCCTTAAGTAACGAGCCGTGACCGCGCCTAGAGGTAGAATAACACCCCATGAAATTGAATTTATAACACCATGTACATTTTTTAGTGTTAAGAAATTGTTGTGACATATTGCTTGTGAACCTGAAAGGACATCAATTGTGGCTATTGAAGAAAGATCATTTATGTTAGTTGGATGAATTGTTGGTGAATAACCTTGTACATAAATGCCACGGTTCCAAACAAAATGTACATTTTTGGTCTTGTTTGATACAAGTTTTAATGTGGCATATATTTGAATTGTAGCACCATTATGTATAGTAGCCATTTTGCCACCATATAAAGTTGATGAAGAGGCTAGTAAATGAATGTCTAAAGGTTTTGATAGAAGTGGATTTTTTTGGAGTTTGACTGATGGATCAATTATGTAAGGTAGAAGAACAAGTTGGCCTGAATTTGGATCAGGAAAGGCGATTAACGCGCGAGTTCCTGTCATTTCAGGGGAGTTAGGGTTAATACCAAAGCCAACCCAACCAGAAGGAGATATAAATGAACCAAAAAAGACTATGTCAAGTGTGGCATTATGTGGATGGAATGTCCAAGCAATTGAGGCATCTTGTGAAGGGAGTGGCATACATTTTTCAAATGTTTTAGTAGATGTTGAGGTTGTGCATGAATGGGAGGAAAAGACTATTGTGAAGGGAAAAAAAGAGAGGAAAATGAGAAAGAAGGGAAACATGATGGTGAAGAATTTTGGGAGTGTGTGATGAAAAATTATGATGGATAATAGGGAATTAAAGGAGGGGTCTTTTTGATGAAAAGGTATAGAATTGGAGTTTGCTTATCATGCTTGTTGTACACTAGTCTTGAATGAATCATTGAGGGAATTAGCTTTTACTAATTTGAGCTTAGCTTTGAAGCAATGCAACTTTGAATATAGGTTTAGTTAATTATTATACCTAGGGGGCACTATATATATACCTTTCATTTTCCATTAATGATAGAGTCAGAATTTTTACCGAAGAAAATCTAAATATAATGTAGTAAACACACGAAGTAGCTAGGAAATTCAATATATAATACTAAATAAACATACTTTTTTGCTGAATTCAACAAAAAGTTGTCAATTGACACTTCTTAAACAAGGGTGACTCTGCCACTAGTTTTACTGAATACAAAGAAAAGAGATATTTTTGATACATACAAATAATTCTTTAGAATATATGGTTTTATACATGTGATGACATTATTATGATTATAAGACATGCTATTAAGGATAGAAATAAGAAGGTTTAAGTTTAAAATTACCATCTTGACTCTCCTTTTTTGGATAGAATAGTGACAAATTGCACATAGGAAATAACTTAGCTTTAAAGTGAAGGGACAACTGACCCACACACTCTATGATATGTTATGATGATAATGCTAAGGAGTAAGGTAGCTACTATTCTTATAGTATGTCTTTTATTTGAATCAAGAAAGCAATATTACTCATATTGGTGCGTTTGGTACCAACCAACCATAATGTAAGTATGTAAACCAAAAATTGGACGAAAATTCAGCCAAAAACATAAAGTCACATATTACAATTTACCAAAATGATGAGGTAAACAAAATCAAGTATATAATCTTGAAGAGATCGATGATTCGCAAACTTACAATTTTAAAGGATGAATTTGAACATTTTCTTAGTCAAATAAACACTTTTTCCTTTTTGAGATTTCATTCTATTTATATTTTCTTGGAATAAAAAGCGAAAAAATGTTTTTGTTGGTTTTTCACAAATGAACATAAGTTATTCCAGAAGTGAGTAAACTTACAAAAATTTAAGGAAATCTTCCATAAATAACGAGATTAGGGCATTCCTTTTTTGCAAAAAAATAGCGATATTTTTTTTTCTTTCAAAACGAAGCATATAAACTATATGTGCGCTCTTTCAAAATGTAGCATATACACTGTATGAGTATAGATAGAGTATCAATGTATATACATGTTTATACATTGATACATGTATAAAATTGATAGCATATACACCATATGACACAAAAATTGGGCCAACAATTTTGAGATATATGTATTCTGCTAGAAAATATAAAAATAACTATATTTTATAATTATTTAAAAGTGTCACTATAAAATATAATTATGGAGTATAATAAGTTACATTAGATAATTTTTTCTAAATTTAAACTCGGACTACAACTTAAACATGGGGAGTAAATGACATATATATACAACTGTTATGGAAAATTAGCAACAAATAGCCCATAATTAAATAACATTTATTCTATGGAGAGGGTGGTTATTACAACAGACATTGATTTCAACAGATTCACTCGCTTGATTTCAAGCCATCTAAATGTCGATACCTCCTTGAATTCATTTGATTTTCATTATAAAATTGACGACAATTCTATGCCGATGTTGTTATGAAACACTATGGGATTACGAGTATACATCGAATTGAAGAAAGGTTCAGGAAACTTCAAAGACTATCCATTGTGCATAACTTGAAAACTATAGATATTCATCATACACTTTCAATTAATGGAGAAGAATATGGGGAAGTCAATACCCAAATAATAGCTCATGGTAACACCAACACATACAATTTGAATGTAATTGAATATAACGACATGGCTGCTCGGGAGATTGCATATTTTATCTATTATCAAATGATCTAGTTTTTATTACGTGAATGAACAGTCATGTATACAATGCGTTAATATATACATATTCGTGTATTCATCACTAAAAAATTAAACCCTGAATCGAATAATCTTTTATCACATGAATGAGTTTTTATCACGTGAACGAACAATCATGTATACATATCTGTGTATTCATTCACTAAAACTTTGTATGCATTCCAGATTCTTCCTTCAGTGTGTAAATGAGGATTGCACTTGAAAATTAAAATGCTCAGCATTACACAAGTCAAAAATATTCAAAGTTAAACGATTAATTGTTGAACACACTTATCCTGTAAAGAATATACTAATGTCGCAACGAGTTGCTACCTCAACTATACTTGAAAGAGAAATACAATACAAATATCATGATCCAAAAGTTGTATACAATGCGAGAGACAAAATTACTGATATGCATCAACAATTTGGACTTGATTTGACATACTGGAAAGCACATAGAGCAAAGTTAAAAGCATTGAAAATGGTTAGAGGTGATCCCAAATAGGAGAAAAAAAGGTACAAAGACCCACTTCCCAATAAAACTGCCACATGCTGGAGAAAATGACATAAGTAGTCCCTCAACTATAGAAGTAGGTCTAAAATGGTCCCTGAACTATACTTAATGGATTTAGTCCTTCAACTATTCAAAAACTTGTCAGTTTTGATCTATTAACTATACACTTATCGATTTTAGTCCCTTAACTATAAACTTACCTATTTGGTCCTTTAAGTATTCAAAAACTTATCAAGTTTAGTCTTGTCCATTTTTTAATACAAATAGCTTAGGTTTATATTAACAGAATCTATGCCTCGAGAAATTTAATCCTTTAGCAACTTTTTCTGTTGGTTCTCTCTCCGTTACTTTTTCTTCAAATTAACCTTACGCGAAGAACCTTAACCTCAACGATTTAAAATAAAATTTACGAGAAAAGAAAATATAAGTCATAATTTTATTCAACAGATGATAAAATGAAGCATATTGTTACTAATGACTTGAATATGTTAAACTTTATTATAAAAAGAAAAAAGTTATTATCCGTTAAATCCAAAGTTTGTACTCCAACAATTTCATTGAACGGATTTTGTTTAATTTTTCAGAAATAGTAATTTATAAAATGGTAGATTTGCAATTTTTTAAACTTTTTGTTTAAATAGATCAATTTTATTATTCTATCCATTTTATTTTACGTAAAGAAATTTGAGTAAATTAAATAAAATCCGCATTGATTAGCATAATAAGTTTCTCGAACAAAAACTATCAAAGTTTAGGATGGTGCATATTAAAAACCAAAGCTATTTGTATTAAAAAAAATGGACAAAGACCAAACTTGATAAGTTTATGAATACTTAAAGGACTAAAATCGGTAAATTTATAGTCAAGGGACTAAAACCAGTAAGTGTATAGTTCAGGAACCAAAGCTAACAAATTTTTGAATAGTTAAAGGACTAAATCCGTTAAGTGTATAGTTCAGGGACCATTTCAGACCTACTCCTATAGTTAAGGGACTATTTATGTCATTTACTCCCACATGCTGCCACCAAACTTAAAAATAATTAATTTAAATATAAATAACTTCCCATGGAATAACGTGGGCTAAATTATGCCAATTTTAATTTAAAAAAACCTTCTTTTTGTTATAAAAATAAAAAGGAGCTAGATATTGCCAATTAATAAAAAGAGATTAATGTTGTGCCATTTTTTCCAATTTTTTCCGGTATTTGGTCATGAAGTGATCATATGATAACTAATCGGCCACATAGAAGTCCCTATTACTTTGGGCCACATAGAAGTCCATATCACTTTCGGCTATGCTGGCCCGTAGTTTAATTTTGAATTATTCAATTATAATTTCACTAGTTTAGGAGCTAATTATATTGATACATTCTAGTTTGCAGTATTATGAATCTTACTAGAATTTGGTGCATCCATATACGTCCAGATACATGTATCTCGGGATACATGAGGTCAAAATTAGGTGTAGTGTTTTCTAGATACATTGTATCAAAGTAAATTCACATGTATTTAGATATATTAAAAATTTCCCTCGCCTCCCTCCCATTTCGCTCACCACTCTCCTATGTATCTGGTATCTTAGATACATGTCAATCACACTACATATATACATATACATGTATCTAGTGTGATTTGCATGTATCCGGAATACATGACTATCTCGCTCTCCTCCCTCCCCATCTCGCTTGCCTCTCTTCCTATTTTAGTATATTAGTTGGTAGCAAAAATACATGTATCTAAATGTATCTTTCTCAATATATATGGTAGAAAACTCTTAATTAGTGATAGTATACGTAATTATTTAAAAGTATGGATAGAATTAGTATATATGTCATGTATGTCTAGTAAGGTAGTTTCCCATAAACTTGAAGAGGATGGAGCTTGGCGGGAGAAATCACGAGAATTATAAATTGATTTTAAGAATTAATTAGCTAATTACTACCACTAAGACGTAAGAAATTGTAGTTTCGCTCAAACACGTAATTGTTTATTTATGAAATTAGCTCAAGCACTTTGTATAAATTGTTTATTTAGATTAACATTATTGATTTGGTCGTTACAAATATACAGCATTACCTAATAAATTCATTGACCACGTTGCATGGACCTTTAAAAGATATATAGTGGAGTAGCTATTTGGGCCTCTTCAAATAGCTAATAATTCTCATGTTTTGATATGGGAAATGTTCAACTTAGACATGCCTTTTTGATACTATCATTCCAATGAGGTGAAAATTGCATGCTTTACCATATTTATTATAAAGCAATTTTTTTTTTTTGGAATCTCAGGATAACCCGCAGCCGCTGTAAACCACACAGGGGATGTAAACTGCACAGTCATCCCGAAGGATAAGGGTGTACATGACCGGGTTGGTTCGGGTTTTTCAAATATCAAACCAAACCATTTGTGCAAAAAAATTAAATTTATAAACCAAACCAAACTAATAAAATTCGGATTTTTCGACCTCGGTTTGGTTCGGGTTTTTCAAATACCAAACCAAGCCATTGTGTCGAATTTTTAAATTTATAAATCAAACCAAACTAATAAACCTCAGATTTTTTCAGATTTTTGGATTTCTTCGGTAAAGTTTGCATACAAACATATAATTAACTTGTGCTCCAAATATTTCTTTAGTCCAACCAAAATACAATTATCTAAGGTGTTTCTTAAAAAAATAACACAAAATATGAGATTAGTACTGATGACACAAAAATATTCAATAATAAATAATAATGAAGTCTTCATATAAAATAAATATTGCAAAGTCATAATGAAAATGATCATAATTTAAAAGTATTAAATCATGCTAAAATAAGTTTAATAAGTATTAGTTACATTACTAAATATTTAAAGAAAATTAAAATTAGATTATGTATTTTAATTGTCTAAACCAATGTAAAACTAAAGAACAAATATTCAATATTATTGTCATTCTTAGTGTTGAATTGATTTTCTTTTTGCATTAGTATTAATTTGATTTTGATTTAAGTTTTATTATAATTATCAACATCTTATTTATTGGACCATTCCAAATTCTAAGTTTTAAACTTGAAATAATATATCAAAAGATAAAAACTATGAAATAGTATAAGAAATATTTTAAAATTATATCAAAGTAAATATTTTTATGTATAAAATAAAATTTTAAAACTACATATATAATGTCGGGTTGGTTTGGTCTCGGATTGGTTTTTTTTAGTTAAAACCAAACCAACCCAAATATAGTCGGGTTTTTTTCCCCAATACCAAATCAAGTCAAACCAAACCACTAGTCGGGTTTTTTTTTTCGATTGACTCAATTTGCGGTTTGATTTGGTTTTCGATTCGATTTTGTACACCCCTACCAAAGGACATTATAAAGCAATGTTACTTCAGGAGAGAATCATTGATTGGACGGATAAACTATGTAATAATATAGATCTTTTTTTTAATAATTTACCGTAGATTTGAAAGTAACAATTTCATTCAATTTTTTTTTAACTTTAAAAATATTTATATTATTAAGCATAGAATACACGTGCAACACACGTTAGTTTATGACCAAAGTATCCAAATAACATCCATTAATAACAATTATTTAAATTAGTAAATTCAAGAGTACTTTTCCAAGTTTGAAAGCAAAGGTTTGTTTAAACACCCAAGCCTAGTCATTTTGTAGAAAAGTATTCAATCTCTAAATTTAATACAGAACAATAAATATAGTATTTAAAAAATAAAAATCAAACACCTTCCTAGTTACTTCCATTAGAACTCTTCTTTGTGTTTCTAATAGACTTTGGTTTCCACAAAGTATATGACTAAGATTATTTTTTATTTCTATTCGATCTTCGATATTTTCATGTCGATCAAAATCTAATTCGTGTCAGAAAATTTAATATTGGTGATAGAATCCTTCTTAATTAACACAATTTCTTTCAAAAAGATTCAAATTCGAACCTTTTAATTAAGAATAGCGTAATATTTATCATTTTATCACAAAATTAATGATAAAATTTTTCTTAAGTAGGCCGATTTCATTCTCAAAACTCAAAGTCTAACTCCTACTAAGAACGAAGAAGTTTTTATTGCTCCTAAGTGAAAGACTCAAAGTTTAAACTCTTTGATTAAAGATAAAGCTGTTGCTTGTTATATACCCTAGAATTCCACGTAAAGGAAGCGGTCAATTAACTCCATCGAATTTGTCATCAACTTCATTCCCCCTTTCTCTTTCAAAAATCTATATAATCTAAGCCATTTCACCCCAAATTTTCAACAAACAGTTCAATTTTCTTGATTCAATCATCCCAAATCCCAAGAAAACCAATTCTTACAACATTTTGGTACATACCCAAGTTCTTGAATTTGAGTTTTTTCTGAACAAAAAAAAAACAGAGCACAAAAAATGGATAAACTTTTAACAACTTTGTTACTCACATCAATCTTGTTTTCTACTACTTATGCTCAGAATCACAACTGCTCATCTTTTGCATTCAGAAATAACCAGATTTTTGCAACTTGCATTCCTCTACCTGTACTAAACTCTGTTCTTCACTGGACTTACTATCCAAATAACCACACAGTTGATCTTGCTTACAGACATGGAGGTGTACCAAATACAGATTGGGTAGCTTGGGGTTTAAATATTGATGGAACAATGATGATTGGTTCACAATGTTTAGTTGCATTTAGAAATTCTAGTGGAGAAATTCATGCTTACACTTCCCCTGTTTCTAGTTATAGTACTCAGTTAGCAGAGGGGGCTTTGAGTTTCAATGTTCCGAGAATTGGAGCTGAGTATTCGAATAATGAGTTTATTATTTTTGCAACTTTGGAACTTCCTGCTGGAAGGACTAGTTTTAGTCAAGCTTGGCAAAATGGTGGAGTTTCTGGTCAGGTTTTAACAGCTCATGCTCAGTCTGGTGATAATCTGAGGTCTTTTGGAAGTGTTGATTTTGCAAATGGTTTATAATTTTTCGAATAAATGCATAACATATGTTTGCTTTATCAAATTATTTTCTATTTATGTTCACCCACAATAAGGGCCTAGTGTCACGTCCCCCCACATCACATTTAAATTTTGCGTCTGGATAGGGGCGGAAGGGTCTAGAGTTGTGGAGAGGTTTCCGGAAGACTCTAAAATCCTTTAGATTATTCAAGAAGGCTCTAGAATAATTTAGATAGTTTCCAAGAAAGCCTTGGAATTCTCTAGAGTGTGTGGAGAATTCTAGAGAGGGGCTTTTGTGTAAATAAGTTTAGGGACTTAGGAAGTAATTTAAAATTGTACTTTAGTCCCTAGAAGTTAGTATAAATAGGTGGTGCCACTCATTTGCAAGGCATCCAACCAAGAATCCAAGTGTAAAGCATTCTCCAAAGCAATACAAAAGCCTTCTTCCAAAATTCTCTAAGTCTTTCCTTAAGCATTCTCTTAGCGATCTAGTCTTAAAGAGCTTACTTGAGCTTACAAGATCGTGAAAGATTCGTGAGTAAGTTGTCAAGTGCCGCACGAAGCTTTAGTAAGACTCTAAGTCCGTGACAACGTGGTATTAGAGCGAAGGTTTGCACTAAGGGAATGGCAACCGAAGGGGACGTAAATGCCGCTAGCACCACCAACGTCCATCCGGATGGTGGAAAGAAGGCCCGAAAGGGTAAGAAGCACCAAAAGAGTCATGAGGAACTGCTGCTGGATCCTACACCAAGCGAGGCGCTAACATCTCATCCACCTTCGACCACCGAAGCAAGTGACGATGAACGTGGCGAGGAGCCTATTGACGTCACCGCTGGAGAAGAATGGGTCGCAAGGGTTGAAGTGGCAAGGCAGGCTGTGGAGATATTAGGCCGGCGTTTGAACGTGGCTGATGGCAAGTTCAAGACTCTTGAGGACTTCACCCTTGAAGAGACCGAAAACATCCGTAAGAAGTTGGAGGGACGTCAGCGGGCCGAGTTTGAGATGAAGGAGGCTATCACTTCCTTGGAGTGTCGGCTCATGGAGGCGTTGAGCACGATTGAGACCATGAAGGCCGAGATGAAAGCACTCAAGGAAGGTGGGGCAGTTGGAGGATCATCGTCGCTTGACCGAGATAGGGAGGCCAGGGTCGAGGCTCCCAAGCCACCTATGTTCAAAGGCGTCCGTGACGCGCAAGAGGTGGAGAATTTCCTTTGGCATTTGGAGAATTACTTCAAGTGCAACGGGCTGAAGAGCGACGAGAGTAAGATCAACACCGCTGTGTTGTATCTTTCGGAGATGGCCATGCTATGGTGGAGGCGCAAGGAGGCCGAGATAGGGAAGGGGACGTGCACCATCAACACCTGGGAGCAATTCCGGGAGGAGTTCAAGAAAGCCTTCTTCCCTAACAACGTCATCTATGAGGCGAAGCGCAAGTTTAGGGAGCTGAAGCAAACGGGTAGCATCCGCGCATATGTGCAGGAGTTCACTACCCTCACACTTCAAATTCCTAACCTCACGGATGATGATATGTTGTTCCACTTCATGTATGGGCTACAAAATTGGGCCAGGACGGAGTTGGAACATCGGTAAGTCAGGACCATAGATGAAGCCATCACACAGGCCGAAGCTTTGACAGACTTCAAGCAGGAGAAGCCCGACAGAGCCAGAAGAGAAGACATGAGAGGTAGTCATGACCATGGTGGGGGAGATCGTGGCAAAGGCGAGGAGCAACGGCCACATCCCAAGAAGCATGACACCTATAAGTCCGATGGCAAAAAGTCTGGACATCATGGCAACACGGAGAGGAAACTAGAGGTTGCCAACAAAGAGGGCTGCTACATATGCGGCGGGCCGCATGGTTATGCAAGGCGCCCTGAACTGAAGAGCCTTGGTGCCATCCTGCGAGAGCGGAAGGAGAAAGACTCCCAGGAACAAGGACAAGGCGAATGGACGACGTAGTTGGGCTTGATAGGACTATGCGGAGCCATCACGAAGCAGCCAGAGAAGCCAAGAGGATACGGCGCGCAGTATGTCGACCTTAAGATCAATGGAAAACCCGCTTGTGCTTTGGTCGACACGGGTACAGAGGTCAATCTCATGACCAAAAAGGCAGCAACGAGGTTGGGGCTGAGTTACAGTTCAAGCAACGCCCAACTCAGGACGGTCAATGCACCCCCGACTCCTGTGAATAGAGTCGCGCATGGAGTGAGCATCACGTTAGGCGAGTGGCAAGGTAAGGCCAACTTCACTGTCGCTCCTTTAGATCTCTTTGACATAATTCTTGGGCAGGAGTTCTTCCAGCAGTGCCACGCAGTGATCGACCCTTACCTCTAGCGACTTCTAGTCATGGAGCAAGGAGGATCATGTATGGTGCCCATGGTCAAGGTGCCGAAGACGGAAGGACAAGTCCGCCTAACGGCCATGCAGCTTGAGAAAAACCCTAAGAAGAAGGAGTCGACGCATACGACCACCATTGTGAGTTCGAAAGACAATGGTGCAAAAGGGTCCCTGCCGCCACACTCGAAGAAGGTTCCAAGAGGGAACAATGATGTGATGCCAAAGAAGCTGCCGAGGCGCGCACATCCTAAGAAGCAGATGAGCCAGAAGACCGAGCTAGAAACGATATGAAAGATGTTGAAGGCGTTGCGCAAGGGCCTTAATCGAGTCAATGGACTATTGGTCACGCACGCACAAGGATCGGATGACGATGTAGCGGCAATGCGACGCGGTCATCGCATCAATAGGTGGGGGAGAGTGTCACGTCCCATCACATCACATTTAAATTTTGCGTCTGGATAGGGGCGGAAGGGTCTAGAGTTGTGGAGAGGTTTCCGGAAGACTCTAGAATCCTTTAGATTATTCAAGAAGGCTAGAGAATTCCTTAGAATTCTCTAGAATAATTTAGATAGTTTCCAAGAAAGCCTTGGAATTCTCTAGAGTGTGTGGAGAATTCTAGAGAGGGGCTTTTGTGTAAATAAGTTTAGGGACTTCGGAAGTAATTTAAAATTGTACTTTAGTCCCTAGGAGTTAGTATAAATAGGTGGTGCCACTCATTTGCAAGGCATCCAACCAAGAATCCAAGTGTAAAGCATTCTCCAAAGCAATACAAAAGCCTTCTTCCAAAATTCTCTAAGTCTTTCCTTAAGCATTCTCTTAGCGATCTAGTCTTAAAGAGCTTACTTGAGCTTACAAGATCGTGAAACTAGGGACTATAAGGCTATTAAAGTAATAACTTAGGATTTGTTGTAAAACTTAAGAACAAAAGAACAATATAAAGATAAAGACAAGAAGAATATAAGACAAGAGGAACAATATGAGATAACTTTCTTTCTTTCAAGTGTACACCAAATCTTCAAGCCTCTACAATATGAACCCTTATACTTCTATTTATAGTGTAACATAGAGGCATACAAAAGGTTAGTCATAAACATGACAATAACATGAATATAATGGGGAGGTTATGGAAGTGAAAGGTTACAAGAATAATGGTTATAAAGGTGGAGGTTATGGAGGTTATGGTTATCTTCATAATGGAGGAAAGTATGGAGTAACTTCTTGATGTAGTGGACATCCACAATATATTATTTTATAACACTCCCCCTTGGATGTCCATAGATAATATGCCTCGTTAAAACCTTACTAGAAAAAAATCCCGTGGGAAAAAAATCCTAGTGAAGGAAAAAGAGTACACATATCTTTTAATACGCTTTGAATGTTGCCTCGTTAAAAACCTTACCAGGAAAACCCAATTGGGATAAAACCATGGTTAAGGAAAAGAGTACAACGCGTATTTTTCTCCCCCTGATAAAAACTTTACTTGATATCTCGGAGACGATGCATTCCAATCTTATATCACAACTTCTCAAATATTGATGTTGGCAATCCTTGGTGAATAAGTTTACAAGATATCACTTGAATAGGTCTTTGAACGTCTATCTCACCATTTTGTTGAAGATCATGTGTGAAAAATACTTTTGGTGAAATATGCTTTGTCTGACCTCCTTTGATTATATCCTCCCTTCAATTGAGCTATATATTATTTTCGTATATGGTGGTTAGAATATCCTTCGCCAAAGGAAAATCACATATTTTATGAATATGATAGATCATGATTCTAACCATACACATTCCCGACTTACTTCATAGATCAATATTATTTCTGTATGATTTGAAGAAGTGGTTGCCAATGTTTGTTTCTTTGAATGCCAAGATATTGTTATGCCTCCATATGTAAACAAATAGCTCATTTGCGATAGAGCTTTAGGCAAATCAAATAAATATTGTGCATCTACATAATCAAATCATTTCTAACTCAGAGATTGATCATTTCAATTTTATACGTTGCTCGTCTTTTCTTCTCAAAGAAAATCACACATTTTCTATTTGTTGAGTCACTTTCTTTGTTAGTTTCTTGGCATAACTTGAATGATAATATGACAATCCCCTCACATAACTTTTTATATGTACATCAAATAATCTTCTAGCATTTGCATAACCATCAATCTGTAAGTACACCAATTGCACTTATACATGACATTTTAAATCATTTTCATGAGATCAAAAAGATTAATTTTTTTTTGTGTTAAGCAATCTCAAAACCATTGGGTACTCAATGGAATTGCTTTAAGGCATTTTAAATCCTTCAAGGATTTTCATATAACTTCATCATCTAGTTAGACATAACAATCATTCATTATGCATATTCAAGTATTTCATCTATTGCCAAACTGAAACAAGTCTCATTGCATCCACCATTGAAGAATATATCTCCATTTAATAATGTCAGGATTTTTGCGAAACACTTTATGCCCCGAGGCACAAACCGCACTTTATATCTTACGGTTATACTTTTGCACAATGATTCATTTGTACTACACTGACATTATATTTTGATCCATGAACTATAAGATAAAAAATATCACTTTTCTAAGTGAAACAAAATATACTTGAATAGTGCCAATCATTTATCTGTCAACACTATATGACAGATTCAAATTTAAGATCCTCGTAACCATTTATAGCATTGAATGCTACTTCATATCAAAGATACCATCGACGGTCATTTTGATATCGATTCCAATACGACATAACTTATTAAAATCTCGTCATTTATCATCGTTTTCAGGTACCTCAACATTTGCCAATGTTTTATGAAGTGTTATGTCATAGTGCTCTTTCAAAGCACTTACCTCATTATCATGACCATTTTGATAATTTGCTCCTTTCCTTCTCAAGGAGTTTTACGTTTGGAATCGATCGGTCTATCACGCTTCTGGCGTACCATAGACTCTATCCTTTAAGGACTATTTATTAGAGCATTTGCAGCTTAATTAAAATATTGGGTCAGCAAATATATCTGGCAAATTATTTGCAACATTTTGCAAATGAATTATCTCGTGAACTTCAAGTTCATATTTTTTTAATTTTTTTAACGAGGATATAGATAATTCACCCCACACATAATTTTCAACTGCTAAACATATCTCCCCCTAATGTTAGGAATCTAACATTTACCCCAACCTCATTTGGGGATCCATCTTTGTGTGTGGTGGAGAAATAAAATCATATGTGCACACATCAATTTTTTTAGATGGAAATTATTTGATTCCTGACCCTGAACCAATTGTGATGGGAGAACCTTGTTGGCTTGATGCATACACGTTAAATAAACTCATTTCATACCAAATTTTATTTGAGAGATTTGTTCTCATAATCAATGGTCTAGCTATAATTGGAGGCAAACAATTTCTGCTAAACCAACCGGTATTATCAACATAATTTTATTGTTTGAAACTGTGCTCTTAATTTAACAATTTGAGGAAACAACCTTACAAAAACCAATTTGTAAGTTGATACAAATGCACATGTGACCATACCATAGATGCATCTGTTAAATCATAATAGTAAGCGGTCCATATGGCAGGTGAACGGGCCCATATTCACCTTTTTATATGTTCCAAATAATTTCAGGGGATACAATCCCAACCTTAGCTAGTACAATGATCATTTTATCATGAGAACAAGCAACACAAGAGAATTCTTGAAGAATCTTTTATTTCTTCAAACATATAGTCACATGAATTCTCAATTTCTTTTGCATCACACTTGAATCGGAATGGCCAACCAATTATGCCAACTTATATTTATTCTAGTAAACTTCTAGTTTACTTTTGCATGTGATTCCATCATTATGCCCATATTTTTATACAACAAACAACGGGGAAAAAATGGATAATATTATACATAAATATTTATAAACTACTTTGGTTTGTAGTAATTTGAAGATATTAAATATTTCCATAATTTATAGTCTCAATATAATATTTTTTTCTTTTCAATTCTTCCGAAACTTAAAGTTTCTTTTGAGACTTACTACAACCCCAATATTATGAACAATTTCATTCCTCCGGCTAGTAACAAATTAGCCCTTTCGGAACTCTCAATTAATTCTGTGTACTACCACAAATTTCACAACGCCATTCTTATGGTGACCATCTCCTTCAAGGAGAAAATTATTATTATTGTCATGGTTAAAATTATCACATGCAAGACTTATTTCTTGACAACCAATGAAAAATTGGTGTTGTCACACAACAATATTTATTTTGATCATGGCCACAACTTTTATAGAAAAGATTTATTTCTTTCTTTTGTCCTCCAATAGTTCATAATAAAACATACCACAATATTTGTGTAGTACTCAAAGTATATGACCAAAATGACCATTTANTTACCGTAGATTTGAAAGTAACAATTTCATTCAATTTTTTTTTAACTTTAAAAATATTTATATTATTAAGCATAGAATACACGGCAACACACGTTAGTTTATGACCAAAGTATCCAAATAACATCCATTAATAACAATATTTCAAATTAGTAAATTCAAGAGTACTTTTCCAAGTTTGAAAGCAAAGGTTTGTTTAAACACCCAAGTCTAGTCATTTTGTAGAAAAGTATTCAATCTCTAAATTTAATACAAAACAAAAAAAAATAGTACTATTTAAAAAATAAAAATCAAACACCTTCCTAGTTACTTCCATTAGAACTCTTCTTTGTGTTTCTAATAGACTTTGGTTTCCACATAGTATATGACTAAGATTATTTTTTATTTCTATTCGATCTTCGATATTTTCATGTCGATCAAAATCTAATTCGTGTCAGAAAATTTAATATTGGTGATAGAATCCTTCTTAATTAACACAATTTCTTTCAAAAAGATTCAAATTCGAACCTTTTAATTAAGAATAGCGTAATATTTATCATTTTATCACAAAATTAATGATAAAATTTTTCTTAAGTAGGCCGATTTCATTCTCAAAACTCAAAGTCTAACTCCTACTAAGAACGAAGAAGTTTTTATTGCTCCTAAGTGAAAGACTCAAAGTTTAAACTCTTTGATTAAAGATAAAGCTGTTGCTTGTTATATACCCTAGAATTCCACGTAAAGGAAGCGGTCAATTAACTCCATCGAATTTGTCATCAACTTCATTCCCCCTTTCTCTTTCAAAAATCTATATAATCTAAGCCATTTCACCCCAAATTTTCAACAAACACTTCAATTTTCTTGATTCAATCATTCCAAATCCCAAGAAAACCAATTCTTACAGCATTTTGGTACATACCCAAGTTCTTGAATTTGAGTTTTTTCTGAACAAAAAAAAAACAGAGCACAAAAAATGGATAAACTTTTAACAACTTTGTTACTCACATCAATCTTGTTTTCTACTACTTATGCTCAGAATCACAACTGCTCATCTTTTGCATTCAGAAATAACCAGATTTTTGCAACTTGCATTCCTCTACCTGTACTAAACTCTGTTCTTCACTGGACTTACTATCCAAATAACCACACAGTTGATCTTGCTTACAGACATGGAGGTGTACCAAATACAGATTGGGTAGCTTGGGGTTTAAATATTGATGGAACAATGATGATTGGTTCACAATGTTTAGTTGCATTTAGAAATTCTAGTGGAGAAATTCATGCTTACACTTCCCCTGTTTCTAGTTATAGTACTCAGTTAGCAGAGGGGGCTTTGAGTTTCAATGTTCCGAGAATTGGAGCTGAGTATTCGAATAATGAGTTTATTATTTTTGCAACTTTGGAACTTCCTGCTGGAAGGACTAGTTTTAGTCAAGCTTGGCAAAATGNTTCTTTCTTTCAAGTGTACACCAAATCTTCAAGCCTCTACAATATGAACCCTTATGCTTCTATTTATAATGTAACATAGAGGCATACAAAAGGTTAGTCATAAACATGACAATAACATGAATATAATGGGGAGGTTATGGAAGTGAAAGGTTACAAAAATAATGGTTATAAAGGTGGAGGTTATGGTTATCTTCATAATGGAGGAAAGTATGGAGTAATTTCTTGATGTAGTGGACATCCACAATATATTATTTTATAACAGGATTCCAATTCTTTATTTAAAAATGTATTTTTACAATTTCAAAATAATTAAACTGTTGGAGAATTCTGCACCCTCTTAAAAAGGGAAAATTGTACGAAATAACAAACATTTAAATCAAATTAAATGTCAAAGTTATTGTTTAGATTATTTCGATTTCATAGCTACTGTTTTGCCGATCTTGCAATCTGGCTGGGAGCCACAGAGAACACAGAGAACATATACATATACAAATTCATGTAAATATATATACGCAATTTTCAGAGATACAAAGAATTTGTAATGTATATGTATACAATCTAGAAAAAACTAGAATGTTTCATTCACGAAACATTCAATTGTTCATAATAAAAATGACAAAGTATAAAACAGAGAACATATACATATACAAATTCACGAAAATATACAAATCATTTTTCAGAGATACAAATGAACCTGTAATGTATACGTATACAAATCTAGAAAAAAACTAAAACGTTCCATATATGAATCATCCAATTATTTATAATAAAAATGAATCTATACAGAACTAATAAATTCATATCATTACACCTGAACGTATAAACGATTTAACAAACATAATACAATTTTGTTGTTCGATTTGCCAACAAATTGAATTATATAAACTTGTTTGTTCGTATATACAGATTGATACGAAAAACTATACAATTTAATTCGTTAATTATACAAATCAGATCCTCCGTAGCAAACCAAATTATAGCCATGAAACACAATTATCAAAACTATAACTATAGATCATTAATATGTTTATTTTGTTTGATATTCCTAAAATTTACTCTTTAAAAAAGAAGATTAGGAAATAAATTAGACAACACTTTTCATTTTTACCCTTCTTAATTATTGTCAAATTAATTTTTAGAATAATTAAACATTAATCATAATAATTAATTCCAATATTAAATAATTCAAAATGTCTTGAACTCATCACATAGAGAATAATTCAAAGAAATTAAAGTTTCTTGAACTCATCACATAGAAAATCCAAATGAAGGGTAAAAATAAAAGAATATTCTAAAAGTAGTCTTGAAGAATGAACAATTAAGTTAATTTGAAATATGAAAAATGTATTAACAATTCAATTATTTTGAAATGGAGGAAGTATGAAAGTATTATTTGGATGAGTATTTTTAATAAATATTTATTGATTTTAGCAAAATTTTATTTATTTATTATCATTTGTAGCAATATATAACAATGATATGATGAATCTATTATCTACCATGTATTAAAAGTGCATTATGCATGCAATATAAAATTATAAATGTATTATAAGTGTGTTTAAAATGTATTATGCTTGTTTGGTAAGAAATTGACACTATATATTATAAGTGTATTAAAGTGTGTGATAAATATATTATTCATAAATAAAACTATTTCGATAGTATTCTCAACTTCTTAAATTATGTTTTATTATTCTAACTTTATATTATATTTTTCATTGAAAAATTGTATTGTTTACATTCTCACTTCATAATGTCTAGGTACATTTTACCTTTTGTAGACCCAATTTATAATATGTGTTAGAATTCTGACCCCTTAATTTGCCTAAGGAACATGTTCTCTATATGTTCCTTTCTCGAGTACTGACATTGCGTTAGGTAAAACACGTAAAGAAAAACTCAATCCTTTATCGTGGAAAATCTCAGCTCATAATGGGTAAAAATTTATGACTTAAACCTCTATAGGATTTAACTCAACTTCACTAAACGCTGAACCTCAACAAAAGATTACAAACTTATGTAACCTAATGAATTATAAACTCTAATTCCTAAATGTCAACAATTAACTAGATCGTCGAACCTACTTCAAGCTATGAATTCAGATTACAACTCTTACAATCTTAAGAACTAACTCTTATTCCTGAACATCAACACAAACCTCCCAAGATTTATGTTTCCAAGTTTTCAAGTCTTCCCAACTTGAAGACTATATTCCTACTTCAGTTTATACCTCATCAGGTCTAGAAAGCATTAAATATATAACTCGATAAAATTCAATACAAGCAAACTTGACTTAAGAACTATAAAGCATAAGCCTATGGATCAGGTTCTTCAATTTTGTTTTCTTGCATTGGTTGTGCTTGGATCTTCCGTCAAAACTCTCTCAAATATGAACTCCCTCTATTTAATTGTATTCTGCTTGTAACTCTCTGTGTAAGTGCATAAGATTTCTTGTGAACATCTTGCCGTATTTATAGATGTGGGACTTTTACTTCTTTAAAGAAATGTTCTCCATTCTAAGAAATCCTTTAAGAAAGGAAACTTTTCTACAATTGGACTCTTGTTGTAAACGCGCTCCATCCACTGTCTTAATACTTTTGCTTTGCGTAGTTGATCTTTTTCTTATCCCAGTCAGATTCGATTTGATAGAATTGTCGTAACTTATTTCTTTCATATATATATATATATATATATTGTTGACACCCGATTTTGACCCTCTCCGACAAGAATTAATTTTCTAGTTTCTTTAATTTCAAACGATTTGAAATAATTGATTTTATAAAAATTCAAAATATGTTTCAAGAGATTTTTAAGAATTTTATTCACTTTTATAATATTTTAAATATCTCAAATGATAAATCTGTTTATATTGTTACGTGTGTAACTAATATATTTTACAAATACTTGAAAACTATCTTGAAAATATTTCATTTATTTTTAACGTTAAACACTTTACTAATTTAATTTAGTCTGAATTATAGGTATGTTTTTGAATTAATTAGTTTGATTAAGTTAATTATTTTATTTTGTTAAATTTAAGAAGCTTGTAATTAATCTTGTTTAAATTCATCTCATTTAGATTTTAGCCGATTTGACAAGTTAAACTCAATTTGGTTAATAAGTTGGCTAATTTTGTAATTCATTTGGCCAAGTCTTAATTCCAAATCTAGCATCTTATTTATCCTTACCTTTAAATCCTAAAGGACCAAATTTGGGCCTTTTTTATTTTTCAGCAGCCCAAAACCTCAATACCAAAGACCCAACAGCCCAACTCCCCCCATTCTATTTTGAGCAACTTACAAAAATAACTATATTTATAGGGTTAATGAATATCAATAGCTATAAGTATGTTATTTACAATAAATGACTACAATTTATATCACTTTTTAGCTGTATTTTTGTATAGTTTTTATTTTTTTTATTTATACATTAATACATGTTTAAGTACAACAAACTAAATAAGGAATTGACTCTAAATATAACCCACTATCCTTACCTTAGCCCATAACGTCCATAGAATGAGCAACTCCCATAATTAATTTTATAACTGAAAATTTCTTATTTAAAGACATATCCTATCATATTCTTTATCAGTTTAACAAAAATTGTGATACAACAGACTCAATTTTCTTGTTGTCTCCATATTTCTTATTCTGGTGTCTACTTAAAGGTATGCATAGATTTTTTCTGGTTAATTCAATTTATTGATGTAAGCAAATTGTTGAATTTGTGAATGAAGGTTAAATATTTCGATTTTGAATAGGTGAATTACATGGCAACCATACCTGTATTGATCAGACATTGTGGAAAGTGGAACGAAGAAAATAGCTAAGTCGAATACAGGATCGATGGAGTATTGTTGAAGGAACATGCTTCTTTTTCTAATTTAGTTAATCTGATTTCTGGTCATTTCAATGTTGATATGACTACAAAGTGTATGAAAAACAAACACACCATTGAAGGTAATGATAGTTCCATAGAGATATGCAACGACATGGGTGTACGGATATATGTTCAATTAAAAAAAGTGAACACTGAATTTGAAATATATCCATTGTGTGTAAGTATTTTCGATAGAGATATAGTTTACTGCGAAACTGGAGAAATTTCTATTGAAGGAGATGTGTTGCAGCTTGAATACAATGTTGGATCAACTGATACAAGTGATACATTATATTTGGCTTCGTCGTTTGGTGATAACCCAAATAATGTATTTGATGGTGGCAACGACTTGATCATTACTAACAGATATCAGAAGGAAATAATGGAGGATCAAGTATACGTGGACAAGTCGACACTGAAGTCTGTGATGGAAAAGTATTCAATTGACAATAGGTTTCAATTGTTGGTTAAGAGGTCAAACTCTATTAGGTACATTGTCATTTTAATTGATTGAATTGAAATGTATTGATTACTGAATGCAATTCTAAAGACGTCTTTTTTTGCAAACTGTATTTATGAACTTGTATGCCATTCTAAAGACTTTTTTTTGCCAACTGTTTTGTAGTTATACTCTTCTATGCCATAATAAAAAATGCAAATGGGTAATGAAGGCATCAAGTAGAAACAAGTCGAAAATGTTCAGAATTAGAGTTTTCAACTCTGAGCATACTTGTCCTTTGAAAGATGGGGTGCACTCGCAAGTAAAAGCATCAAGTGGATTTATTGGAGGCATTATCGCTCCTAAATTGAAAAATCATAAGAGGAAATACACTCCCAATGATATCGCGGTTGACATGAAATTGGATTTGGGTGTTGATATTAACTACCAGATGGCATGGCGAGCAAAAGAAAAGGCATTGGATTCCATAATGGGGCAACCTGCCGCCTCATACAAAAAGTTGCCTGGATATTTGTATACATTGGATAAAACATATCCTGGTTCACATATTCGAATGAAGAAAACTCCTGAAAACGAATTTTTGTATTTGTTTATATCATTACATGCTTTTATAAAGGGATTTGACTATTGTAGGCCAATCGTTGTTGTAGACGCCTGCCACCTAAAATCAGCATACACAAGTGCTTTCGTTTCAGCCGGCACTTTAGATGGAGCAGGTATGTGTGATATATGAATACATTTAGTTAATGTTTATTATATATAAATTACTTTGTTGATGTATAACAGGAAATATATTACCTTTGGCCTACGGAGTTATCGATTCTGAAAATGATGCTTCTTGGACGTGGTTTTTTGAACAGTTCAAAGAAGCATATGGAGAACGAGAGAATATGTGTGTAGTATCTGACAGGCATGAAAGCATTATAAAGGCTGTTTCTAGAGTACACACTAATATGCAGCATTACGCCTGTATATGGCACTTGTGGGCCAATGTATGCAAGAATTTTAGAAAATCAAATGAGCAATTAAGTGAGATATTCTATGCTATGGAGAAGGCATATACGCAGAATGAGTTTGATAGGCTAATGAATAAGGTTGAGCAAGTTGATATTAGGGTGAAGAATTACTTGGAGTTTGCGGGATATGAGAAGTGGGCAAGATTGTATGCACCAGTTCATCGTGGTTGGATGATGACATCAAACATTGCAGAGTCCATTAATTCAACTCTGGTAGCAGCAAGAGAATTACCGATATTTGACTTTCTTGAACAAGTGAGGTTAATGTTCGCTAGATGGAATTGCAAAAATCGAGAAAATGCATCCTTCACATTCACTCCTCTTGGTAAAAAATTTCAAGAGATGCTTGTACTTAATGCGGATAAATCTATACGTATGATGGTATGTATGTTCATGAGAACTTATTTTTCTCTTCTTTTTTTCCAGCGAGTTTGTATTCGGACTCGTTTTGCTTCATTCCAGTCAGTTTGTGCTTTGTTGTATTTGTATATAAGTATATGTTTTTTTTTGTATGAATTGTATTTGTTGTATTCATTACAGGTTGTCCCATCAACTGACTACATTTATTCGGTGAGTGACGAAGGAAAAAGTTTTATCGTATGCCTTGAAAACAAAAGTTGCACTTGCAAGAGGTTTCAAATGGACGGAATTCCATGCCCACATGCTTGGGCGGTCTTGAATAACAAAAATATGCTTCCAGATGCATACTGTTCAGACTTTTACAAGCCAAAAACAGTGTTGAAGACATATGAGGTGCCTGTGTATCCTCTTCCTGATGTAACTGAATGGAATGTACCTGAACATATTGCTGAAGAAATCGTGTTGCCACCGAGATACAAGAGACCTCCAGGCAGGCCAAAGAAGCAACGGGATAAATCATTCAGCGAGTTGAGTAAAAGTATACCGGCAATCCTATAATATTTTTTATGAGCATCCATCTTCTTTGATACAGTCTTAAGCAATGCTGCAAAAGCTTTTATTCCCCACGGATAATCACTGTATCGACCACTCTCAACCAAATCAAAGTGGCTCCTTGGTATGGATGAGCTGGTCTTCTCCTTGGAGAAGATGAATGTATTTATGAAATACAGAATTGCAAACTTAACAGCATCATCATCGTTCCCATCACCCCAGACTTTCTTGTCAAACTTTCTGATCAGTTCTGCCTTTTTTATTACATTCTTTTTACCTCCGAAAAACTGTTCAATGATTCTGTTCGGTTTCTTTTTGTTGAATGAGAAATCATCAGGATCAGCAACACAATTTAAACCAGATATTATGGCAAACTCTCGAATACCAAATCAGAGTGTGGTCCCATTTATACGAATGAGCAAAGTATCTGATGAACTGTTCTGTAACTCACAAACCATGAAGCACCTAAATATTTGATTTTGGACACGACACTCATGCATTTTGGTATATACACCAAAACACGTGTTCTTAAATTTTTGAAACTGCACAGGAGTAAGCTTCTCCTTCAACTGGTGAACAATGTTATGGTTTCCGTATACTTGCATATGTGGGGCTTCAATTGGACGTTCTACCACATATAATCTGATTTCCTATAAATGCATATAAAACTCAAAGTATTAATATATTCAGGATTCAAGTATTTATTAAAACTTAATGTATCAGTATGTCAAACAATGTAAGTATATAAATTTAGCACAAGATCACGTTGAATACACCAATATTGAATACAATGAATACATTGTTGTTAAACACAAAAATGAATACGTTGGATAAAATAGATATATAAACAAGGTGTGGGTATCAAACTGTATAAGTATTCAGGTCAATTTTTCACCATAATAGTTGAGGTCTTTTTTGTTCATGTTCTTCTTGTACTCACTTTTTAACAACTATGTACATACAAAATCAATTTTTCTAACAAATTTAATACAAGAGGACAATCCATAATGACAATGTCACACAATACATGTGTTGAGATATATAAGTAAATGACATGAAACTAAAAAAGATAAGTATACAAACAAACCTCAATTTCATTTTCCTCTTGATCCTGCTCGACTGCTCTTTTTTCACACTCACTTGAATCAATACTGTTAACTTTTCTCCTTTTTTCAAGATTAGTTTTCACTTCTGAACGTTTTTTCCTCTTTACTAATTTTGCATGTTTGATTTCTTCAAGAAGATTTAAGGGCATATGGTCATTAACCTTCTTTGTTCTTCTTTCACTCTCCATTGCAGCAATAGAGCCTGTAATTTTGGCTTGTTGTTGAGTAATACACAAATCGAAAGAAGGTAGTTCATCCAACAATTTGTCAAATAAATGTATACCTCTCGTAACCCTTCTCGGAGTACCACTTTCAGCCATTGAAATGGTTAAACAAATTCTTGAATCAAAAGCCTATCAAAATATAAGATAGTGTAGATGTGTATATATATAATGTTGATAAAAAGGAGATAAAGATACAATTAGAAGATACCTGATGGATACAAATCACAAAAATCGCTCCCTGCAATGATGTAAAGGATCTTGAATTTGAATGAATTTGTATGGGGGGAAAATCAGAAAATATGTGATGTATAATGCTCATAAAAACGAAATAAACAAAAATCACTCCTTGCAATGATGTAAAGGATCTTGAATTTGAATGAATTTATGGAAAAAAAATCAGAAAATATATGAATATTGATGAAAGAGAAATTTGATGTGGTAAATATGGAAAACATCACAAACGTGCCATTCATAATCAATTAGGCATGCATTAATTACTTGAGCAACTTACAAAAATAACTATATTTATAGGGTTAATGAATATCAATAGCTATAAGTATGTTATTTACAATAAATGACTACAATTTATATCACTTTTTAGCTGTATTTTTGTATAGTTTTTTATTTTTTTTATTTATACATTAATACATCTTTAAGTACAACAAACTAAATAAGGAATTGACTCTAAATATAACCCACTATCCTTACCTTACGCCCATAAAATGAGCAACTCCCATAATTAATTTTATAACTGAAAATTTCTTATTTAAAGACATATCCTATCATCTTCTTTTATCAGTTTAACAAAAATTGTGGTACAACAGACTCAATTTTCTTGTTGTCTTCCATATTTCTTATTCTGGCGTCTACTTAAAGGTATGCATAGATTTTTTTTCTGGTTAATTCAATTTATTGTATGTAAGCAAATTGTTGAATTTGTGAATGAAGGTTAAGTATTTCGATTTTGAATAGGTGAACTACATGGCAACCATACCTGTATTGATCAGACATTCTGGAGAGTGGAATGAAGAAAATAGCTACGTCGAATACAGCATCGATGGAGTATTGTTGAAGGAACATGCTTCTTTTTCTGATTTAGTTAATCTAATTTCTGGTCATTTGAATGTTGATATGACTACAAAGTGTATGAAAATCAAATACACCATTGAAGGTAATGATAGTTCCATAGAGATATGCAACGACATGGGTGTACGGGTATATGTTCAATTAAAAAAAGTGAACACTGAATTTGGAATATATCCATTGTGTGTAAGTATTTTCGATAGAGATATAGTTTACTGCGAAACTGGAGAAATTTCTATTGAAGGAGATGTGTTGCAGCTTGAATACAATGTTGGATCAACTGATACAAGTGATACATTATATTTGGTTTCGTCGTTTGGTGATAACCCAAATAATGTATTTGATGGTGGCAACGACTTGATCATTACTAACAGATATCAGAAGGAAATAATGGAGGATCAAGTATACGTGGACAAGTCGACACTGAAGTCTGTGATGGAAAAGTATTCAATTGACAATAGGTTTCAATTGTTGGTTAAGAGGTTAAACTCTATTAGGTACATTGTCATTTTAATTGATTGAATTGAAATGTATTGATTATTGAATACAATTCTAAAGACGACTTTTTGCGCAAACTGTATTTCTACAATCTCTATCTTCCCATCACCACCCCCTTAAAAAAAAAACTTCTTACCCTAATTTAGATTTCCATCTTTAGTTGTTCTAATTTCAATTATTTTCTTGATATGTGACATAATTCGTCTACTTTAAGAAACTTGGTGAATGTTCTTTTAATTTCCTTAAGTGTGGAATGTTATTACAAATGCAACCTTTCCTAACATGAGACCCAACTTCTTGGTAGACAACTAAAGAGACTTCTTTTTCGAGTTCCTTTAGTTGTCTCTATGTCCATGCATAAGGAGGTTGCCCTAGCGGTCTTCGATTTCATAAAAACAGTTGTGAAACTGAAACGACGTTCAAGTTTTCTGTATACTGCTTTGTATTTAAAACTGTGTACATTTTCCTTTTAGTGTTATTACGCTGGGTGTTATTCTAAGAATGACACCATGTCTGTTCCAGTTTCATTGACCTGATCCTGACTAGGGACCAAACTCTTAACCATGTACCCAAATCCCAACTAGGGATCTACCCAAATCCCAACTAGGGATCTTGACTCCTAGATCCTTATCATAAGCCTAAGACTTTAGACCCCAGACAAAACTCTTGACTCTTAGCTCTTGGACCCCTAATACAAACATGGGATTCAATTACTAGACCCTTAACTCGAAATTCGACCTAGATCCCAACCGGATCCTATGTTGGTGTCAAGGTGAAATCCATATTGTATGTCAAAAATTAGTGCCAACTAGTTCCTTGTACTACAAAGAAGAAACTATCCATTCCTTACAACAAATAAAGTATTTACATAGATAAAATCCAATATATTCACAATCTTCTTTTGTTTTCCCTCTATAATATTAGGTATTGGAAAGTCCGAGTGGAGTATGGGGTATCTAGTCTAAAGCTCAGGGTTAGAATTAGGGAACCAGAATCCCTACTTGGTTTTAGTGTTGGGAGTTGGTACCCTTGTCAAGATCAATTCTAAAGTCAGGTTTCAAGTTGGGGAAGTTTGCATTTATAAATTCATTCCACACTTAACTAGAAATAGGATTGAATAAACTAAAAGAAAATTTCACCAAATGTCTTAAAGTAGATGGATTGTATATCACATATCAAGGAATGAATCGAAATCAAGACAATGGGAAACTAAATTAGGGTTACACGTATTTTTAGGGTGGTGAGGGTGGGGATGGAACAATAGAGATTCCAGAAATTTTAAATTATGATATTTAGAATTGAGATAAAACATAAAGCTTGTTAAAAATAAACAAGGAAATG
>NC_064290.1:9721526-9820145 GCF_019186545.1 Solanum stenotomum | reverse complement strand
TGAAATAGCCTCCTAACTACTGCAAAACTAAACAATTAAGTACTACAATTTTGAACTACACAATATTAAAGAACCATTTTATAGTTAGCAGACAAAGAAAAACAATCACAACTCGGTTAAATTTGACATTTTCCCAATCCCTTTGGAGTTTAACTTCCTTGAGCTTCTTGTTCAATACCATCATCTTCTCTTCATTTTCATTCAATTGAAATTTCAAAGAATCCCTTTCTTCTTCAAGCTCTTTCACTTTTCTCTTTAGTCGATCAATCGGATTATGACCATCTATGAATCTATTCATTAAGGATGATTCATCAACATTTTCAAGTGACGGATCAATCCATCTAAAATAGCCACATCCACCATTTTCCTACAAACCACATAACAGTAATAAATATACAAAAATGTTGATTTTTCAAATAATACAATAACAGTAGTCTTTGTTCAAATAACTACAAACCTTTGATGCTTTGCATCCAAAAAATCGACGACCTGGGTTCAATGGAGTCCTCGAAGTTTTCAGTCGACAATAATAACCACACTTACATACATCGACTTCCTCGATATTCACTGAACTTTGTGACATTTGATAAAACACAACTGATTTAAAAGAGAGAAACGTTGGATATTTAGAGGAAGAAGAGAGAATTGGGGATTAGGGTTCTAAAATGTATTTGGGGGAAGAAGAAGATTTTAATGTTAAAACATCCAAGTTAACGTTGGATGTCTTAAATGCAGGGTAAAAAATGGGAGAAAAAACAATTCACGCGCCTGATTTGCGTGAATCACAAACGATTTGCCATGTAGGCAAAAAATGCTTAGATGGTTGAAATCTGGGGTGGTAGAGGTGTTCAATAGGTACTAGGTGTAGTTGAGGTGTCTAAATGAATAATGAGGACAACTTTGAGTGGCTACAGATGACTTTGGCATTTTTTTTATATGTTTGTTGTCCATATGCATGTGTTGCTAGCTACTGTATTGACTCATTCGACTTGGAATGATCAACATGCTCTCTTAGTTACTCTTTTAAAGTTCGTTAGCTTTTAATGTGTCTCTGTGTAATATACTTTAGTAGGATTGTATGTCGATTTATACTCTCTTGAGCTCGTTCATAGTTCTTAAATAAATCGTGTTACTCTCTCTATTTTTATCTCAAGTTGGTTTATATATTACTCCCTCTGTCCCAATTTATATGACACATTTCGCTTTTTGAGAGTCAAACAATTTAAGTTTGACCGAGAATTTGCTCATGAAATCTTCAAATTATTTAAAATGAAATTTATATATTTGTAAACTACATAAAAAGTAATATAAGTCTCGATAATTGTTAATTCAAACTATTTAAAAGATATATGAAAAATTTACGGTCAAATATAGACTTGTTTGAATCTCGAAATCTAAAATGTGTCACATAAATTGGACAGAGGGAGTAATTTTTTTCCTTTGCTTCGTTTGCATGTGGAAACTCCTTTGAGTTCATGGTGGACTCTTTCTCCTCTCTTTTGCATTTTTAAATTGAGCCATAGGCTCAAGTCTTCCTCATCGAGTCAACCTCTCTTTCATTTGGATCATAGAGAAGCTGGTGAACAGGTCCTTGGAGGCAAAATGCAGGTGGAATGAGGAAATATAAGTCCCAAAAGTCCAGAAAACGAGTTGTATACACTGGTATACAGATCTAAAATATTAAAAACCAGAAATACAGGTTGTAGGGGTTGAAAAGGGGTGTATACATTTGGAATACGGCCCCATATACATGAAAATGATCCTAAATACAGCCTGTATACAGTGATATACGTAAATAATATACACATATTTTCTGAAGGAAAATAGGTCCAAAGGCCTTGACCCATTGCTAGCAGGTCCAGGGGCAGCGAAAATGGGCCTAAAAAGCCCAAAAGAATGGGCCAGCAGCGAAATTTTAATTAAATAGGCCCAAATTCACGTTTTGGTCATTTTAATATTAGGACAAGTTCACAAATTTGGGCCAAAGGCCCAATTGATATTTCTTTCCCTTGCTCTTTACCTATTGTATTATTTGACTAACTTTATTTGTTTTAGGGAAAAGGGTATGATATACCCCTCAACTTTGTCATTTAGAGCTGATATACCCCTCGTTATGAAAGTGGCTCATATATACCCCTACTCATATACAAATGACTCACACATACCCTTTCCCTCTAACGGAAATGAAAAAATAATAATTTTAGTTTCATTTTTTATTTTTATTTTTTAAAAAAAACTATAATCCCATACGGGTATATTTAATCTTCCTCAAAAATATTTTTTTGACTTTTTTTTTTGTTTCAATGACTAATTTAGATTTATTATTTTGATGGTCAAATTTATTTATGTTTCACTAATATTCTTTTAAAACTTATTATAGATGACCAATTTTTTTTTCTTCAAATACAAAAATTAAATTACAATATAGACAAAAAAAATTTGTTTTAAAGTATAATATAGCCACAAAAAAAATAGTTTTAATTTTTTTCTTTACACTAAGGAATGAAAGAAAAAAATAAAATAAAAATAAGAAACTAAAATAATGAAAATCAAAGATATCAAAAAATAACTTATGTATGAAAAATATTGAAATATACCTTGAACTTTGCTAGAAGAATCCTATATACCTCTAAATGATTTTAAAAAAATTATAAGTCAAAAATATAAGTTTAAAATTAATTTTTTCACTTCCGTTAAATGAAGGGTATATGTGAGCTCATTTTGTAACGGTAGGGGTATATGTGAGCCGTTTGTATAAAGGTAAGGGTATATATGAGCCACTTTCATAACGAGGGGCATATTAACTTCAAATAACAAAGTTGAGGGGTATATCAGACCCTTTTCCTTTATTTTATGGTGTGATCTAATTAAATTTCCATAGATAACCATTTCGCTTTTGTATTCAAAAATATAAACATTTATTTTATATATTTTTTTATTACCTAACTTCCATTTCAATTTTGGTATTATCTACACTTAAATCACTTCCCTTTAGAATGATCCCCTTTAGTTTATTTCCCTTTAAAAAATAATTAATTAGAAAATAATAGTAATAAATAAGTAAATAAAAAATGAGTTCTTTTACTTAGTTAAAATTTTAAAAATTAGTCAAGTTATTTTTAGTCAAATCACCGGTCAACCGCAAGTTAACAGACATTTCGAGGGCCTAACATCTTCTCGAAATGTACATTGAACTTCGAACCATTTATTTTCAATCGATTTTATCTATTTGAATCTTTTGAAAACCTTAAGTTTTTTTCTTTGATTTTTACTAAAAAAAATAAGTGGCGACTCTGTTTTTTTTTTTGGAAATTCGATTTCTTTTAAATCATAAGTTTAATCGATTTTTTGAAAATTTAGTCATTTTTTTTATTTATATTTTTCGAGTAAAACATATATATATATATATATCAATTAAAACCTTTTTGTAAAATTTGACTTTAGTCCCAAGCCTAATTGAGCCATCCGTGTGTAAATGATGGATTCTATAATCTATATGCAAGGGGTGAAGGTTGTAACTTTCATTGGTTGAGAGAAGTGTAATATGAAGAGTTGTGAGCAAAGGCAATGGCCATAAAGTGGACGTAGTTGATCTAATCGTAACATTAAACTCTAATCAATATATAAGGAATGAAGCACTGAGTTTGTTAGAGTGAAGCGGTTGAATCAAGATTTAAAGTTTATGAATTCAAAATTTTATTTTTTTTTAAAGATAAATATTAGGTTCAATTTGAACCAAATAAAATTATGTATTGAATTATGTCGAACCTGCTTCCTACATTGTGATGCCGCCCCCGGTGAGTTGTTAGTAGTTCAGCTTTTGTTTCTTTTTTGGACTTCTTCAAATAGCTTATAATTCTCATGTTTTGATGTGGGAAATGTTCTACTTAGACATGACCTTTTCGATACTGTCAATTCCAATGAGGTGAAAATTGCATGCTTTACCAACTTTATTTATAAAGTAGTGTTACTACTTCATGATAGAATCGTTAATTTGATCAACAAATTACGTGAAAAATTAGACCTTTGCTTTAATTAAATTTTTTGAAAGTAACAATTTCATTCGAGATACCATCTCTCACTTTAAAATTAAATATTATACTCATATATCTTAGAGAATCCTTCCTTTATATATGTCATCCATTCCAAATGTATGAGTTCATATTAAGAAAGAATACGACTTAACTATATATAGTGTGGGTATGAAATACAAATGTCTTTTATCGGTGACAGAGACGGATTCAAGATTTAAATTTTATGCGTTCAATCTTTAAGATTTTTAACATTGAACTCGTTATATTTTTAAAGTTATAAGTTCAAATATATTATTTATTGTAATTTTAGTGAATTTTATATTTCACGTCAAAAATACTAATGCAATTAAGTTTTTACCGGGAAATCAATCATAAATGTAGTATCTTTCTCTTTGATGAGTTAAACATCACGTAAACAATGGGTCTTCACTTTGTAGATTTCTTTTTCCTTTTTGGTGCTAATTTGAAATTAATCTTGTTTGATGTAATGTAATTGTCTCTTTAATTTTCCTTGATAAATTAAACAAATATATCTTGAAATTTGGTTCCAAGTGCTTGTAATATATTAGGCCATATAATATACTTCCTTCGTTCGCTTTTACTTGTTACTTATTTCTAAAATAGATTTTTATTTTTATTTATCACTTTCGACATATCAAAAAAATAGAATTATATTTTTTCATGTTTTACCTCAACATTAAATACTTATTTTTCCGAATCGTTTTCCATGGCCTAATACTAAACATCATTTAATAGAGATAGTTTGGTAAAATACTTATATCAATAATTATTTTCTTAGTAGGTGTGTCAACTAGTGACAAGTAAAAATGAACGGAAAATGTATTATTTAAATTTATTTTATAATATTAGGATTTAGTATATGACTTGAAAGTGTACGAAGGTATCCACACGTTAGTTATTTTGACTGGTGTACGATTAACGAACTTCCTTTTATATCGGAGGAAATTCCAAAAACAATGATACTTAGCTTTGAGTTTTAATTATGAAATCATAATGATAATTTTATTAATTATAAAGGTAAAAAATAATTTAGTGTATCAATTTGTTCTATATATGTTTATTCTGTATTGGTTCACTTTGTATCAGAGTGAATAAATACATTGATATAAAGTGAATAAATACAACTCCAAGTGAAAAAATACAAAGTGAAACATATAAAATTTAAATTTTCACTATGTATTATATTTTTTTTTTAAATACTTGCTATTTCGGATAAAATATCGAGCATATATCTTCGATGAATAAAAGTTAAACCCAAAAGTATTATCATAAACTTAGTATATAACTATATAATATATTTGATTTAAATTTGGATAATAATTTTTCAAATTAAAAAAATCAAAATTTTCATAATCTAATTCTAATTTCATGATTCCCACCCTCAAGTATATTCCACTCCATCAAAGAAAGATGGAGAGTTTGACCATTAGGTAGTCAAATCAATTTTCTAATGTTTGGACCATTTTGTTTTGATTTCTTCTTATTATAAATTTAAAATTTCTTGCAAAACAAACAAAATTCTAGTCTAGGTGTTCCATATTTCTAGAATAACCTAGATGACCTAGTCATTGAAGTGTAAAAAATTGGGAACCTAACAAAGAAAAAGACTTTGTAGCATGTCCAATAAAAGAGGAATTAGGTGAGGATTTTGAAGTGTGTGATTTAAAATATTTTTGAGGTTGTTTGGTAAACAACTAAATTATTGAATTTGAAATTGTAATTTGGACTAATTTATTTTATTAGGGAAATGTGATTAAATAATCTCAAATTAAATGAGATAAGACGAAATATTTGATAATTAAATTTGAAATAATATTCAAATACAGAACAAATTTTATCTCAAATTTACTTTGAATTAATCCATCTTATCTTTCATACCAAACAATTTCTTAATTTTTTTTAATTAATATAGTTTAACGACTCACCACATCAATTTACAGAAGGCAAAAGTGGGTTGGTAAAAAGTCAAAATAAGGTTGCTACATAATGTAATTTACCATCTATATTATTCTTATTTTCATTTTTGATAGTTATATCATTGGAGTTTGTTTGTTGTGTACGCACGATATTTTTTTTAATGCGGTGTCATTATTTAAAAAAATATAACAACATTATATTAATAAAAATTATTTAAAACATACTTATAAAACATATAAATTACTGCAACTCTTAACGATAAGTTTTTATGAAATTAATTCCATAAAAAAAATGAATAAAATTCAACTAAAATGAAAAAATCAAACATAAAAACATGCTTGTTGAGGATCAAACTCAGGACCTCCCGTTCACAAGTCATAACAACAGGCGAAAATCGCTTATTTGTCCATCATCAACTACGATTTCTTTTAATAGTAGTTATATTTTGTTTTTCTTTTTTAAGTTTTTTATGCATATAAATATAAAAAAAAATTCAACAAATCAGTGTCGTCGGGTGACACCCCTTGGTATAAAGTGGATCCGCTCCTGGCTGTATGCAAGTTTAATTATTTTTATCGGACATGGGATACATATACTTTCTCAGTTGAGTTTTACTTATTTATTATATTAAAAATATATATTTATTTTTTTACTTTTATTTATGTATTTTAATATATTAAAAGTATATTATTTTTATTTAGCTATTTAGATATTATGTATACGGGTTGTCTAAGTAATTATTTTGAAGCCAATCCTCGCTGCTATTTTGTTAGGAAAACCGATTATATTTACTAATTACTGGATATACAAGTTACTAATATAATTTATGTATTATATGCTATGCAAGGGTGAATTTATAACCTAAAATTATAGTACGCAAATCCATGATCTTTCTAAAAAACTAGGTAGTGTATATATATGTACTTATGATATATATTTTTAAAGTGTATGTATATATTTTTTAATGATGTACTTGATCGAATGCTATGTTATTTATTTAGAGGATCGAAATCAATTCTCACTTAATACATTTTCTTTCTTTTCTCAATGGTGCATCTTGGAAGCATCATCTTATTGATAAGTTACTTGGACGATCAAGTCGAACATGTGAAGTAGATATCTCCAAATGTTTGATACTTCATGTACAATTCTAAATCCACATTTCGATTCTTAATTATGAGTACTTAAATTAAACCAAAATATCTTGATTTAAGACTTTTCGTAGATCAATCCAGTGTTTTGGAACTTATCGATATGTTTCAGGTTGGCACTCAATAAATTCCGATGAGTTTTCGAGCAAGAAATCACATCATGAACGGTTGCAATTTTTTTAATATTAATGATATAGTTTACTTTTTCTAAGCAGACATGTTTATCACTTATTAATCTCCCATAATTAAAGAAACGCATACGACACTTCACTTGAGATTACCCTTAGAAAAATTAATTGTTAATGGTAAGAGGAAATTTCGTATAAGCAGATACATATATAATTAGATTTAACATTATTGATTTGGTCTTTCAAAATATACGTCAATAACCTACTAAATTCATTGACCACGTTGCATGAATCTTTAAAAGATAATAGTAGTAATTAATTATGATGACGGCCAAAAAAAAAAATGTAACATGAACTATTAGCAGAATATATGCGCAAATTTATATCATTTCATTATAACAAAAATTATGACGATAAATTTTCTTTTTAGCCGTATTGGTTATTGTTTTAAAGTATTTTAGGGATAATTGAGTTAAATCATTGGGTCCAGAATAGCTAAAATCTTTAATGATATTTATATAGAATATAATGTTGATTATAAATTTTTATAGTTGTAATTGTTGTTAAATATAATATAGCGATAATTATATTATTTTCATAAAATTCTTTATTTATTGTAGTGCATCCACTACTCTACAATAGAAAAAAGGAAAAAAAAAGACGAAGGAATTTAATTATTACTCTTTCGGTTCCACTTTGTGCAACTATTTCTGTTTGGAACGTCAAATAGCTTTTTCTTTCATTTATATTTTTAGCTGCCTCTTTAATATTTTGAATCGTTAATTAATATCATTTATAATATTTTTTTAAAAATATAATTTTATTTTTTTTAAAAAAAAAAATTATGTTCAAATTAACATAAAAATTATTCACTTTTGTTGAAGGAGGTTTGAAAATCTAATGCAGCTCCGCTCCTGAGTAACTCCATATTTTAAACGGTGTAACATAAAATGAAACGAGAGAATAAGAAGGATGATTAATGAGGAATGGGTTTATAATAAATTGATGAGTTGTATGAAAATGATAAGTAGGGTTAGGTCAAGTTTGGGTGTTGAATTAATTATCTCCAATTAATTGCATGAACCTACGAAAAAAGGCCCATGCACACGCATTATTGCATTTGCATGCAATGTATGTACTTATTAGTATATCTTAAATTCTAATATTTAATTTTATGAAACTTTCTTTTAATATATGTAAGTCATGACTTGTTATAATACAATGCTTAGTCAACTAACTCTGGGTCAACACGCCATCTCCATGTCCTAATATAATTAACTTCCTTATGTTTGTTTATAAGTTTCTCATTATTAATCCTTTCTTTTACTTCTCTTTTGTCTTCACTTTTATATTTAATTGGTAAAAATATAATATCACCAATTCATTATAGCACATCGAATGTGGTGCAGTGAATGAGACTACTTCCTTAACAAGAGGTCTCGAGTTATGTAAGAAAAAATTCTTGATAGGGAGCGCTTCCCCCGAATGAGACCCTACGCGGCGTGAAAATCTGGGTGGGAAACTAAAAGAAAAATTCCTAAGAATAATAAAAATATTATTCACCTTTACTTTTTTTTTTTTTTGTTAAATATAGGACTAATTAGATTCAAGTATAATTGTTTATAAAATAATTTCAAATTAAAGAACACATTTAGATTTCTGTTTGTTTGTTTCTTTTTTTTAAGAAGTTATGTGCATGTATTCGAAATTCGAAACGAATGAAATATTTAATTTTACCTTTTAAATTGTACTTTTTCTGGAATTTTTTTTGAGTAAAAAAACTTAGGAGATCTCAATATTCAAATCATCCATCATTTTGGACGTATTTCTTAAGTTAATAGTTATTCAATCCGTAATTCTTAAACAATTATTGGACTTCCGTTTGATGACTTCTATTTTATTGTTTACTTTACTTTCTTTATAAGCTAACTGATGTACAAGGTTGTCATTTCATATAAGATGAAGTGTATGTTGGGAAATTATTAGAAATAACGAAAATTCTTATAGCTTGAGACGTGGTAAAAATAAATCGCACAACATTTAACAAATTCGGTTTTATGACCTAAAACAATAAAATTTAAATTGTGTTGAAGGGCCCATTAAAAAAAATCCCAAATCACTTTCTACAATGAATTTTCTCTCTATGGTCTATTATCATAACTCAAAGCCATGACATATGATTAAATGTAGCTGGATTCAATTCATCCACTTCAACTCGCATTAGAACTTCAATTAAATTTGAATCATGCATTGCAGGGCGTACTTGAGGTGGCGCTCCTAACAAAAAAAAAATCATACACAGACTCAAATACAAAACTTTTAATTAAGAATGAAACAGCCTTATAATTACTGCACTACAACCCATATTGACATCACCCATACATCACTAAGACAATAATTATTCCAAGTCATTAATTTAATAAATAAATAACAGCCAAATGTTCTAAAAACATGAACAAAAGGTCTTCTCTTTCCGTTTTGTCTTTTTTACTTTCATTATGTTCCACGTTAATTGGGATCCATCAATACTAGAAAGACGGTGGGGGGAAAAAAAGCTTCGTTGTTGCAAGAGTAAAACATGGATATCATTACTTTTCTATTTAAAAATGAATGGCCTAATTTGACTTGGTATGAAGAAATAAAAAAGATTTTTTAATTTTATGGTCCTAAATTAAAGTTATGTCAATATTTGATAATACCCTTTAATTTTATGTGTGTCCTTAAGCATGTTACATGGAAAATTGAAATTAAAATGTTATAAAAAAAATCAATATTTTAGAAAACAAACCTAAGAAAAAAAAACATGTCATTCTTTTTGAAATAGAGTATTCTCTCAAAAGAACATTATTTTTAGGGATAAGGCACAATTACCCGTCCCCCCTAGATTGCTATGACCGAAATCCCAAAAGACAAACTTTAACTAAACTAAGGTCCTATTAGTTATTACCCCCTCGGACTCAATTTTTTTTTTTGTAATTTTGTACACCTTTTGACTTACGTGACGCACTCCGTGACTCTGCGCAGTTGAGGCGCGTAAAAGATGTTTGGATGCCACGTAAACCAAAAAGGTGTAAAATATTACAAAAGAATTGGGTTCGAGAGGGTAATAGGAACTTTGTTTAGTTAATGTGTGTCGCTGAAATTTCGATCATAGTCTAAGGGAATACTTATACCATATCCCATATTTTTATAAGTATATTTTCTTTAGTAAGATTTGTCCACATTGTGGTGGCAATTTTTAATGAAAGTGGACAAAATAACGATCAACTTATCATGGTAAACCATATTCTACTATTCTAGAGGGCAAGAATATTGCTCACTCCGTCTACTTTACGTGACAACATTTTGCCTTCACATAAAATTTAAAAAGAATAAAAAAATTAAAATTACGTATTTTAGATATTTATATAATTATAAATTATTTTATTAAATGTAAAAGATAATTTTAAAATTAAATTATTTTTAATTATAAAAAGATTGAAATTTATTTTTAATTATAAAAAGTGGGTAATTGATAATCCCCTCAAAGTCATATAATAATAGATACTTAACTTTATATTGCCGTTTGCCGAACATGATTTTATTAATATTGCCGATCGCCGAACGTATTAATCGTAAAACCTTTTGTTTTATTCCATCTGTTTCAATTTATATATATAATATTTTTGAGTTTTGAGAGTTAAACAAAAAAAATTTAATCACAATCTTCATTATTGATGTATTTTGAATTGACAAGTATCGTAATTTATATTACTTGTTATATAGTTTTCAAATATGTAAATTTAATTATAAATATATTTTAGTTTTATATTCAAATTCATGGTCGGAATGAAATTGATTGTAAGAATACGCAAAATACCACATATATTGAAATCAAAGGAGTATTATATAGGATAAAAAAGAAGTCAACATTATATTTCTTGAGGTCATGATGTTTAGGGTGTTTGAACAGTCTTTTTTGAAAATATTTATTTAGAGAAGTTCTCTAATAAAAATAAAACCATAATTAGATAATCATTTTCCTCCTCTTCATTTTTTTTTTTTTGCCAACTTTGTGATATTCCTAAAACCTTTTGCAGTTTCTTAAGTAAAAAAATATTTATTCTGCTTATTATTTTTTTTAAAAAAAATAGAGTCAAATAGACAAGAAGATATGTTCGAAAACTTTGGATCTTTTTAAATTTTGCCACCAACTTGGCTCTAGTTGCAACATAGGACAATTAAGACGATGATATTCTAAACCATAATTAAAATGTCATTCTATATCGACCTTGTTCTAAACATAAATTATTATTTTTTAAAATTTAGCCCTTCTTAAAACAAATTAATTAAATAGTAAAAGACATGTAAATTAAAATAATTTTTCATTTGAAAAAATAGGTCAGAATATTACATTATTATATCATCCGTTTACACTTTACATATTTATTGTTCAACTACTCTCCTCAGCTAAATTGAATTATTCTCTTGTTCTATTACTAATTTCTAAAATATATTTAAAAACAATAGCACTTCCTATATGACCAAAGTATCCAAATTACGTTCATTAATAGCAAAATATTAAATTAGTAAATTCATGTCTTTTCCAAGTTTGAAAGCAAAGATTTGTTCTGAGCACAAAGTCTAGTCATTTATAGAAAAATATTCAATATCTAATTCAATATAAAACTAGGAAAAATATATAAATATAAATAAAAATCAAACACCTTCCTAATTACTTCCATTAGAACTCTTAATTGTGTTTCTAATAATGTATACTTTGGTTTCCACATATACGCCCAAGATTAAATTCTAATTCAAGTCAAAAAATTCAACCATAGTGTGTAAAACCTCATTAACAAAAACATTTCATACACAAGATTCAAATTCAAAATCTTTATTTGAAGGAGCCAGTAATTTCATACTCAAAACTCGAAATCTTTTTTTCTGAAAGAATCATGATTTCATACCTAAAACTCGAACTCAAAAATAGCAATTTCATACTTAAGGCTCGAACTCAAAATTGTTTGTAAGGAGTACTTACAACCGCACCATTTTTTTAAAGCGGTTATATGCCTAAAATTCCACATAGAGGAAGCGGTCAACTAACTCCTTCGAATTTGTCATCACCTACTTCACCTTCCTTTTCCCTTTTCTCTTTCAAAAATCTATATAATCTAAGCTACTTCACCCCAAAATTTCAACAAATAATTCAATTTTCTTGATTCAATCGTCACAAATCCCAAGAAAACCAATTCTTGAAATATTTTGGGACTTACCCAAGTTCTTGAATTTGAGTTTTTACAGGACAAAAAAAAAACAGAGCACAAATATGAATAAACTTTTAACAACTTTATTATTTTCATCAATCTTGATTTTAAGTCTATTTTTTACTAGTTATGGTCAGAATCAAAATTGCTCTGCTTTTGCATTCAGAAATAACCAGATATTTGCAACTTGTAATGCTCTGCCTCTACTAAACTCTGTTCTTCATTGGAGTTACCATCCAGATAACCATACAGTTGATCTTGCTTACAGACATGGAGGTGTACCAAATACAGATTGGGTAGCTTGGGGTTTAAATATTGATGGAACAATGATGGTTGGTTCACAATGTTTAGTTGCATTTAGAAATTCTAGTGGAGAAATCCATGCTTACACTTCCCCTGTTTCTAGTTATACTACTCAGTTAGCAGAAGGGGCTTTGAGTTTCAATGTTCCGAGAATTGGAGCTGAGTATTCGAATAATGAGTTTATTATTTTTGCAACTTTGGAACTTCCTGCTGGAAGAACTAGTTTTAATCAAGCTTGGCAAAATGGTGCTGTTTCTGGTCAGGCTTTGACTGCTCATGCTCAGTCTGGTGATAATATGAGGTCTTTTGGAAGTGTTGATTTTGCTAATGGAGAGTTAGGTGGTGGTGGTAGCTCAGTTACTTCTAGACAACGTAGAAGAAATGTGAGTTTTCGCATACCCTTTCTTTATTTCGTTGGAATTTAACTTGTATACACTGACAGTAGGTATCGATTAGAGTTGATTTGTATAAAAGGCATGAAGCACTTGCTCGCTGCTCCGGCTGCCTTCTTGGCAGGTGGAGCGCTTGTCATCCTGACTTTTCTCTCTTCTCGACACTCTTATTGCCATAGTTATAGGAAATGGGAGTATTTATTTTTTGACTATCACTACTTTTTAATCTATTAGAGTTTGTTTGGTACGAGGGATTAGGATGGATTTATCTCATGTTTGGTTGAGATAAAATCGTGGGATATTGTTTTGTTTCCCAACCAAATGAGCCCTTATAATATGTACATAAATTGTTTTATTTTTCATCTTACTAGTCTCACTTGTTATATGGGCGGTGTCCTATAGTTTATCTTTTAGGTAAAGGTGGATGCGTAACCTTGTTTAAACTCAATTGAACAATATTTTCAATACATAACCTATATCTCGAAAGTCCAATTGATTCAATCGTAAGTTGAAATCATCAAGTTTAAATTATGGAATTGCGTTCTAGTTTTAGGTAACGTGATATAAACAGCACGAAGGCTACATATCTGTCCCAAACAAATTGGGGTTGACTATATAAATTCTCGCTGACCATATTACTCATTTTTTGTATCCACTACCCCCAACAAAATAATTAGAAGAAACAAAGAATTTGACATGTTTGATATCTTGAAAATTTGGCAGGTTCATGGAGTACTGAATGCAGTGAGTTGGGGAGTGTTAATGCCAATGGGTGCAGTATTTGCAAGGTACTTGAAGGTTTTCAAAGCAGCAAATCCAGCTTGGTTTTATATACATGTTGCTTGTCAAACTTCTGCCTATATTGTTGGTGTTGCTGGATGGGGAACTGGTCTCAAACTTGGCAGTGATTCTACCGGTATCGAATTCACTACTCACAGGAACATTGGCATCACTCTCTTTTGCCTCGGAACTCTTCAGGTAACCATCTAAACGCATTAACTCTAAATCTTGAATTCACTAATACATTAATATCCCACAAATATACATTTGCCGGCTATAATTTTGGTGTACGTCTGTAAAAATCCCTTTTGGGGGATTTAGTACATTGCCGACCCCTCAAACTTGTCCTCTTTTTTCATTTAGACACATGAACTAAGGGTTATACACATTTGATATAGTAAGTGCGATAGGTTCAACTGAATTAACTGTTATTACTTATTTGACCGCATTAACTATAAATCTGAATTCACTTATGTATGCACTTGTCAACACATAAAAGACTGGACCCTTAAATAAAGAGCATCAAAATTTCCCTTTTTTTGTCTCAATACATAGACAGCCCCCTCAAACTTGCCCCATTTTTTTTCATTTAGACACCTGAACTAAGGATTATACCCGACCTTCATTGTTACTAATTTGTATGATTACAAACTTTGTAGGTATTTGCTTTGCTTCTGAGGCCAAAGCCAGACCACAAGTACAGATTATACTGGAACATCTACCACCATGCTGTTGGATACGCGGTAATAAGTCTGGCCATCGCCAATGTTTTCGAAGGATTTGATGCATTGAATGGACAGAAAAATTGGAAGAGGGCTTACACTGGTGTGATCATAGCCATAGGTGCCATTGCTGTTTTATTAGAAGCCTTTACTTGGTTCATTGTTATCAAAAGGAAAAAAACAGAGTCTAACAAGCACACACAAAATGGAACAAATGGTACTGTTAATCCTTACGGAAATGGGACTCATCAACAGGCATAAGTTAACTTAAATAATGTCACTTTGAACATTTTTGTATGTTTATATGTTTTTTGTTATTTGGTCAGATTTTGGTTTTTTTTTTTCTTCTTTTTGATCTTTGCAGATTGATATATATTCTTGTATTCATCATATATGTTGAGAGACCACCTATTTGTGGTTTTATTTATTACTACTAGTATCTTCTTTTCATTCACTTTCAATGTTTGAATTTAATTTCTGTACACTAGCAATATAACCTGCGAGAAGAGTAACTACTTAAGACATGTTCAAGTTAATAACTTCGAAATATATACTCCCTCCGTCCCTATTTACTTGTCCATATTTCCTTTTTTAGTTGTTCCTATTTAGTTGTCCATTTTGACAAATCAAGAAAGGACAACAAATTTTTTCCTATTATACCCTTATTTACACTTCTTGAAAATTGTAAAAGTGTATGTTGTTTTCCTCCAATTTATTTCACTTGAATTCAAATAAGTGGTTGTAATTTTGAAGTGAAAAGTTGTCATAAGGGTAAAATTGTAACTTCACTGTGCTAATCATTGTTGCCTTAATCTGTGTGTCATTTCTAAAGTGGACAACTAAAAAGGGACGGAGGGAGTAATAATAATAATAATAATAACAATAACCTACTATAACTATTTAAAGTTCTTCGATAGTATAATTTTTTTGTCACCAAATCCTGAAAATAGCCTCTAGCAGAAAAGTAAGGTAAGACTGCATACAATAGGTTCTTATGGTTGGGCCCTTTCCCAGACCATGTGTATAGCGGGAGTTTTAATGCATCGGGCTGCCTTTTCGTCATAAGCAATCTAAAAAAAAAAGTTAAAAGAATTAATTGTTTGCCAAGTGGCATATTGTCATCAGGCTAGAAAAAAGAGCAACTTTCACATATAACAAATATAAAAATCATATTTATATGTTATAGCTATAGTTTGCATAATTGCGCTCAATTTGCTATGGCTATTAATATGTATTTCGCTATACATATACAAAAGAAGCAATTGTATAATCTGTTTTAGTATATATATACACAAAAGAAACAAAAGAATCAATTGTATAATTTGTGTTTGTATAAAACGAGAAAGAGAGAAAGACAAAAGAAAACTGGGAAGGGGAAGATCGTATTTGTATAATCATAAGTGTATAGGACGAAAATATATGCATTTGTATTTGTATGTACAATTTTCTCTCGCTTTATACAAACACAAACGCAATGTATACATTTGTGTTTGTATAAAGTGAGAAAGGCGAGTGAGAGTGGTGAGCGAGATCTAGGAGAGGGGAGAGAGGGTAACGAATATATATATATATATATATATATATATATATATATATATATACATACAATTTTCTCTTGTTTTATACAAACACAAACGCATTTTATACATTTGTGTTTGTATAAAAGCGAGAGAGGCGAGGGAGATTGCCCAGCGTGAACGAGAGTGGCGAGCGAGATTCACCAGGGAGAGAGGCGAAATAGCAACAGTTTGCTATGAGGTACAATTAAATCAAACTATGGTTATAACATTTAATTTGAATTAATAGTTTGTTATTATATACAATTTCCCCTTAGAAAAACATGAATTGGGCCTTCTAGAAGTTGAGACTTAAAAAATAAATTACTCCCTCCATTTCAAATTAATTGAATTGTTGAGGCGTCTCACACCCTTTAAGAAAAGAAGATTAAGACATAAATTAGGCAAACTTTTCATTTTTACCCTTATTAATTATTATCAAATTTGTGATATAAATAACTAAACATTAATTAATAATTAATTCTAATACTAACTAATGAAGGATAAAATTGAAAGAACATTCTAATAATAGTTTTGAAGATTGAATAATTAAGTTAATTTAAAAAATAAAAAATATCTCAACAATTCAATTAATATGAAATCAGAGGAGTAAAGAAGTGGAATAGGAATAGGCAAAGTTGAGAAGCACTAATTGCAAATGCAAGCAAAGTCGTTCTCTAGAAGAATGCTCCATTATTAGTCAATACCTGATTGCCAACGAGCAAATGGTACTGTTAATCCTTGTGGCAATGGGACTCATCAACAGGCATAAGTTAACTTTAATGTCACTTTGAACATTTTTGTATGTTTTTATGTTTTTTGTTGTTTGGTCAGATTTTGTTTTTTTTTTCTTTTTGATCTTTGCAGATTGATATATATTCTTGTATACATCATATATGTTGAGATACCACCTATTTGTGGTTTTATTCATTACTACTAGTATCTTTTTTTCATTCCCTTTCATCTATTATCCCATATAATGTTTGAGTTTAATTTCTGTACACTAACAATTTAATGTAAGAAAAAAGTAACTACTTAAGACATGTTCAAGTTAATAACTTCGAAATATATAATAATAATAATAATAACCTACTATAACTATTTAAAGTTCTTTGATAGTATAAAAATTTTGCCATCAAGCCTTGACAACAGCCTCTAGTAGAAAAGTAAGGTAAGGTTGCGTATAATAGGCTCTTATGGTTGGGCCTTTTCCCGGACCCTGTGCATAGCGGGAGTTTTAGTGCATCGTGTTGTCCTTTTCGTCATAAGCAATCCACAAAAAAAAAAGTTAAAAAAATTAATAGTTTGCCAAGTGGCATATTGTCATCAGGTTAGAAAAACATCAATTGGGCCTTCTAGAAAGTTGAAACTTAAAAAATAAATTAAAGAAGTGGACTAGGAAGAGGCAAAGTTGAGAAGCACTAGTTACAAATGCAAGCAAAGTCGTTCTCTAGAAGAATGCTCCATTGTTAGTCAATACCTAATTTACCAAAATAAATTAATCAAGTTGACTTAATTAGTACGAAATTAGCAGTACTATTTATATTCAGATTGTTTTTGAAAGAGTTAAAAAGGATAAAAACACGTCTTAGGCAATTTCATTAAAAATTAATCGAGGTGTGTTTCGCTAATTATATAGTGATAATTCAGATAGGAAGCTCACACTTAGTAATTCAAGTATAAAACTCAAAAAGTTCGGATAGTTAAAGTGTTTTTAACTCTTAAATCTTAAAAAGAAAAATTCAAACTCAACATGATGAATACTATATTTTTATACTAATAATGTGTGTGAGTGTGGGAGTACCTCAGTGGAGGACAAAATGTAGAAAGCGAGGCAGAAATTGAAAATAATTTGAATATGTAAAGAGTAGATGTACAAATGCTTCTTATGCAGAGGTGTGAGTATGGGAGAGGTTGACTATGAATGAATTTAGGAGAGGAGTGGATAAATCGAAGAAGTATTGGAGAGAGGTAATTAGACAGGATATGATACAATTTTAACTTATCGAAAACATGACCTTACACAAGAGGCTGTAAAGTACACAAATTAGAGTGAAAGATTAGTAGATAACAGCGCGTTTGTCTTACTTATCTTTTCATAGTAGGAGTCGTACGTAATATTACTTTTGTAGTTTCCTGTCCTTTTAATTATGTTAGTATTTGATTTTCTTGTACTTCGATAATGTTATACTTAATGTTTCTTTCTTCTTCTTTTTTCTAGAATATTTTGACATGCTTTCGATAGTATTGTACCATGATTTTTTCATTACTATTTTTTTTCTTGATTTGCTTTTAATTTTTTTTTTTGACAAAGGTCTATCAAAAATAGTTTCTCTACCTTTTAAGGTAGGGCTAAAGTCTGTTACAAGACACCGACTAATGCAAGCAATAATAACAAAAAGAAAGAAACACAAGTTCTTGTAAAAGACAGCTTTTCTCATGTTTAGTTGATCAAAATGTGATATTTTCTTATTAAAAACAAGTTCAGGAAAGTATTTAGAACTAATGCTTGACAAACAATAGTATTAGTAATGCAAAGATTTTTTAATGCACACATACTTATAGTTAAAGACACAATTGTTCCTTAAAAATTTTTTCACTTTCTTTTCATTGTATTTTTGGAGTGTATTTTTATAAATGAATTAAAGTATCAAAAATTATGCAATACATAGTATTTTTAATTAATACAATAAAACAAATAGTGTATAAGAAATATTCTTATCATAACTAATACTAATATTATTAATGTCAGCATTACTAGTTCTTATTCAACACTATTTTTATACATCCTACCAAGCGACTTCGGAATATTTTATTAAATGATACGTATAAATACTTTTGAATAATAATTTTTTATTTACTTATCAAACACTAAATAATAATTACTATTTCCCTAAAAAAGTTTTAGAAAACTTTTTCCTTTGCAATCACACTTTTTTTTGTTACTATTTTAAATTTGTGCCACCACATAAGACCCCATTAAATGAAGAGTAAATTTTAGAAATAAAAATGATACTAAACATAATAAGACTCTATAACAATATTTTTGGTAATTGCGCTCAATAATTATAGTTTTGTTTGCCAGTGGTGGAGCCAGGATGTTCGCTAAGGGGTTTGAAGTATAAAGTAATAAATACGTGAGATGGGAAAGAAAAATATTAATCTTAACTCGCTAAATTTAACTTGTTTTGTTATGTTGCGTTTAGGTTCTTCTTACTTTTTACCCTGCTCCATCGAGTTTTTTTTTTCAAATTCTTGTGCTCTTTTTTTCTTTAAGTTTTGTCATGTTTTATTTTATTTTGATTTTTTTTATTAAAAAAATTCAGAATTAGTGCCCTTTCAATCTATGTTACTATAAAAATCACCAAGATTTTTTAAAGGGATAAAAATTGACATATTTAGAAAATAAATAAATGACATCATCTTTTTTTTTTAGTTCAATTAATTTAATTTACTAGGTTAGTCATTTGTAAAAAAACAAATGATCAATAAATCAAATAAGATTAGTTTAATTTTCATCTCCGTAGAATAAAATTGAAAAAAATACAATGAAATTAAATAAAAAAATTAAATTAAATAGATTTTGTTTAAAAAACTATTCACAATTTTAATATTTCTTCGTTCGGTTAAATTAATTTACTTTATTATATATAAATATTTTTTCTAACTGAATTTAAAATTTAATAAAAATTTATCGTTTCTTCAACTTAGTACACATAAAGAGAACTATGTAGAAACATAATGAATCTAAAAGAAAAATTTACAAAAAATGTGGCTAATAAATTTAAACAAAGACAAATTGAAAAAAAATAAATAAATAACATAAAAAGAAAATAATGAAAAATAAAAAGGATAAAGCTTCACATTGAACCATTGCGCCTAATGAGATTTGAACTCAGTCCTTCCAGGCGAAACTTGAACCCCTTGACCATTCTACTATCCTTCTCTTTAGTATTGAGGGGGTTCATTTTAATTAATATACCCATAAAACTAAAATTTGACCTTATATATACAATGTAATTTTTTCGCGAGGGGGTTCGGGTGACCCCCCTCGGTTCCACGTAGCTCTCCCATGTTGTTTGCTATGTAGGTTGCCGTTTGTATATTTCATTTGTCCGTTACAAACATGATAAGTATATACAAATGGATGATGTGGTTCGTATATTTCACTTGCGAATATACAAACAAGATAAATATATACAAATTTTGTATTTATACATATATGAAATTTTCAAAACTCTATCTATATATTTTGCTCACCAATATACAAATAAATAATTTATTATGAATTTTTTTTATATACGATATACAAATAGCTGATGTAAGCATATATAAATTCTCAATTTGAACCGCCCAAGTGAAATATGAGGAAACAAAAGCTCCACCACAGAAATCACGACCACAGCAAGATCATTACCCAAAAGCAGCAGCTCAAATGAAGTACGTTGGCGCTCTGGGGAAAACAATGGCGTTATCACTATCTTCACGCTCTCTCTTCACTTCCTCCTATAAATCCCTTTCTCCTCTCAAAAACCCCTTTTCTTCCTTCCCAATTCGACAATATCGTATTCTTTTTGTTCTTGAACCCTGCAAGTACAACAACAAAACTACTAGGTACAAGTTGCCAAGACGTCGTAGTTCTTTCTCTACCCATGCTTCCGCCGCCCTACAAGAAGCTCCTGCCCCAAATGAGAAAATTGTTCTCCCAACTAACGAGTCATCCGATGGGCTCCTTCGAATTCGCCATACGGTAATGTTAATATTGGGAAATTGGGATGGTTTATGGGTATTGATGAAATTGAATTGTTTCCAGTTTTATTCTCGTTAAATTTGAAAATATTAAGTGGGTTGATTACAGAAATTAGTAATGCTTAGTAAATTGTTGCTCATTTTAATATCACTCAAAATGCTGTTTTTATACTGTTTTCTAGATTACAGAAAGCTAATGTTCTTGCGCCCAAAGACATTTATTGTGTTGAAGTATTCTCCTTGTACATTTGTTGGATTTGGGAAGTTTGATTTTTTTATATAAACGTGGTGTCCAGGCCAGCTTGTGTGCACGTGGACTAATTTCATAGGTAACTTTGTATACCAATGTTAGAATAGATGGAAAGAAACCAGCTAATGTTGATTTGGGAAGTTTTTTTCTTTTATGATACTCTATTAATGTTGTTGGAGATGAGGTTTGTATTGTCTGTTGCTTGTTTTTAGCGAGGACTGGCGTGTTTACTAGTTCATTATGTAGAATGCTGAGTTTTTATATTTTAAATGTGACCAGTAGATTTTAGTAATATAAATTACCATTCTGAGGGTGGGTTGATGTGTTTCTTGCTGCAGTGTGCTCATGTTATGGCCATGGCAGTCCAAAAACTCTACCCAAATGCAAAAGTGACAATTGGACCCTGGATTGATAATGGTTTTTATTATGATTTTGATATGGAGCCTTTGACTGACAGGGACCTGAAGAGGATTAAGAAGGAAATGGTAAGCTAACTTGTGCTTTTTAGTGATTGTTAGAAAGTTACTCCTTAGTAGTCCCTCTGCCTCCCCACAAGGATTCACCCCCTTAAAAGAAGAATTAAAAAATAGTTTGATCTTGTCAATGAAGCTTGGATTTTTGGTTAGAGAATTTACATCTTAAATTTTCTCTAGGATCGAATTATCAGCCGAAACTTGCCTCTTGTTAGAGAAGAAGTTAGCCGGGACGAAGCTCAGAGAAGAATAATGTCTATCAATGAACCTTACAAGATAGAAATTTTAGAGAGCATAAAGGAGGAACCAATTACGATATATCATATTGGTAAGACTTTGATTAATTGCTTTTGTTTAGTTTGAGAAACTTACTACAGCATACTCAGTGTAATCCCACAAGTTTGGGGAACTTGAATATAAAATATTACTTTAGCATATTGTACATGTTTTCTAACTAAGACGATATGAACTTTTACTTTATGATTGTATATGACTCATAAATGAGAATGATCATGGGGAGTTAATTTGAGAACCATAAACCCTATATATTTCAGGACTATACCCGGTGATTCGTTGAAATGAGTATCTTACGTCATCAGATTGATCTCAATAGAAGATTGTGGTATTCCACTTGAGCATTTTGAGTGTATGAACCTTATCTATGTCTTGAGGATCTACTATTATACATGTTGACGTTAACTTAGTAGCTGTCTTGATGTCATTGTTATTTAACAAATGATCATATGGTAGAGTGCTAGACTAATTCGTGGAGGAAAATTTTTGGTCTTTGCTGCTAATTACATCCTTCCTGAAAGTGTTTCCAGTGGAATTCTCAGTACCCACCCTAGTTATTGCTGCAGGTTGTTCTGAATATATCATTCTTTTGTTGAATTATATAGTTACTTCTTAATATTGCTAAAACATCAGGTTAAAATTATTTTCATGTCAAGTATTATTTTTCATTATGTTCTGTGCTAAATTCACTTATACTTGTAACCAAGTCAAATATTTTTCAATTTGAGGGAATTTCATTTCTCGATATAGAAACTTACGGTTGTGGAGGGCCAAATTGATGTCATGGGAAGTGTTCCCTGAACAGGTAAGTGAAGTTTCGGGGTTCCATCACAAAGGCTGTTAAGAAAGATATTGGCTCACTTTATGTCATAATGCACGAATTGAATCTAGTGCTTAGATGGAAAAATGTACCATACTGATATTGTAAGAGTACAATGAGTTCTGCAAGTTAAGTTATTATTATGTTAGTGCTAAAAAGAAAGGGAAACTGAATCTTGCACCTGGACGCCAGATGACTTGAACCTGGCTGGACCCCTAGATAGTTGATTTGTAGCAAAATCTTACTTCTAATATTCCTGAACTTCCACCTCTTACTAAAACTTTGCCATTGAAGCCTTATACCCCACCCTGGAAGCTTTAACAATTTTGCAGAGGTCTGAGGTGTGAGAATATGAGTCGGTAAGATTAGAGTCAGCCAAATCAACTCTCTGGGATCTGGTCTCAATCCTTGTGGTACCAGATCCAAGTCATTAGTCCTTCCTGTGCAAGAATCAAGCTTACATGCTGTTATTGGTGCTAACAATTATTGTTTCTAAAATACTTTTCAACTAAAAAGTGCTTCAGAAAATGTTGAGAAAATGTAGAATAGGTGAACTTACTTAAAGAATTTACCAGCTGCTTCTCTAGAACATCATTTTTACAGCATTATTTTAGATATAGTTGACAGATTAGGATCGATCGAAGAAGGGATTAAGACTTCTTAGAGGTGGACAAAGAAGGTTAAGCTTAGACTTTTCTAGCTAAAATTATCCAACAAAATGTAGGTCTTCAGACAACATTTGCATATCCATCGTTTATAAACTATAAAGCACCCACAAAAGCTTCATCTCGTATTTTGCAGAACTTGATCTGATTGTAGAAACATCCACATAAACCCATTGCTTTAACAACAAAGTATATTTTGCTTTTTCTCATGGTCAAATGCTTTCTTTCGTAGGTGATGAATGGTGGGATCTTTGTGCGGGACCTCATGTTGAAACTACAGGAAAGATTAACAAAAAAGCTATTGAGCTTGAATCTGTTGCTGGTGCTTACTGGAGAGGAGATGTAAAGAAACCAATGCTCCAAAGGATTTATGGCACTGCATGGGAGAATGAGGACCAATTAAAAGCATACCTTCATTTCAAAGAAGAAGCTAAACGGCGTGATCACCGGCGAATTGGCCAAGATCTTGATCTCTTCTCCATACAGGCAGGTATCTCTTTGATTAACCCATTTATGAGACTTATGATGTATATATATCCTTTTTTACGGAATGAAATTCAATAACTTCTTTTTTGTTGTTGCATATGCTTGAATTGAAACTAAAATTGATTGTAAAACTGGCAGGATGAAGCTGGTGGAGGCTTAGTCTTCTGGCATCCCAAGGGAGCTATCATTAGGCACATAATAGAAGATACTTGGAAAAAGATTCATATGGAGCGGGGCTACGATTTGCTCTATACTCCCCATGTAGCGAAGGCAGATCTTTGGAAGATTAGTGGTCATCTGGACTTCTACAAAGAGAATATGTTTGATCAGATGGAGATTGAGGAAGAGCTTTTTCAGCTACGGCCAATGAACTGCCCTTATCATGTATTGATCTATAAGAGGCAGTTACACTCTTATCGGGATTTTCCGATCAGAGTTGCAGAGTTGGGAACAGTGTATAGGTATGAGTTATCTGGAAGCTTACATGGGCTTTTCCGTGTAAGAGGTTTTACTCAGGTACGTTCCAAGCATAAATTTTTTATTTAGCTCAAGTCTCAACATCTGTATCCTTGATTAGAACTATCATCCCTAAAAGGGAGCGGTTATTGCATCAATTGTCTGAAAGAGAAGGAATGAAGGGTGGTAACAATGGGTCTTGCATTTTATTTGTGTTTTCCTGTGCAGTAACCACTAACCACAATGACCTATGTCTTATGCAACAATTAATATGAATAAATGAAGATGGATTTTCTAGAAGCCCATTGTTGTGGAGCACAAACATACTTGCTGTAGTTGATATAAGTGGTCTTTTTTCTCCTCTTGGAGGGCTAGATTTTGTCTTGGTCTGCTTTGGGTTCTCTGGGACATAGAGAACATACCTAATGTGGTTGAACAAATCAGTATGTTCTCTCTTTAGGGGTTTAGTTTACCATTGAGTCTCAACATCTGATCTTTGTTATTGGCTGAAACATTTGGTATTTTCCAGTAGACATGAAAAGTTTCTCAATTAAGAAAACTGCAAATCATTTATTGGTTTTAGTTTCTTTTTATTGTGTAAATTTTTCATTGGGCATCCAAGGGAAAAAAGAAAATGATTCAGTTCCAGAGCTAAAGATCATAGTTCTCGAACGAGCAATCGAAAAGATTCTGGAGCATCTTCGGGATTAGGTATTATTTACCCAATGATCGTAGTACCAATTACGTCCTGCCGAGCTCCAATATGATCCAATTTATAAGTAAGCATCTCTTGTAAAATATGAGCAACCTCAAACCCTTCTAGATCCCAAACCTCAATTTCTTGCAAGATCCCGGAGGAGTGGTGTTTATGACACCAGAAAGACCAGAAATTTCTTCCAGAAGAAATTTTAGTGACATAATGTGAAACATAAAAGTTCCATCTCCCGCAAATCATATACCAAGAGGCAAAGAACTGCCTGAGAAGGGAGAGAGGAAAACAACACACACTAATCTGTACACATAAAAGTAGTGCCTGCTATAATTGAGGACAGTCGGATACTTCTTTAGATTACTTTGGTTTTCTTTTTCTTGCACCTATACTAATTCAGGGGCAGCCTGCTTCAGCCTACAAGGCCACATGCATAAGCCAAGTAATCCTACTCACCGTGGCTGGAGCAGATCACATTAGACTTTAGAGTGTTGTAATTGGGATAGGAACTTAAGATCTCTAGGTTGTACTGTTGTACTCCTTTGCCTCCATCACTCAGCCGTCCTCTTAAGGACCAGATTACTTTGATATTCTTTTTGTCTGTTCTTTTTTTTTTTGGTCATTATTGTTTAATGTTCCTTCCATCTTTCCCGGTCAGCACTTAATTTGGTCCAAATATTTCCCCTTCTGCTTGTTGCTTGTCACACCTTCCGTGAGAATTATGCCCAATGCAGACATTCCTCATTGTCCCCAAAACTATATAACCAGAATTTCTGGAATGTTCATAATTCTGCAATCTGACTGTGGAGCCAACCCCCATTACCTCCTCTATTCATACCAAGGACTTTCCAAGAGGAGCCCCTAGAAAGTTAAAAGGATTTTACAGAGTGCATTGCTTGTGATGCTGTGGAGTTTCAGCTTTTTAACCTTCATAACTTAGATCTCTTACGTTATGTTATACTTCAGCCTTTTGTGAAAGACTTATATAGTACTCTTTTGCCCTGTATTGCAGGTGGTGGTGGGGAGTTGTTAACTTGTTAATTTTTACCTTTTTGTTATCTTCTCCACTTCTGTAAGAGATTTTAGTTTCCACATTTATAATTATAATCATTAAAACATATTGCAATGTACAGTCTTCTTAGTAGTATGCTTGTCCTCTCTCGGAAAAGGACGAGAAAGATTGAATCGTATGAGATAATTCAGATAAAATGTCTGCTTCAAGTGTTGATTCTTTCATCCAGAACTCTTAAGTAGTAGCAGCTTGCATTACTGTTATCTGATACCCCCTATATTGATTTTGCAGGATGATGCACACATCTTCTGTTTAGAGGATCAAATTAAAGATGAAATCAGGGGCGTTTTAGATCTGACCGAGGAAATATTACAGCAATTTGGTTTTGACAAGTATGAGGTGAACCTTTCAACAAGGCCAGAAAAAGCTGTTGGAGATGATGAGATTTGGGAAAAAGCAACATTTGCACTTAAGGATGCTTTAGAAGATAAAGGTTGGAGCTATCAAATAGATGATGGTGGTGGGGCCTTCTATGGTCCAAAGATTGATCTGAAAATTGAGGATGCTCTTGGAAGGAAGTGGCAATGCTCAACTATACAGGCATGTTTTGATTTTGGTCTCCTTTTCCATTGGCCCGTAGGCTCCATGGGACCACTCTCCTCTGTCTTCTTGGCCCCTCTGCTCTCTGTTTTCAAAACTCTTATCAAGTTTGCCTTAGTCTTGACCTCTCGCAAACTTGAAAGTGTTTGTTCTATTCATTTTCGTTGTCCAAGCTCCTTATCTTCTTTGAAATCCTTCATTGACACATGAGCTTCTACAGGTTGATTTCAATTTACCCCAGCGCTTTGACATTACATATGTTGATTCAAATCAAGAGAGGAAGCGACCTATCATGATCCATAGAGCAGTTCTTGGATCTTTGGAGCGCTTTTTTGGTGTTCTCATAGAGAATTTTGCTGGTGATTTTCCACTTTGGCTTTCTCCCATCCAAGCTCGAGTTTTACCAGTTACTGATGCACAGGTAATCAATACTTATTTGACTAATTCTTGTCTCCATTTACATAAATACATGTTTAGTATTTTACCCTGACGAAAGATGCTTACACTATTCTAACTCCTGGAAGTCATCCTCTAACATAATTTGTGGTTTTTCTATTTGAGTGTACAGTACAGATCATGATCCATATCATTTTCATCAAGTAAAAAGCGTAGCAAAAGGCTTCATGATGATTTTCTTTTATATTTTAATCTGTGAATTTGCTTCTGCTTATATATATATATATATATATATATATGGTGTCTCATACTGACTTATGAGTGCATTATGTTCACAGCTCCAGTACTGCAATGAAGTAGGCAAGAAACTAAAAGCTGGTGGTATTCGGGTCGAGGTTTGCAGCGGTGAGCGTCTGCCAAAACTCATTAGGAATGCAGAGAAGCAAAAGATCCCATTGATGGCTGTAGTTGGGCCCAAAGAGGTAGAAACAGAAACTATAACTGTTCGATCTCGGTTTGCGGGGGAGTTAGGGAACATGTCCATTGATGAATTTATCAGCAGAACAAAGACTGCTAGTGAAAACCGTACATTCTTATGATCAAGAGAATGATTTATTGAAAATGTTTGGGAGTAGGGTCTCCTTAATTATTAGGTCAGTCATTCATGTACGATTTTGAACATAGTTGTGAACCACAGAGCAAATAGAGAGGAAAAATAAAGGAATACATGAATTCTTATTGAATCTTTTATTTTGTGCTTTTCACCTTATGAAGGGCTCCTTGAAGTAATAGTAAAGTTGTCTCCGTATGACCTAAGGTCACAGGTGCCGTAGAAGCATTCATTATTGCTTGTATTAGCGAAAACTATCTACATCACCCTTTAGTAGGGATGAACATTATATGATATGGTATGGTATGGTATTTGAAATATTGATTCGGTAATTTTGATTTTCGTTTTTTAAACATAAGTATATCATATCATACCAAATTAATTTGGTATGATTCGGTATCTTTAAGTTTGATTTTGACATTTTTTTAGTATGATAAATTGGTAATTATAGCTTGTTCAATTTTGACAGGAAAGAAAAAAAAAATTGCCTTCCATGTTGAATTTGGTATCTTTGTTGATAAATAATCTATTCGATTTTTTAGTTGACCTATACGTAAGATCTCATAAATCATAAAAATGAATTTGTTAAGATCTACAAATAGTCAAATACAATGACACTCCTCACAGCTCACTATCGCTTTTGTTTTATTACTCTCTCCATTTCAAAATATTTATCGTGATTTTTAAAATTAGTTATCTCAAATTACTAGTCATTATAAAAGTTCACGACAAAATCAATTGTTTCTGTCCATTTTGTTTTCAATAATAATTGTTCTTAAAGACTACAAACACTTAGTAGAGTAAATCTTTAATGAAAAGAGATTATATCTTAGTTAAGATATAAAGAATCGTGTAAAAGAGAAACACAACATAATTTAAAATGAAAATGATATTAATGTTGACACGTGAATTAATTAGTAGATTACTTGGAGTCCATGTGATTCCAGTTGTAAAATATTTGACGGAATAGATCGTGATTTGTGTGTTAAGATTTAGGTTATGTATATACATATATTATAGTGTATAAGTAATATTTATACACAATTTGTATAATCTAACATATTAGTTATCACATACTATGATTTACTCTTTTATGTATTTTCCATTCCTTTTTAACGATTAGGTTAGCTCAATAAAATTATTTCAAAATAAGTGTTACATAAAAAAATAAAATTCAAGACTAATGTTTGTAATTTTTTCTAATTATAACCCTAAGCATTAAAGAAGTAATTTTTTTCTTCATTACAACTCAATTCTATAAAACATCTAGTAATAGTTAATAATTATAGCTTAATAAACTATAGCGTAATTATTTTTTTTTTATTTGGACCACTTTGTCCTTTTCTCTCAAGAGGTCGGACATAAAATTAATTTCACCTAGTAGATTAACATTATTTATAGTAAGAAATTCTTGGGAATTGTAATTACGCAATTTTTAGTCAACAAAGACTCTACATAAATTCAAAATTGTTGATTTGGGACACTTAAGTTTCCTGTATTTAGAATTGTCTCTTTCAAATATTCATTAATCAAGAGCTGCTCATCAAACTCTTCTTTCCTAATTGTATCTCCTCCGACTCAAAATAAGTGATATTTACAATTTTGATACACTTAATAAATAAATCAATTACTAAAACTAAGGGTATTGTTTGAAGAAAAAAAAACATTAATATCTTGTTGATTTCTTAAAGCGACACTTACTTTGGACCAAGAGGGAGTATGTTGAATTTCATTTGTCTTCTTTGACATGCTTCATTTCTTTTGCATAATCCAAGAAAATTGGAAAATCCAAAAAGAAAAACAAGATTGAAAAAATCGACTTTTATTTGTTTAGTTTGATCTAAAGATATAGATTTTAAAACCTGACATAGTTAGTTTAGTTTGATATTTGAAAAACCTCAACCAACTCGGCCTAGATACACCCTATAAATAACATATACAATATTTTTCCATGTGTTATCATGCAATGTGCCATAAAAATAAGGGGACATCATTTGCAAGTTGCAACATAGCAATGGAATAAATATTGAAAAGCTTAAAAAGATTGCACTTTGGAAAAAGAATTCCACAATGATAAAACAAAAGAATAGAAAAAAGGTTGATAAAGAATATGGAATATGGAGTATGAGAAAATGAAAATGATACATGAATGTATACAAAAATATTGTAAAGTAACCAATACTAAATCCCCAATGTATGGAGTATATCAAAACCAATCAGAAAAAACAGATGTACCATGATGTTCAACATTAATTTAACAGAATAAGACATCATTTCCTTACAAGAAAAACATCAAGAATCCACCACCAATTGCCAAAACCAAATGTTTCAAAATGCCCCAGCTCATCATCTTGTGAGAAGCTGATGGTGACGATGAATCAGGCGATGCTGGTGCTCTAGCTTTGCCTGTTTGATCAGCAGCTGGACTATCAGCAGTAGGGGCGATATCTGTTACTGGTGCTGGAGCTGGAGCTGGCATTGGTGGTAAATCTGTCCCGAATATGGCTTCAGGAAGAAGTACCTTGTCCACCTGATAAACAGCAACTGGATAAGTGGTGCGAACAGCGCTGCTGACTTTAGTCCTAGACCATCCTGAGTTAAGGTGAACGGTCCCAGAGTCATCGGTGAAGTTCAAGGAGTATAAGTTTCCTCCAGCAAAGGTATTAATAGGGCTAACATCACTAAGGTTCTTGAAATCAGCTAGACTATAGTAATGTGGCAATGCATGGAAAAGGCAAAGGGACTTGAGTTGTTCTGAGGTAAGATTGGAAAGTGAGGGCTTTTTCAGTGAGGTAAAGGCTGAGTCTTTGGGAACAAAAAGTGTGATCCCTTCTTCTGTGTTGTTAGCTTGGGCTTGGAAAGTCTCGATGACTTTTGTCGATACAAGGTAGTTAAGGAATGTATGGAAAGGCCCTGCAACGGAGAGTAAGTCCGTTAGGTTCGTGTATTCAGGACCTGGTGCTGGTGCTGGAGCCATGATTGGAGATCCAATCGCTTTGCCTTTCGCGACTACAGTTGACAATTGGAAGACTAGAAGTAGACTACTAACAATAAGAACCCTGGTGTAGCCCATTTTCACTTAGTCCTGATATACACTCACTCACCCCTACAAATTCAAGATCCATTAAGTCAACAAAAATCAAACCAAATTGACATAAAGTTAGCATCTTTAGCTTAAACTAAACCAAAACAGGACTGATCCAAGTGAATTGCTACTAAAATATTATCTTATCTAGACACCCTTTTAGTTAGATCTCAACATTTCAACTACAGAATTTTCTTGAGGGCAACTTTTATCTCCCTTTTTGAGTGGTACATTTTCATCCTCACCACTACAAAATCAATGCTAAAATCTTCTTGAAAAAAATGAGCTAGCACACAATTTGAGTATAAAATGACCACTAATTAGTACTTAAAATTGTAACTCATCAACTAAATTCTTGAAAATTCTTAAATGAAGTTGTTCATACAGATAAACATGCAAGACAAAATTAAGCAGATATAACAGTAAAATAAAAAAATACCAAGAAAAAGAAACTTCTAGATGTTACAATGTCAATTACAGCTTTCAATATCTTTTGAGGAAAACAATGCAGAACATGAAGCTGACTGAACAAGAACAAGAACACAGATCCAGATCCAGTCATACACACCCCCTACCCCCCCCACCCCCACAAAATAATCTCACTACCCTCATACACAAACACTAAAAAGAACAAAATAATACAAATATTATAAGAGAAAATGCAAAGATTAATTATGAGGGGAAAAAACAGACCTTGAAACAGAGAAGCTGAGAGAGAAAAGGCTTGAGAGCAAAAGGGTATGGAGTTTAGTATACAAAGAGAGTATTTAAAGAAAAAAGAATGTGTAAATTTTACAATATTTGCAGTGGCATTTGGTGAAGGGGGAAAAGGGCAAAATAAGGAAAATGAAAGCTTTTGCCTCCGTCTATCATTACTATGGGGGTTTTCTTGTCCACATTATTTTATAATATAGTAATTTGATAGTGTATTGTTCGGAAGACTCAGTTGGTTAGGAGGGTGGTTATCTACATGAATGATTCAAAATCGATCTTCTTAATATCTTTTAAGTCGAGTTTGTCGCATAGAGTTTGACTAGTACAATTTACATCCTCTGTGTAGTGCCGGAGCCAAGATTTTCATTAAAGGAGTTCAAAATGTGAAGAAATAGACACACGAAGTAGTAGAAGGGGGTTCAACATCTACCATATATACCTAAAAAATATTTTTAACCATGTATAAATAATATAATTTTCCGCCAAAAGGGTGAATCCCTAACTATATGGTTGTTACGTCACATGCTCTGTGTGTTAGCAGGTTATTACACAATGAGAGTTTATCCAATGTGCACAAAGTGCTCACTACAAAGTGGTCATCTGAAAAAGGCAAAGATTATAGCAGCTACAAATTATCCTGGAATTCCAAAAAAAAATAAAAAAATTGATAGGGTGTTAATTTGTCTGTTGAGTGGAAAAAATTGTTGTGACAAGACTTTAAAGCAAAGTGTTGATGTGCGTTGGCCTTTCAATGTCTTCATCTAATTGTGTTTTTTGAGAAAAACTCTTTCTATGTTTCTTCTTGTGTCTCCAAATTGGTAGTCTACCCATATATCTTCAATTTGTTGGGGACAACAAAATATAAATACGGCACGAAAAAGTTATACATCAACCACACGAGAAATTAGATTTACGTGGAGAACTTCTTCAATGTGAAGGGTGAAAATTACGGACCACAATTGATAGATAAAAAATAGCATTAAAATTTAGAGAAGAAAATGAGTAAAATCGTCAAATCTAGAGCTATAGAACTCCAAATCCACATATGTCAACTCTTGATAAAAGATTATGATAAAAAAAAAAAGTTATTCAGAAAATCACCTTAATCGGACAAGAAACAAAGAGGAAAACACAATCTATCAGCTAAACATATAATTATTTGTGCAATATAAATATTACAACACGGGACTTGATTAAGCCCATAGGTTAACATTTTAGATCTATTTATAGCTAGCTTTTTCATGAAAGTAGTGTAGTCTTTGTCAACCATCAAATTCCTCTTATATTAAGAGAAATAAGTATTTCTAAAATTAAATTGACAATGTATTTTTATGATCACGGTCAATGGATAGTAATTAATTTTTTTTTTAATGGGTGTGTCAAGTCCAAATATGACAAGTAAAAGTAAATGAATAAAATACTTATAAGCAAGTGAAACTTTGTCAAAATTCTACATTAAGAATGTAGTGAAAATGTGAAATCAGTATTAAAACCGGTTTGAATTGACTTATTTTAATTGCTCTTAAGCTAAAAAAAAAAAACTTCTAAGTAATTTTGTGGTGTTTGAATAAGTTAAAAAAATGCTCATAAACACTTAGTTTTAAATTAAAATGACAAAAATAAATCAAAACAGGCTCTTAATTACTTAAAAAGAAAGAAGAAAAAACTTTGTTAAAGTTTCAAGGCTGAGATTTATAAAGAACTCACTGATTTAGTGTTCAATTTAAAATTATTTATTGATTTCCTTTCTTACTCTTATTGTAACTTTTCTAGAAGAAACATTTCCCAGAGACAAAAAAAAAAAAGCATTGTAATTATGTGTTAATCGTATAATTATTACTAGCTTAAATATATCTTGTACTATAAGTAATAGGACAATAAATACGGAGATATTGATCTTATGCACCTATATTCTTTTGATCTTATTAAACAACCCTAATATATTTTATAATATCAATTATTTTTTTAGTTAACTTAAAGCTTAACCAAAGACAAAGTATACAGAAATATATGATTATACCTAATGAGTTGTTTTATTATGCAAAATGACAATCAAATAGCTAAGATGGGGTCCAACATGAACTGGCACTACTGTCCTAATTAATAATTTTGTTGATTTTATTGCTTTACATGAATAACAATTTAAAAAAATTCTTCTTTAGTGTTACTTTATTTACCTTAAAACAAATAAATAATAAGAATAAAATTTGATTTTGTTGGTATAGAAAAAGTAAACTGCATGGAACTATTAAATATTTTCTTTGATTCATTTTATCTTAACTTATTAGCCACGGTATATCCTCGATACAACTTACATTGACAAATAATAATTGTTTAGAAATAAAAAAAATTGGGACTTGAATATAATGACACGTATTATGGAATATTTTTGTGATTCTTATTATTTCTATTATTGGTTTAATCTTATTCTTAAATAAAATGCAATTTATTGGAGAGAAATAAACTGCAAGTTCAAAATCCGAGAGGGACAGCAAGGAAGGGTGTTTGTAGATTTATTCACATTGTTATTGCTATTCTCTCAGTCCCATATTAGAGTAGTTGTCAAGATTACTAAAAATACTAATCACGATTGAGTGATACAAGATAAAATTTGCAACTATTAGACGTTATTAGTGTAATGCAATCTACTATATACACATACAAAAAATTTATATATACAATATAATTTCCATCATGTCCTTGCATCCTCTTCACACTAAGTGGCTAGGTAATTTTTATATATGTATATATATTATACATATTAACCTTTTAAGTAAAATCTTGATTTCGCTATTATTCAAATCTTATATAAAATATTATAAATTTTAAATTTTGAATCCGTCGATTAAGAAACAAAACTTGTTGAAACAATGAAGGTATATGGAAAGGGGAGATGTGGAGGTTGAGTTGTTGTTGTCGGATATACAAATATTAATTATTAATAGAACCCAAATTCCTTTGAAACAGAATATTATTTTGGTATGTAGCTCACATTTTATTTTTGGTAACCGACATTTCATTTGGCATTTCTTTAAAGCAAGATTAATTAGGGGTACAATATATTTTCACTTCACAAGAATTATTCAAGTTATATTATTAAAAAATCACCAATCTCATAAATAGTTGACGTAAAACTCTTCACACAACTGGAGTTACTATAGCTTATGGGAAAAGAGTGAGAAACGATCGGCATATACATCTATATTTAATCAAAATTCCTAACAAAAAAACAAAATAGTATCCTTTATTATTAAAAAAATGAAAGGATTTTTTATTCTAGGCAGGCAGGGTCGTCTTAACCCCTAGGCCACTAAAGTCATCGCTTGGGGCCCCATATTTTTGGGGGGCCCTATTTTTTAGAAAACAAATTACTGATTTTTTTTTTTAAAAATTATATGTACTATGGGTACTATGATTTCTATTTTCTACTAAGGAAATTGCATATGAGTTGAATATATAGTGTAGGTAAAGCTATTTTTTCACTTCAAAACATATGATTTTTTTTTATGATTTCTTATTTAGTGGTAACTTGAGATCACTAGATGATGAGAATTCAAAAAAATATTGTCTTAACCTTGAACTTTCTCTAACCCATAATAGTTATCCTGATATTGATGGTTTAGATTTATTTTTTGAATTAAAAGTGTTAATAGAAATAATTCAAGTAGAAGATATTGATCTAAAGAAAGTATTCAATCAAATAAAAAGACTTGATTCTTTTCAAAATACAGACATTGCTTACAGAATAGTGTTAATAGTTCATGTAACTTGCCTCTGCCGAAAGAAGTTTTTCGAAACTAAAGTTGATTAAATCTTATTTAAGATCAACAATATCTCAAGAGAGATTGAATGTATTAGCTATATTATCCATTGAAAAAGAATTATTAAAACAAATCGATTATAAAATAGTAACTAATGACTTCGCATCTAAAAAAGCTAGAAAAGTAGATTTTAAACTAAAGTATTTATGATGAAAAAAATAAAATATTAGGGCCCCTCTCTTAAGTTTCGCTTTAGGCCCCCCAATCTTGTTGAGTCAGCCCTGTAGGCAGGTATACAAACAAGACAATAATAAGAGAGAAGAAAATGGTTTCATAATCTGTTGTAGATATTATTTTTTTCTTCTCATGACAAAATAATATTTACATTTTTGGTTGAAATAAGTGATAGGCAATATAGATATTCACGAAGTGAAATAATTTTTTCAGTCAGACTGTTCACAATTTGAATAAAAGTTGATAAAACTAATAAAATAAATCAATTTGATTGTATATTTTTAAAAATAATAATATTTGGTTTGATTTTGTTTAAAAAAAAGCCTGACGAAATAATCTAATTGAACTGACAAATTATATACATTAAATTTTCTTTAATATACATAATATATAATATATAGTGTTTTATGAACATTATTAAATATCTTAGGTATGTTTTAATAAAAAATTATTTATTTGAAACAAAAAGAAGCTCAGAATGATAACTTATCTTGTTGGTTTAATGTATATGAATGTTATGATAATTCTTGATGAAGACTAGAAATGTCATGGCCTCTTGCTTGTCTAGGCTAAAAATGATGATTTTTTGGAGCTTTATTCATAGTAAATTGAGTGATCGAAAGTTCTATAATGCGAGTCATTCTAAATATATTTCTTTTTGAATGAATTTCCTCTTTTATTTCCATGTATGACTAGTGATCGAATAACCAAACCAAATCCAATAACAACCAAACTTTTAAATATATATTATATTTAATTAATTTTAAAATCAATTAAATTAATTCGAATTTGTTTTAACAACATGGGATAACACCCCTCAAGGCCTCAACTATGACTACACCTAAGTACCTAACAATAGGGACCCAAAAAAAAGTGTAGAATGGGCCTATTGGGCCGTAAAGCCAACTCATAACTTAGCTCAATTAATGAGAAAAGTCCGAGGCCCAAACGCAGAATTCCCACCTTTAGGTTTTGGCGCGAAGAAGAACTGGCGCGAGTTTAGTGACCAACTTTGTTAGCTCATCGTGTAGCGCAAAGTGATTAACCATTTTTCTACATTCAATGCAGAGCTTGCTAGGGTTTCGTCCTCCTCAATTCTCCGAGGTAATTTTTCAATTGCATGACTGTGTATATGATTTTATGGCGATTTTTTTGAACTTTTTTCAGCAAAATTCAGGAATAAAACGAATAAATGAGAAATTCATAAGCTTACGCCTATACCAAAATCATAAATCTCTGGAAAATTTCAGTTTCAATCACTACTTGCAAAGCTCAATAATTAGAAAAAAAAGAAGTTGAATGAATTGAAGTGATAAAAAGGGGATTCATTGATTTGAACAAATTGATTGATGTAGGAGGCTGCTTGGCTTCCGGGTTGGCTTCAGCAACAAGATGTTGAAACCAAATCATCTTACGATGGTACAAATATTGGGAATTCATTTTCTCAGGTATGCTCTTTAATTATTATTTTCGATGCCATTGAGTAATAACTGCTAATACAAGATTTTTTACTTTGCCATAGTATTGTTGTATATCAAAGGATTAAGAAAGAAACTTCAGGAAGTCGAAGTAAAATTACACGGGAGCAAATTTTTTTTTTTGTTTGCAAGACATTAGCAGATGTTTGAAATTTTAAAGATTGTCCTTAACAGATATCTAGTTACATTTTTTGTTTCAAATATAAGAATCCATATAGTTTGTGAAAAGATACAAGGTATTATTTTGATAAAAGTTGGTTTGCCAGCTAGAGACTAGAAGAACAATTCACTACATTAAAATTAGTATTTTGTGCGACATTTTTTCATTGGTGAGAGAACATTAAGATGTTGAAACAATATCAAAGCTTTTAATTTACACCATATAACTAATGCTTAAATATGGAGGAAAGTGTAAATGTGGATTGAACTGAGCGTGGATTAACCTTACTAGGATGGAAGCTATCTTTGCTCAGAACTGTTAATTGTATTCTCATTTCTGAACCAGTTACTGAAAGTGCTAGGTCTACCTTTTGTAGCAACAACAATCTGTAGTAGTTTTATCAGCATCATTTATAGCAGTGTAAACTAAGTGATAAACCAACAGGAAAGTAAAAAAAGGAAGTTGCAAAAGTGAGGTGCAATAAACTTTAATACTAAGCTGATGATTCTGCGTCCTGTTTGCTCCAATAATCTGTTGTGAGCTAAGACAAATTGGTTCTTGCTTATATTTACTACAGGTAACTATCATTGGTTGATCCTTCATAGTTTTTTCATGGTCTACAAACTTCTAATTTTTCTAGATAAGCCTCGTGTGCCACGAGAAAAATCAATTTGGCTCCTTGGTCTCTATGTAGGAATTTCTCCAGCAACATAATGCAGTGGCGTCCCATCAACAATCAACTCAAGAAGATGGGTATAAGAGTTGCCATCTATTCTTATCCGGTGATGATAGTTCACCACTCAGTTTGGTTCAACCGATTAACAATGTAAGCTGAGGAACTTTTTGTATATATAAAATGTTTCGAAAATTCTTAGCTTTCACTGTGAGTTATTTCCCAACTTTAGTTCTTAAGTTGTAATCTTCCAGGAGAACTATGGATTTTTTTTGATGTGATAACTAATATTGTGCTACAATATGAGAAGCTACGAATCCATACTATTCTTTATTGACTACCTATAGTAAAGTAGCTATATTGTAAAACAGTTAAAATCTAGTTACATATTTTAAGTACTAGTGGCTTGTTGTGATTAATCAATATCTTTTTTGCTTGCTATAAGTTATTTTCAATACTGACATAGATTTCAAGACTTGGATGATAGAGACCAGCTTAGTGCTACTTATTTGGGCCTCTCACTAGGTGCTTTTCATAAGGAAGTGACAGAAGTTTGAAAAAATTAGTAGAATGGCAAAGGAATAATTCGTCAAAAGTTAGAAAACTAGTCATTTTAAGCAATACATTTCAGGCCTCCCAACCTCTTTCACGTCACTTTCTAGCTTGCTTCTATACGTGATAGAAAAAACACTATCAATTGCAGGAAATTCATGTAAGATGGCCTGGAAGGTTCCAAAAACCCTTCTGATTGACCAGAAAACTGCTTCTGCTATTACTAAGGATTTAGTCCTTGGGTGAGGAACAAATAGCAGTGCTGCTTTACTGGCAAAGTGTGGCGATTTTGCGTGGAAGAGTAGACGTTATGGAGAAGTCCAATAAGGGAAAATATGCGGTAGAGGATGGGGAGCGAAAAATTGCACTAATCAACAGCCCTTTTCCTGTAGCTCTGTGGAAAGAGATTTTGTAGGGGTGTCGTTACTCTGTAACAATTATTTTCTGGGTGGTTATCAACGGCGTGATGAGAGAATCTTAAGTTTGGTTTGGCAGCTGTATCCCATCCACTTGACAAAGAGGCCATTGTAGCAGAGTTATCTAGGTGGTACATCGAAGGTTTCTGGCCACTCCGATTTTAGGGAAATTCAAGATTGGAACATGAAGATTCAGAAATTCAGATGACCACACTACATTTTCTTATATTTATGGGGTGAAATATATAGGTGGATGGATAGATTTGTGAATTTGAACTCCTCTTCAATGAAGTTGTCTATGTATACTCCTCGTGTATAGGTCTTATGTTTTGTCAGTAGTCCTAATTAGTTATCACATAAAATTTTAAAAAAGGAAATAAAAGAGAGTGACTAGCAGGCTTCAATAATTAGTCCCATATTTCCTTATCTTTCATAAATTGCTAAGGAAAGGAGACTGTAGCTATGCTGCTAAACCTCACAAAACATACAGAATGTTCTTGTGAAAGTTGTGCATTCTCTACGGTTCTGCTTTAAGATGGTTGGCCGGTGACCTTTATTACTGACTTTGTCATAGGTTTGTTTTCTTTTAACCTGTTTCCACGAGTGAGATTAGTACGTGAAGTTAAAGTGAAACTGATCTATAAAACTAGTATTTTAATGCAATTATCTAAGACCGCATCTAGTGAATTGATGGGGATGCATGACACTGGATCAGTTCACCCTTGCAAATTTGGATTCTGCTTCTTGCATGACACCTTAATCTCAAATACAAGGATGGGATGAAGAATGTTACTTCAATAGCAATTGAAATGAGATGAACACCACATTAATTTGTCATGTGGAGGTTACAAAATTCTAGGAGTTATAGAAGGCCGCAATATCTCACTTGCCTGCCTACTGGCCAACCTTGTGTGTGCATTTACGGTTGGTCCTAGAATCAAATTTTACTTGTAGTATCATTCAACCATGGCAATTTTAGCATTCTTTTGTGCCTTTGTAGAATTGTATACTACATGCGTGCAATTTATAAAAGAACTCTTCGGTACATGTACAAAGTTCTAATGCTATTTTTACAAGCTTGCCTTTAGCCCAGGTATTCCTTTCTTATTTTCTCCGTTTCGGGGATCAAGGATTAATGGTGATTGTTACACTTACATTAGTACAGTATATGCCAGGATTGTTCAGAATTTGGTCAGAAACTTGTATGTCGGTGTAGAAATAAGTATTAGATTGTTTTTTTTTGTGATCGAGGAATCTGTCTAGAGCCAACACTTTGGGCCAACCGCACCCTTAGTTCCCTTGACACAGGGCTCTAATTTTTTACCTAAGCACGAGTCCCTCAACCTTTGCCAATTGAGCTAACCCCTGGGGGCAAAAATAATTGTGAGATTTAGAGAACCTCTAGCTTTAGAGACCATGTAATTTGCCTTAGAGTATTGGAATGAAATTGGCCACTACTGGAGTTGAATGGTTGTAGAGTAATCATATAGCCAACCAAACTAGTTTGGAATGTGTAGTTAAGTTTGACTGGATGATTAATTGATCTTCTCCAATTCCCTTCAAATCAGAGAAGCCAAGATAATGAATGTCACATAATTGGTTTTTGTCACTGCTTGCATGATGCTCTGTCCTGTGTATTACTAGTGCATTCATTAACTATTTCTATGTTACTTACTTTTAAAGGTGGTTCAATTTCATCTTCATCTGTCATTGGGTTGTAGCTCAGAGAATCTTCCAACTACACTTGAAGATATATCTGAAGCAGAAAGGATCAAGTCCAGTCATGCTCTGTCAGTTCAGTGTGTTCAAATCCCAATTGTCACTGAAGGGAGTGCTAAGGAATTGAAAGTAGACAACTTTACCGCATTAGGAAAAGGATGTAATAATGTGAACAAAGGAGAAGGGCATGAGAGAAATGCCTGCTTACATGAAGTCAATCACATGGATAATGCAATTGAGTTGTCGATTGCTGCATCTGAAGCACTGGTTATTCATGAGGTGTTCAAGGATGAACTGTTTTCAAAAAGATTTCCGGCTTCAACTGTGTTAGAAGCTGCACTACAGGTGAAACAAGCACGGCTTGAAGCTTGGAAAGAGAGTCATGAAAGCTGCAATTGTGCCACTGAGGAGATACCCGAAATTGATTGTCTATCAGAATCTGAAGATTTGAGAATGGAAGATGCATTCCATGATGTGGGGTTATCTGCTAGTGACTCTGCTGATTTGCATTTCCATGACTTTAGTCTGTCTCACGTTAAAGATACTCTTGCTTCACAAACTCAAAGTTGTAGTGGCAAATTGGAAAAGGAAGGAGCAGTTCTTCATGGGATAGACATTCTTCAGCCAGGAGATAGTTTTACCAAGCTAAACTTAAATGATATTGAGAGTGAGTCCCAGTTGAAAGTGGACGAAAGGTTTGGATCTCTTAGTGATGACGGGCAGAGAATACCAACAAGGGATCCATATTTGGTTGCAGATATCATCCCTGTGGAACGTGAGAGTGATCACATGTCAGACTGTTTGAAGGTAACTCCTATTGATTCAGCTTCAGTAGTGACAAAAGTGGAAACTATTAATAAAGACAGAAGATATGTGAGAGTTTTTTGTCTCCATGTAGTTTTTCCGTATTAATGATTGTTCTTTACCTAGTTGGTTTTCTTTAACTTTTGCTGTGGATTAGTTTGGGCATTAATGTTACCCTGTTTGCAGAAAGTCAATTTTCCTGTCTTGGAAGGAAAATCATTTCAAGCATCTATTGGTTCTCCCAGTGTTAAGAACATTAATGTTGTAGGTAAAGTACTTCTCTTTGTATATCACATTCCATTGGAAGAATCTTCATGTCAGATAATGTATTTCATTCTTACAGGAGAAAGTGAAGATTTACCAAAAGTATTTCCCAATAGATTCGAAAGTCGTTGGTTTGGTGGTTGGACTTGTTTGAAGGTCAGTAAATTCAAGTATATCTTGTCACTGGTTCCTTCATCAACCCTTCCTCTGTGGAATATTTTACTATTAAAGCAGAACTTATGTCATGGGTAAATCCAAAGCTTCAGTGATCCGTCACTTGAAAGGAGCACTTGTATGCCTAGAAATTGTCTGATATTGTAACCAATGAATGAGTTGATTCTTGGCACTGACACAGATGCAACAGGTTGAAGAGTATTCTCTGATTCTGTTTCGTAAGGTACTACAGTATATCTCAGTTGCCTTCAATCCATTAGTCAATATTAGCATTACTCATCTAAGTTGGGGTCACACATCCCTGTTGTAGTGATGGTTTAGGAATCCTCCATATAGAAAGCTCATTTTATCTTCTATTTTTTTATTCTTATGTCCTCAAATCAGGTCATTTTTTTAACCCAGGTTTCAGAATCAGAGGAAATTTGAGGGTATGATCGTTGGACATGATAAGCTTGAAAGACATAAAGTAACCAAATTTTCTTTTCAATGAAATAAACACAATAATTTTCTTACCAGCATAGGAAAACCAGAGCTTCAGAAGTACTAGATGCCATGTCACTGCTAAAAGAGATCACAGCAGTGCAAGTCCTATTTGACATTTGGAGTTTGCCTTTCCGCTTTGTATCTCATTTCTTAGGCTTTCTTTGTCATCTTGCTTTGATTACTATTCTCTCTCCTCTTCACTTGCTGTTCTTATCACTGATCTTTCTTGTTTTTACGTTCTTTTTTCAATTTTCATGAGATGTACCTTATTTCTGTTTCCTTCTCATCTTTCTTTTTAGAATGAAGTACGTTTGTTTGATCAAGTCAAATGCAATGCTATCAAAAGTATTCCCGAACCTTTTGTTGGCGAGACAAGTTATTTCTCAGAATCAGCTGACATAGCTCCAGATATGAGTTCCTTTGTCACACGAAAACAGGATGAAAGGGTCATCATTGCTTCTCAATTGAGTATACCTTCTGAGGATTTATGTAACAAAGGAAAGGAGATGACACTGCTCTCTCAGGATATTGTGGCATCTTCAGATCTGTCCTTAGATGATACCCTCTGTTCTGTTGTTCCGTGCAGTATATCATCTGACCATCTGTCTTCTCCTTCAGCTGTATACAATAATGTAAGGGATGAAAAACAACAAAGCTTTGGTCCCACAACTGAATGTGCTACGAACTTGCGGAAAAATTCGGTTCTTGATAATCAGGTGGTTCATGGGAAACAAGTTACCACTCCGAAGATTAATAGAGAAGGGATGCATGTCCCAGTTCGCCGAGAAGTAACCTCTCTAAGAACTTATAGTGTACTCTCTGGCAATGGGATATCCTCAGAGAAAGGATATTGTTTAAATACATCGTTCTCATTGGGAAGAAATGATGCATCGATGCTAATGCCAGTAGGTCAAATGACAAACGAAAAAGGAAATTGCGATGATATTCCAACAGACGGGAATGAAGTCACAGTTTCTATGCCCAAGAACACAAGCTCACCCCTTATATTGAACCCTGGACCACGCCGTCGATTCCAAGCTTCAAAATCATTTCAACATGATTTTGGAACAGAAAAAGATAGAAAGCAAACAACAGAAGATCAAGCTGCTATACAGTGTCCAAAAAGAAAGCGTGTTCACTTTTCAGAAACTGAAACTGAGATTCAACGGGGGAAGGAGCCTAAAAAGTCACTCGTTGCACTAAAATCTTGTTAGTGAGTTGTAATTTGGAATTTGACTTGGTGTTTGTTCAAAGAGTAAGGACACAATTTCACTTCTTTCATCACCTTCATCTATGTAGGTCATACTCCCAAAACTGCTAGAAATTTGAGACCTCCAACTTCACATTTAGAGTCGAGAACTCAAGAACTCAAGAAACGTCTAATAAATTCTAGTGCTAGAGTTGGAAGAAGATTGATGCTCGGAAATATGGAATTCTTAGTCACAGGATTTTCTAGGAAGCGAGAGAAGAAACTTGAAGACTTAATCAAGAAACATGGTGGCACAGTTCTCTCTGATATTCCCGCTCCAACTAATAGGGGGAAGAGATGCAAGGGATTTCAATCCCAGGCAGTTCCTGTTGTTCTTTGTTCAAAGAAGGTCAGTCATTGTCTCTCTGCTTTTATTTTGCCATTTCATTTCAGGTCTCTAGCATGATGCTTATAATGGGCATAAAACGGAACATTGTCCATATGTAAAAAAAGAATCCAGTGACTAGCTACTGCATCATGTGCTAGTGGAGGTAGTACATACCCGATGAAATAGTTAAGGCGCACGGAGCTGGTCTGGACACTACCGTCATAAAAACACTGAATTTGGATTGTTAAATTCTTAAAGTTAATTAATTGGACCTTGGAGCTTTAGATACTAAAACCATAACTTAGATTTGTAAAACTTCCAGCTTTCTTGTCCTGTTGCCTATATATTTACTGTCATTTCACTTAAACTGCTATTATCCTAGATTTTACTTTCTAAGGTAAATATTTATCACTACTTGGTGTTATTGCAGCTGCAAACAATCAAATTCTTGTATGGACGTGCAGTAGATGCCTTCATGCTTAAAGCTAAATGGCTTACTGATTCAATTAGTGAAGGCTGCATTTTACCACCTGAAAAGTAAGTTTTCTACCATGCCCAAGATATAACAGATGGATTTATGAATTCTTCAGCTCTCACCTTTATATATTACATTTATGATGGAAAGTTCATTGTCCCAGCTATAATTATTCTATTGGATCTTTTTTTAGTGTTATCATTCTACATGTGTAGTTCAAGAAATCTATAAGGCACTGATATCAGGAAAAACTTATATTCAGTTTTGTAGCATCTATCATCTCTATACCAAAAACTTTTAATATTCTTCCTGTATCTCCAATGATCTGTTTTCACATTATCAGTTTTTGAACTAAATTAATTCAGGCATTGAGAAGGATCGCTGCTCATGCTACATATACTTTAGCATATTATAAAACTAATAAGACTAACAAGACTCCCTCTCAACCTTTCCTACCTCATCTTCTTCAAGATAAACCCCTGAACCCAACATCGGATGGTAAATTAAAGGTTTGAATAATCCAAAAGAACTTCTAGACTGCTTTCGGAGTTAAAGGCAAAATGATTGCCAAAAGAGCAGTCAAAAAACATCGTTCCCAAACCTACTTAAAAAAAGGGCAATGTGTTCAGTCCCAAACATCTTCATCAACACTGGGAGGGGGTTTAAGGTGTAGGATGTGGCCTATGGTGTGTTCATCCAAAGGAAACATGTTATTTTGACTGCCATGATATGATTATGGGGCCTTCTCCTTCACCAAGATTTTAACTTTACAAATGGCATTGTAGCAATGTACATTAAGCCTCCCAAAAGTCTAAAAACTATCCATACAAGTGTTTCTACATTGCACAAATATTGACCTTACATAATGGAGTCTCTACTTGTTCAAAGTTCTCCCATTTTTCTCTTTCCTCTCTATAATAACAGCAAAATGCAAAAAAAGTGTGGTTTTCCACAACTTTTCCAACTTGCTAACTGAAAAAGGAAGCAACAAATGAATGTTAAATCATATGTACTATCACCACATCTCTGAAGCAAAGTTTAAAAAATGCATGAAGGTGGTTCACATCCTCCCCAAGTTTCTAGCACAAGCAACGCCAACTAAAAATGCATCTGCTATTTATGTGTTTTTTTGGTTAAGATAGTCTCCCCCCCGCAAACACACACACACCAAGTGAAGCCTCCTTCTTCAGGGTCTCAGATTTCCCCACGTCTTTCCATATAGGTCTGGAATCTCTCTTGATCTTCTCCCTAAGATTAGAATGAGAAGTCCTCGAGGATGTTCGTTTCCGTCTTTATATGATTCCCTAGGAAACTACGAAAGCTCCTCTTCACTTCCTTAGCTCTGGGGTAAGATAGTCTTGATAATGCTACTTCGGACTAAAGGCCGTAAGAACTCGAGCAATATTGTGTAGGGCTATATGATTTCAGTAGGAATGGCTCCACCTCATCATACTCCCATACTTAAAGAATTAGAGGTATTCTGGGAGTTATATCTCATGGTGGTTGAGTGCATACTCTCTCTAGAATCTCAACTGCTATGATCAACTGGTCAATAGTCAAATGCAATAAGTTCAGTAAATCATCTGTCAGTGTATTGTTTTCACACCATACATCTAACTACAATCAGCTCTATACTATTCCCATTCCCGACCGAAAACTCAAGTATGGACAGTACATTTTCTCCTTTATTATTCCCATTGACAAGCTCATGCTGTATCATCACCTCCCTTCTGAACTATCCATGTTGGTAATTGCTGTATTTTGCCTCACTTACCTTCCTCGACATGTCCCATCTTCACTTGCACCTCCACTAACATTTACCAGCAATGCTCAGATAAAGATCTCCAACCTTCGAATACCCAAACTTCCAATCTCCATAGGGATGGAACCCTCTCATATTTAAGCAGAAGATATTCCTGTTCTCATTTGTGACGTTCGACAAAATAAATCCCTCAGTAGTTTCTCCAATCATTTATTGACCTATACCAGAAAACAAATGGATATAGGAAGTGGGGTGCTCGGTGTTACCTGTACAAAAGTTGTATTCCCCTCTTTTGGGAAAATAAACTTTTCTTCCTACTAATCCAGCTTATAGCAAGAAACAATATGCTTCCAAATACTAGGTTTAGTGCCTTCTTGTGTCTACATGTTTCTTTGAATGCACTCAAATGATGGCTAGTTAACCCTTCTTCTTTTTTTGTGAATCCTAACTTCCACAGTGAGGAAGTGTGTGTTAGAATAGGAATAAGTTTATACAATCCTATTAGAATAGGAATAGGAATAAAAATAGAAATAGGAATACTTAATAATATCCTACTTGGTAAAGGATTTTATTCCAGGGTCTATACATAGGGTCTCAATGTAATAATGTAGACACGACAACAATTCAATAATATTCTTTTCCTATATTTCTCACATAACATCAGAGCCTCTACGATCTTGGTAGAAAATCAAAGAGCTTCCGCTGCCGGCGGGCGGCTATTACTCATATATGTCATCCGTCTGGCCAACGATTATGTTAGCAAAAAATTGGGTCACTGTGTATCTTTTATGTGACTATTTTTTCATATCTAATTTGTATAGCACCGTGCCATCATTCCGGTGACTACTTTTTCATATTTAATTTGTGTAGCACCGTGTCATCATTTCGGTGACTATTTTTTCATATTTAATTTGTGTAGCACCGTGCCATCCTTCCCGTGACTACCTTTTTTTGCATATCTGATTTGCGTAGCACCGTGCATCTCTCCGGGCTACTTTTCATATTTAATTTGTGTAGTACCGTGGATTTTTCCATGTGTCTTTTCAGTGACTTTGATTTGCATAGTTCCATTCGTCTTTCCGGTGACTCCTCAAATCTGATTTGCGTAGGGTTGTGCCATCATTCCAATCCTACCCTTATAATTTTTCTTTTTCAGTAGGGTCATGCCATCATTCCGACCCTACCCATATTATTTCTCTTTTTCAATGGGGTCGTTCCATCAATTCGAACTATCCTATATAATTTCTATTTTCTAGTTGGGTCGTGACATCATTCCGACCCTACCCATATAATTTTATTTCTTAGATTGTGACCACTTTTAGCCATCAAATCTAATACTCCGGCATATGAGCATGTTCCGACCAGTTTTTCGGTGACTTGTTTAATATCGACTCATCTATTGATTCCAACATGATCCATAGACTTTATACTAGATTTTAAGCACTTTGTTGCTTAGGGGGAGTTTAGTAGCCTTGTATGTTGATTACGTAAGTCACTCTATGGTCTGAAACAGTCTTTGCAAGCTTGGTTTGGGAAAGTTCCTACACTGTAATTTTATCACTCTGTGTTTTACCGGCATTATGCATCAAATTCAGTATTTCATGAGAAGACCAAGCACATTGAGATTGATTGTCAATTTTGTGAAGTCGAGTGATCAACTTGCAGATATCTCACCAAGCCCCTCATCGGTCCTCATGTTAATTACATTTGTAACAAGCTAGGTACATGAATTGTATGGACTAGCTTGAGGGGGAGTGTTAGAATAGGAATAGGTTTATACAATCATATTAGAATAGGTATAGGTTTATACAATCCTATTAGAATAGGAATAGGAATAAAAATAGAAATAGGAATACTTAATAGTATCCTACTTGGTAAAGGATTTTATTCTAGGGTCTATACATAGGGTCTCAATGTAATAATGTAGACACGACAACAATTCAATAATATTCTTTTCCTATATTTCTCACAACATAAGAATTCAAAACATAAATATGACTTAATGGTAGCATATTGCTTTACCCAAGCTAGATATTGTATTTAGGTTTGTGAAAGCTCCACATGTGTTTGCTTAAGGATTAAGAGATGGAAAACTGTAGCCTCAAGGACTAAATATACTCAACTTGTTATGCTGAAGCAGTTAAACTCTTTATTAAGTACTCAGTTTCAATGACCATGCTTATTTGATTAATCTGGAAAAAAAAGGATCCTGCTAACTTGAAAAATCTTCTCTAAGCATGTTCCTTTTCTTTGTTGTAAGTAACTTAGTTTTGATTATTGCTAATGTTAATTCTAAGTAATGATTCTCTTCCTTATTTGATTAAGAAAACATGATGAAAGGTGTTAGACTGCGCAAGTTACATTTTCCTTTTAAATTGTTCCTGTTGTTGATCCTGATAACTTGCTTATTCATGATTAGTTGCATCTTTACTTTTTGTCAGGTACATGGTTGTTAAAAAATGTGTTGGCAAAAGGTTTATTGCTGTTGGAAGTTCAGTCGAAAGCAATAGTCATAGCCCTATCTTTGACAATCTAGGCATCATGCTTCACGGCGAAAAGAATTTCTGCACCGACATGGCCAAAATAATCAAGGTAGTTTGGTTTTTGAAGTCATTCAGTAACTACTATCTTCTCTATTTCTAGCAGTTCTATTGCTCAGTTGCTCTTAATACTCCATTTTTCTTTTCCTATTTCAAGTGCCAGTTTCCTCAAAATAAAAAACAAAAAGAGAAAAAAAAAAAGGGAAAAGAAGAGAAAAAACTACTCTGGTCTCTGTTATAAATAAATAAATCCTTATGATTGTGTCCCATAGATCTCAGAATTTGTTCATTTGAATGAACCAAGTGCTTTCTCCTTTAACAATTTTTGTGTACTTGGTTTGTAATTTAGGAAGTTTTAATTCCATTCAATGATTAAAGAAGCATCACTATGTGAATAGCCAGTACGTGTCCAAGTTTGCTTGTATTTATCAGTTCTCTGTCGAAGTTGGCACCAAGAAAGAGAGAAATAGAATACTTGATTACTCTTCCCTTTTCCACAAGATAAATTTATTGATTGAGAGCTGTAGATTCCCGTCAAATTGTCAAGTTTTCCCTTTTAATGCTTGATTCAAGTGTCATAGTGTCTCTGTTGATCAAATGTAGGGTAGGGTGGAACTGAACTTTTTTTCCGACTAAAAAAACATCTATAAGCTCAACTTAGACCAGAAAAAAGCACATCAAAGAATATCAAATTGATCTAATGGACACATGAAATAGGTGAAAATTCGAGTTTTTCTTAGGTAAGTTATTCTTATTTCTGTTAAGTATACGTCATTAGGTTTTGTGAATAATATATTTTTTCTTTATTCCTGATTCCTTTGGAGAGTTACTATCATTATTGCTAATACATAAGAAATTAAGTAGAAAAAAAAAACAAATCCAATTTGATGATTCGGCGGAAAATATTGATTTATGTTTCCCTCAACCCCAGCTCAATAAAAACTTATTCTATGAGCCCCTTCTTTTAACCCATGGAAAAATTAAAGGCTTAAAGTCAATTGAACTAATCTTTGTCAAGATTTAGCCAGAATCTAATACATCTCTTCTCACATCATTGAAATTATCTGGGAATTTTTCTGCTTTAGCTTATTACTGCTTGTAAACATATTTAAATGTAGTAATTCTTGTCAACAAATTATGAAAAATCCTCTTGTTCGTCTTTGTTTGTCTTTAGTTTCTCAGTCAAATCTGTGTGATAGTATTCCTAGAGTGGCTACTTTGTTGTCATTTAAGCTTTCATGTTATGATACCCCTTTTTCTTCTTTCTGGGGCACCCAGCATGGTGGTGGGCAAGTTTTCAAAACGCTTCTCGAGTTGGTTCAAAATTGTGACAGTGAGAAGATTGCAACGGGAATCATTGTTACTGAGAATGAGCGTAGAGCATCACGTCACCTGAAACATTGCGCCTCGGAAGGGAACATACCAATTATGGTTAGTTAGACCCTTCTTTAATTACGTAGTTTAGCTGGTTAATTGAATTATTTAGTTCAAGTATATTAAGCTCCAACTTGCATAAAAGTGTGCTATGGATGAGCCGTTGATGCTCTGATGTTTTGGAGCATTTAAATCTGTTCTTTTTAGCTCTGCCTTACCATATACACTTCATTTTTTGTTTTCAATTTGTGCAGTCAGCTTACTGGATCATAAGGAGTTTACAGTTGGGAAAACTCCTTCCCTTGAAGGAGAAGACAAAAACCTGCAAGTTACCTACTCTCGTGCTTCCAGAATATCGTGATACCATGGGTTTAAGTCAAGAAATATAAATGCTCTTCTTTGTGGCCGTGTATGTGCGCTTGTGACAAAAGTTGCTTAGTATAACCCCTATGAGGAGAATCTCAAGAGGTTACTTCTTTTCTTGACATATGAACCCAGGTTCACTAGGGGAGCTAAGTAGGTTGCTGATGTGTAGCAGCACATTGTTTGCTCATTTATTTACTTCTAAAGACAGGAATTCTTTTTCATCTCCCCTGTCAAAGTCGACATCTTAACCTGACTTCCTGAGCTCAGTTGATTCTCAAGGTGTACATAATTTATCAGGAGGATGCTGGTAAATAGATGCACGATAGTTTTGACAACATTCATTTAGGCTGATGGGTTGAGTAGGCACACTACAAGAACAGTGATCAATGCTCAAGGTGGATATATTTATCCTAGCTTCTTTGGCGCATGATCAAAGTATTATATACAAATAACTACTTTGCTCTGAAGAAAGCAAGAAGTTAACAAGGTGTAGTGGACTGGGTTATAATCATGGGTGAAGTGATATGTTGTATATTGTATGCTGATGGATGAATCAAATTTGTTATCTGATGCTGTATGTTACAAGTCATCATCTATTTCTACTGTAAGAAGCCTGTAATATATCGTTTAATATGTTGTTTGAAAAAATACCATTCATGAAGATAATAAAATTTATCTTGATTTAGATTAGTTATTCACAATTGATCACTTATTCCTATTTATATGATTAAATATTAATATGTGAAATATGCAGTCTTTTGCAACAAATCTTATGGGAGACCCAGGGCACTGAAAGTATTTCATTCAATTTGTTAAGAGTGTACAGAGCCAAAGGAGGAGAATATATAAAATTTCCTAGTAAAGTATTGCAGTATGAAAAATCAAAGTTCTTTTTATGGGAGAGTTAATATCTCTGACTATGCACTCTTCTCTTAGAAAGTCACTCAATTTTCAATTTTATTTCAAAAGTCATTCAACTATGCACTTTTTTTTCCAGAAAGTCACTCAATTTTGAATTTTATTTCAAAAGTCACTCAATTATTCACTCTTCTGTTAGAAAGTCACTTAATCTATTTAATTGTTATTTTAATTAAAATTTGCTAATATAAATTATTTATATAAAAAATTAAAATTTTAAAAAATAAAAAATATCATTTAAACTATTTAGTGATCTACCCACTTGACCCGACCCATTAAAAAATATAAAGTGACCAATTTTATTTTGCCCTTATTCTCCCAAATTATTCCATCTTTATGACTCTTTCTCCTATATTGTTCTGCATTTTTTTCTAGTTCTTCATTGTTGCTGCCTCTTCTTTCCTTTTTAGCTAGGTTTTAATTTGGGCATCTCGACTTCAAGCTCTATACTATGTAGAAATCTCAATGGATTCTCCTATTCCTCTATTTTGATTTAGGCATCTGTTAGCTCAATTGCAGGAATCACTGAAGATTTGAGGATTGAGATGAACTGCTGAAGAATAGCTCAAGAACAATTAAAAGAGAAGAGAAGACTTAGAGAAAAAGAGAGATTTAGAGAAGAAAACAATGATCTGTATATTGATGATCTGAAATGTACATATGAGAGTGTTTATATACAACTGTAGTAGTGACTTATTCAGCCTAATTCTCAACTAACTTCCTGATCGATTAACCAACTCTATGAGCAGTAATTCAATGGAACAGTAATTGTGTATCTAACTAATTAATTGTCAGTTATAACAGAATCTGCTGACATGGCCAATACTAAGCCTAATTAGCTGATTAGTGTAACAATACTCCCCTCCTAAAAAAGATCCTTGTCCTCAAAGCTCAAAACTAGGGAACCTGACCTTCAATGCCTGATAGAATTCCCAAGTAGCATCATCAGCAGACAAGCCTTCCCATTTGACCAATACTTGGACCACAGTCTTGCCACCCTTCTTGACAATTCGCCTCTGAAGAATACTCTCAGGATTGGGACAAAGTGGATGGGCAATGTCAATGACAAGAGCTAATATGACATGAGCAGGCAAGACAAAACAACTTTTCAATAATGAGACATGCACAGTGGGGTGGATTTTGACAGAATCGGGAAAAAAAATATTGTAAGCCACTGGTCCCACCTTCATCTTGGCTGCCAGCTTATGAAAAGAGTGGCCAGAAACAGTACTCTGCTTATAGGGGTGGATCTTGTATTACCCAATCACCAACTTCAAAAACCCTGTCACTCCTGTGTGAATCAGCCTGTTGTTTCATTCTCAACTGGGCCATTCGCAAATAGTGTTTCAAGAGCTCCAACTTCATCTCACTGTGAAGTAATGTAACATCAACTTCAGCAGAAGCTGATTCACCTTGAAGATATGGCAAGTGTAGTGGAGGGGGCCTCCCATAAAATGCCTCATAGGGAGTTGTTTGAATAGAACTATGAAAGCAAGTGTTATACTAATACTCAGCCATAGCTAGGCAAGAGAACCAAGTATTAGGTTCTTTACTACAAAAACACCTTAAGTAAGTTTCCAAGCTCCTATTCAGCACCTCAGTTTGGCCATCAGACTGAGGATGGTATGCTGAAGAAGTGTCAACTGGACCCCTTGTAGGTTGAACAATTCTTGCCAAAAGTTGCTGAAAAAGACAACATCTCAGTCACTAGTGATTGTATCAGGCAACCCATGTAATTTAACCATTGTATTCATGAAAACCTCAGCTACTGACTGAGCAGTATAAGGGTGTTTCAAGGGAAGAAAATGAACATATTTACTTAATCGATCCACAACCACCAATATGGCCTCATAACCCTTGGATTTGGGAAGACCGTCAATGAAATCCATGCTAATTTGAGACCAGACCACTTCAGGAATAGGTAGTGGTTGTAATAGACCTGGATAGGCAGCTAAATCAGATTTATTCTTCTGGCAGGTGTCACACTTCTGAACAAATAACTTCACATCAGTTCTGATACCCTTCTAGTAAAATAGAGTCAAGAGCCTCTTAAGAGTTTCTACACTTGAATGTCCTCCCTGAGCAGAAGAGTGCCAAAAGGAGATGATATCAGATCTTAACTGAGGCACCTTACCAACTACTAGTTTCCCCTTTCTCCTGAGCTGGTTATTTTGCCAAGTAAATTGTTTATGGCAGTGTGGATTAGCTACAAATGTTGTAATGAGAGTCCTCAATTCAGGATTTGCATCCCAACTAGATGTTATAGCTTGAGGGAGATCAGAAGAAGTATTAGAGAGTATCAAGGTCATTAACTCAACACCTTGCACCCTGGACAAGGCATCAACCACTTTGTTTTCTACCCACATTTTGTACTCAATGACATAGTCAAATGGCATGAGCTTAGTAAGCCACAATAACTGTGAGTTAGTGTGTAATTTTTGGTTTAACAGATACTTCAAAGCCTTTTGATCAGTTCTGATAACAAATTTCTGGTTTAACAAATAATGTGACCACTTGGTCACAGCATGCAGAATAGCCAGCAGTTCCCTATCATACACAGAGAGTGTTGCATGCCTAGGTGAAAGCCCTTTGCTGATGAAAACAATAGGGTGACCCTCTTGCATTAGTACAACACCAATCCCAAATCCACTAGCATCAGTTTTCATGATGAACAACTTGTTCATGTCAGGTAATGCCAACACTAGTGCCTTAGTCAATGCATCCTTAAGTTGAGCTAGTGCCACAAAAGCCTCCTCATTCCACTGGAACCTGTCCTTCTTCAAAAGATCATTCAGTGGTCTTGGTATAGCACCAAATCCTTGGATAAATCTTCTATAGTATCCAGCTAATCCCAGGAAACCCCTCAACTATTTAAGGGTAGTTGGAGTAGGCCAATCCCTTATAGCAACAATCTTCAAGGGATCTGTAGACACGCCTTCGTGTGTGATGAAATGACCTAGATATTCAATCATTCTTACTCCAAAAAAGCATTTAGATTGCTTAGCAAATAGCTGGTGGTGCAACATAACCTCAAAAACAGACCTTAAGTGTCTCAGATGCTCATCTAGAGTTCTGCTGTAGATGAGTATATCATCAAAGAAAATAAGTACATGTTTCCTAAGAAAGGCCTGAAAGACAGAATTCACCAGTCCTTGAAATGTGGCAGGTGCATTTGACAGGCCAAAGGGCATAACCACATATTCAAAGTGCCCAACATGAGTTCTAAAGGTTGTTTTAGGTACATCTTCAGTTGTCATCCTCAGTTGGTGGTAACTAGATCGAAGATCGATCTTAGAAAACATTATAGCCCCCCCCCCCCCCAACTCATCTAATAAGTCCTCAACAACTAGAATAGGGAACTTGTTCTTGATAGTGTGTTTATTCAAATCTCTGTAATCCACACACAACCTCCATGTACCATCTTTCTTGACCACCAACACCACTGGAGCAGCAAATTGACTACAAGTCTACAACTAGGTTGCACCACCCCTTGATCTAACATCTGTTGAACCAACCCTTCAATAATGTCCTTCTTGACTGAAGGATATCTGTAAGGTCTTTTATTTATAGGTTCAGTATTGTTGTGCAACACTATTCTATGATCAAAGACTCCTCTGAATGGAGGTAACTATTGGGGTTCCTCAAATAAAATCTTGTACTCTTATATTAGACTTAGTAGTCTAGGGTCTTCCTTAAAGTTCTCCTGAGCGTCAATTGAATTCCACTGGTCTTTGTTAAACTTAGATGGCACTACTTGAATCATACATAGTTGGGAATTGTTACATGACATTTTAGCTAACTTCCCAGCTCCTGTAGTTCTGATTTGTTTGCCTACTCCCCTGAGAAGATGCTTTCTCCCTTTATACCAAAACTCCATGGTGAGTTTCTTAAAATTCATCTTGATATCTCCTAGTGTTAACAACCATTGCACCCCCAAAACTACACCACAAGATCCTAATGGCAACAAAAGGAATTCTGCTGAAAACTCCACACCTTGTAACAACCAAGAAATATTGCACATCTGGCTCACCTGCATGTCATTACCATTAGCTGTTGTTACTGCCTGAGGCATAGTAGATGTAACTTGGCATCCCAAACCCTTCACCACTTCAGGATCAATGAAATTATGTGAACTTGCTGTGTCTATCAAGATGTGAAGAGGTTTCTTGGAATGGTAACCAGTGACCCTTAATGTTCTGAACCCCAATGAGCCATTAAGTGCATGAACATAGATTTTCATCTGTTCTAATGGCCTAATTAATTGTATCTCTTGTTCCTCCTGAGCTGTTTCTTTTTCCTATTCACTCTCCACTTCTTCATGTTCCTCCACCTCTATCAAGTATAATTGCTTCAAGTTCTTGCACTTGTGACCAAACACATACTTCTCATTACAGAAATAGCATAGTCTTTTGGACCTCTTTTCATTCATTTCTTCGGCACTCAGGGTTCTTCTATTTGTCCCTCTAGTTGTTGTATTGGTATAGCTACTTGGGGTGGGTAACAAGGGAGGTTTACTTTGAAAATTCTGATCACTATACCTTCTTGGTTGATTTAAATTTTGAACAGGCTGTCTCATAGCTTCTAAGTATGCCTCTTGCATTCTTGCCGACTTATAAGCTTGAGATAATGTGATGGGGTTTGTTATTTTTACTGCCATGTTCAACTCCTTCTTCAGACCTCCTACAAAGCAACTGATTGCATTTTCTTGTGACAGATTAACCCTGGTTAGAATCCTCTAAAAAATAGTCTGATAATCTTTCACTGCTCCTGTTTGTCTCACTTTCTTTATCTCCTCAATTGGGTCATCATTATCTGCCCCAAATCTTTCTACTAGAGCCATAACATACTCACTCCATATTGGTGGTTGTAAGTATTGTCTATACTTCATGAATGACAAATGCCATTGAACAACCTCATCGTCAAACTGTAAATATGCAATTCATATCCTTTCCTCCATCGAAATGTTGTCCATACTAAAAAATTGTTTGATCCTGAATAACCAAGATCTGAGATCTTCTCCAGAGAACCTCAAGAATTCCATTCTCGACCATCGAGAGAATTGAGAATGGTGATTGGTGAAACTACTTGTACTCTTCTCCTTGTGGAACCTTTCATCGAACTATTTCTGTGCATCTGGCAATTCCTCTCTTTCAAGATGAATTACAGGTGATTTTTCTCCTTGATTTCCTCCAATAGTTGCAAGTGATTTATCTCTGTGATTTCCTCCAACAGTCGCCAATTGATCCTTCAATTCCAATACAACTTGATCTAATTTCTTAAGATTTGAAACTTCCCCTGCAAGAGTTCCCATTTCTGATAACATTTTCTGCATCATCTCACGCAATTCCCCCACTTCATTGTTAGAAGACCCATCATTTGTTCTTGTGTTTTTTGTCATTGTTGCCAAGGAAAGATTAGCTCTGATACCAATGTTAGCTCAATTGCAGAAATCACTGAAGATTCGAGGATTGAGATGAACTGCTGAAGAACAGCTCAAGAACAATTAGAAAAGAAGAGAAGAAGAGAGATTTATAGAAGAAAACAATGATTTGTTTATTGATGATCTGAAATGTACATATGAGAGTGTTTATATACAATTGTAGTAGTGACTTATTTAGCCTAATTCTCAACTAACTTCATGATCGACTAGCCAACTCTATGAGCAGTAATTCAATGGAACAGTAATTGTGTATCTAACTAATTAATTGTCAGTTATAACAGAATCTGCTGACATGGCCAATACTAAGCCTAATTAGTTGATTAGTGTAACAACATCTTCCTTTATAGTCTAAAATTCAACTTTTGATTGCTGAAACATCATTCATGGGAATCTCTGGCTGGAGAATCTTTTTTCACCTTGTTGGTATTATACGCGTTCTTGTTGATTTTCTAGTCCATTTTGTTGCCAACGATCCACGATATCTTGGAAATAAGTCTGACAAAGAAAAAGATCAGCTTCGACTAAAATCATTTAAAGAAGAATTAAGTGAACTGCTAAAAGAAGCAAAAGCAATTATCAATGGATAACTAGAAAAAAAAACGCATAGGGGAGGAGAAAGAGTCAATAAAATGGGTCAATGTTATATTTTTAGCGGGTTGGATCAAGTGGAGAGTGTCATTAATGGTTTAAATGTATTATTTTTTTATTTTTTAAAATTTGGTTTTTAAATAAAATATTTATTTCAGTAAATCTTAATTAAAATATTAATTTAATAGGTTAAGTGACTTTCTGAGAGAAGGGTGGATAGTTGAGTGACTTTTGAGATAAAATTCAAAGTTAAGTCACTTCCTGAGAGAAAAGTACATAGTTGAGTGACTTTTGAGTTAAATTGAAAGTTGAGTGACTTTCTGAAAGAAGAGTGCATAGTTGAGTGACCATCTAAGATATTAACTCTTTTATGGGATCCTTAAACCTTTTTGTTAGTGCAAAGTAATTAGTCTCAGGAAAACTAAAAATTTATACTCCTTCCGTTCACTTTTACTCATCCGAACTTAGAATTTCCTTTAAGAAATAATAGATGAAGTATATATTTTACTAATATATTCATATTAATTGGTATGTAGTCTCAATAGACTTGAAAATAATATAAAAAACGAGTAGTTAATGTTAAGGATAAAACAAAAAAAAATGTTTTTCTCATGATATGTTTAAGTAGACAAGTAAAAATGAATAGAGGGAGTACAAATTAGCATGTTTGACCAAGCTTCTAGGATGTCAAAAGTATTGAATAGTTAGGGTGTTTGACAAACCTTTTAGAGATAAAAATTAAGTTTATTTGACTGGTAACTTTCATATGCTAAAAAAAGTAGATTTTTTTCTAGAAGAAGCATTAGTCAAACGCAAAATACTGCTCTAATATTGGCAAAAATGCTCGTCAGATTGATTAACCTAACACAAATTACTATTAGCATTCAAACGAAAAAAAATACTTTTCAAAATATGTAGATTTTGAAAGCTTGACTAATCAAACTGTGGTGTGATTGAGTTTTTACTATCCTGTAACGATAAACCTTATTCCTCATTTGTCGATTGAATATTTCACTAGGGGTGTTTTTGGTATGAAGGAAAATGTTTTCCTAGAATGTTTTCTTGGAAAATAAGTGGATTTCTAACTTATTTTCTCATGTTTGGTTAGTGAGTAAAAAATTTATTCTGAAAAATATTTTACAGAAAATATCTTTTGTATTTGGATTGAGACAAAAAAAACTCTTTAGGAAAATAATTTTTGATCTGAAAATCAACCCCGATAATTGATCTAGGACTCCACCCCGACACCTAAACTAGAACAAGACCCCGTTAACTGTTTCAAAATCCGACCCTGAGATTTGACCCAGAACTTGACCCAGACTTTCGACTCAGGACCTAATTTTGACGGGGTCGCGGGAGTGGGGTGGTATAAAAAATTTCAAAATTTGAAATATTTTTCAAAAACAATTTTTATAAAAAAGTTTTTCTGATGGGGGTGGTGCGGGGAGTAGGGGTGGGGTTGGTGTAAAAAATGAAAAATTTTAAATTTGAAATATTTTTGAAAAATTATTTTAAAAAATAAAATAAAATTGACGGGGATAGCCTGGGTGGGGGTGGCGTAAATATATTTTTTAAAAAAAGAAAAATTGACGAGGTGGCAGGGGAGGGGGTGGCCCAGTGGTTTGGGCTTGAGACTTTCATGTTGGAGGTCTCCAGTTTGAAACCCCTTGCCAGCGAAAGCAATGGGTTTGCCTTCTGGGTTCGTCGCACCGGGCTTGCCTAGTGCGGGTTACCTCTCCTATGTGGAGTGCGGGTTACATCTCCTATGTGGTTTGCAAGCTATTGCATATTTGCGGGTTTTTACCCTGTGCGCACTCAAAGAGTAGTGGCGGCGCGTTTCCCTTGTCATCAAAAAAAAAAAAAATTCAAAAGTAATTTTTTTTTTGGAGGGGGGGGGGNAGGTGTGATAAGGGTTGAGTGAGGACAAAAAAATTGGTGGTAGGGATAAAAATATATTTGAATTTTTAAAAATTAATTTTTTTTAATAGGGAGGGTCGGGTACGGGGTATGGGTAGGATAAGAAGAAAAAATTAACAGATGAAGTAGAGTTTTGAAAAATGTTTTCTTTAATTTTGGAAGGAAAGTCATTTTCCTTATATTTGAGAAAAGTTAATTGATTTGAAAAACATTTTCCAAACATGGGAAAATTGGAAAACATTTTTCCTCCGTACCAAACACACCCTAGGAGTGTCATGTTTTCTTTTCTTGGACAGCAGTAATTTTCAGTGGCAGCAGAGGCAAAGAAAAAGGAACTCAAAATAAGGAAGAGGAAGTGCAAAATGCCAACAAAATAACTTCAAAACTAAAGAAGGAATGATCATTTCCTTTCTTTACCACCTTTTTTAACTGCTGATTGTAGGACAGGAATCGGAAAGAACTATAATAAAGTAATAGAGAAAAGTTATGTACAAAACTACACAACTCTATAACCTTGAAAAAACATGCAGTGCCAAACAGGTTTCTGCCAGCTCATGAAAACTTGCATGTTTCAACGAAGCATTAATCCCGTCAAGCAGCTTTTGTCAAGTTGGCTAGCTCTATCTGTGAGATGCTAAATGTTGGCTAGCTTTTCTAACTATACTTGCGTTGTTGCATCAAAATCAGATAACAATGGAGGCGATGAACCGCTCCTTTTGCTTGGCAATGGTGTGTTGAAACGCGATTGGCGTTTTGTTTGGACAAGCGAAGGTTCCAGCTCCCCATCTTCACTGGCTGCATCAATTTCACTATCTACTTCACCTTTGAAAACAGGGTGGATATAAGCATTCTGAAGGAACTCTTTCAAGTTGAAGTTTGGCTCCTTTGTACGTTCTAGTGTATCTTTCCTCACTGTTTCCTAATATTGATCAATCAAGAAAGGGATGCCATAGGAAGAAAAATCACTAACTGCCTCAAGTTGGCCATAGATCATACAAGGAAAAGAAGAAAGCCATAGAGAAAGCTGCAATACCTGCAACGGATATCTGACAAAAGCTGGCTCATAACGACCTTTGCAGAAGATATGGAACCATATGGTTAGTATAGGGAGTGTAATTAGCAATGGAGTCGATTTAGAAGCTTCCTTTGTACTTAACAATCCCATTAGAAGCAATTGAGAGACTATCAGCGCAGTTATGATGCGCCCATGTACATCAGGCCAGAATGCTGCTGCACTTTCATACTCCTGATTGTACACATTTATAATCTACAGGTAAACAAAAACATCACAAATCAGGTTTTCACAAGTCCATATAGAATTGCAAAGTAGTTTTGACTGTGCGCATGTATTAGGGGAAGCAAACACAAAATTATACAGCTGGCTGACATACTATATAGTTAACCAAGAAATAAAAACAAAATAAATAAAAACTGAGGTGATAATCACGTAATAAATAATAGTCCAATTAGTCTCAAGCCGGGGGAAATGTACTTCAAAGTGATCATCTTCAATCAAACGAACAACCAGCAGCATTTGGGTAAACATAAAATCATGCATAGTGTACACCTAGAAGTACCATGCGACTATAAAAAAAAACCCACTGATTTACTAAGATTTTGAATGGGTCACTTTTTCCACTGGAAGAAATCCTTTTGAAAAACTTAACTATATAAGAAAAAGTCATTCAAAGTATTAATTAAGCTTACCTGATGTCGATATACAACGTATGCCAGAGCAAAAAATACTATGATGAAAGGGAGTAGGATCGGTGACACAACAGCATAAACAAGGCCTAGTAAGAAATAGAGCTGTATCTGAGGTTCACCAGTGTTGAACCCGAGACTTCCTGGATCCATGGCCTCTTCTCTGTCCTTCTCAGTCTTCACCAGGAAGAAGTTTTTCAAGTGAAAGAATATTAATGGCTTCAATCTAAGTATCTCTCCAGCAACTCCTGCCCACCCATCCACCATTATGTAAGTTATGAAGAAGGTTGCCTTCATCGGAATGGATACACCGATTGTCTTTGGTATTCTGCATCAGAAACCACTCAACCTTTTAACTGTCTGATCTTTCATAATCAGCACAAGCAAACCAGAGTGAAATATTGTTTGCTCTTCTTTATGAAAGTTGCGATAAAAGAGTAGAAGAAATAAAGGCATGAGATTGGCAAATGAAGTAGCAGCACTCTCTAGATATGAATTGAAGAAGTTACATATAAACATGTCATTTGTCAAGATCATTATGTTCACCCACATTTTATGCATGAAACAAGATTGATGAGACAACTAGAAAATTTACTGAATTTCTGTCACACCTCAAAAGAAGAGAAAGGGACATGAACTGCAAAAATAAGGTGGACAAAACTCTCAGGTCCTATCACTGGCAGAACGGGAGAAATCAGGTTGTGATAGATAAAACTGAAGACAAACAACATAAATGAAAAACAAGAATGTTTATCAAAGGAAGCATTTTGCATAGGAGAATTAAATATGAAATTATAGAGGACATACTCATTTGCTGACTGATGCAACAAATTATTTAGCTGATTAAATGCGGCCCCAGTGATGATGCTTCCAAGAAATACATTAACAAACTGAAAAATATAATATCTTGTTGCGGATCTCCTTTCAAGAGCTGATATGGAGCAAAATCCTTCAAATTTTGACATTTGCATCAATAATGAAGGTAGGAAGATAAGGAAAATCTTCAATGCGATTCCAGGGAGGAAGCCTTGGATGAAGGATTTTACAGCATTACTGCATGGAAAAAACATCATTTAATATAAATACTTTAGCAATATTGCTTTGTAATCACATACTTTCTCAGTTTGCCAAAGCTGGTATTCAAAAACTATATAACTCAAATTATCAAATGAACTAGAGAGGAAACAGTGCGAAGAAGAAGAAACTCACGTTTCAATTAAGGATTTCAAGAAAGGTAACGCTTTCTCAATTCCCTCTATATTAGCAAGGGACTGTACAAATGCAATTGGAATCATGAAAAAGAAGGTAAGGAAGAAAAATGCTACAGCAACAATAAGCCTCCTGATTGACAGTGAAACATAAGGAATTGCCAAATTATCCCAGTAGACATCACGGGGCTCTGGAGCCCACTCAGTTAACCAGAGTGTTGGATTTCTGGCTTGTTGTGTTTGCGCACAAACAGCAGCTGCCCATCTTGTTCTGAAGGAAACAAATGCTGCTGGCATAATGTACTTGGTGCTCCCAATAATATTCATTCTCTCATCAGATATCTGACACAAACACAATCCAAAGTAGTGATGTGTGAGGGGCCATTATAAGGAATTTTAGAATTAGATATTAAATACTGACATCTGAGGATGTAGCTATCACTATGTTACTACAGTCGAACTATTCACCAAATCTTTTGAGACGCCAATGAACTCTCCCTGTAAGTTGATGTTCAACCAACTAAACTGATTTACCTCTTATTTTATAGACAATCTGACTTGGTCACAAATATCTGATAAAGTAATTTTTATGGTTTTGAATTCTCACTTAATACATACACCAAAATAAGAATGTCAGAAGCATAAGAATGAAAAAAAGGACAATCACTCCTAAAAAATTTAAATAAACTACGCAGTTACAGTGCACAAAAACCTCAACCACGTTAAAAAACATATTGTTGGTGAACTTACTTCTTTTGAGAGCCTTTCAATTTCAGAACTATTGAAATCAATTGCATCAACGGTCTTGCCGCATAAGCCAAGAAAACCAGTCTGCTTAATAGAAATAATATTCCTCATTAGATGTTAGTACTGAGATGTGAGAAATGGCATTTCACCTTGCGATCACTACTAGCTAATACTAGAGCAAAATTAAACTATTAATAGTACCTTTGATGTTGGCCTTTTGGACTGATTTCTAGTATACTTGAGTTGATAATAGTCCAGCCAATTCTGCTTTTTCTTCTTCTCATTGACTAGCGCTGTCAACTTGTTGGCATTGTATACAACCTACACATTTATTAAGGGGAAAATAAAATAAGTGTTTATTCATCATAGACGGAAAATAAAATAAGTGTTTGTTCATCATAGACTGAATCATCCTGCCTTATTGGCGTTAAAACCTGCAGCTCTAGTAAATAAAGGCAACTACTACAGAAATGTGACTACCTCATTTAATCTGATCTGTGAGAGGATCAAAGCAAATTCAAACAAAAATTTATACTTCTGAGTTTTGTCATATTTAAAATCCGATTCTCTCTAAACCATTTTGCACCAGTTTACCATGTTAATTTCACACCAAAAATGTATACAATTTTTTTGAAAATAAGAGGCAACGTGTTCTCACAAAGTATCAGATCTAATCTGTATGAGCAACTACATATGGTAAACTCATTTTGTACCCCACCGACAGTGAACTCGCAATAACACCTTGTTCTTCACCTTCTAATTCATGTTACTATATTCCTTCATTGATATTGACAAATGATTTGAGGATATATCAAAACGTTAAGAGCTAAGGTTATGGAAGTCCTTTAGAGGTCAGTACAAAAACAAAACAAATGTAATACTTTGAAACATTCTAGTTTGGCAGCGAGCAAATCCTTTAAATGAGAAGATATGGCGTATAAATTGCAACCTGATGAGTTAAATAATGATCTTGATGGTTGACCATGAAGAAGTGCTCTACCAGCTCACTCACTGACTCATCAGGATCTGGTGGCACATTTTTGACAAGTACCTGGGCAGGGCATAGTATTTGTTAGAAAACATGCATCAGTCATTGAAGGCTATTAGTTGGAAGGGGGGGTTTTAACCCAAGAAAAGAAAAGGTAAGAAATGTCTCTCTTGTAAGATGGTTATTATTGACCTAGAAAGAGAGATGGCCTTGAAAACAAGATAACATCACATATCATCATCTTCTACCCTCATTGAGGAGCGTAGCTCCTTTTCTTTTTTCCAGATAAGAAAAGCTATTATTTTAAAGCTTCAAGCTTCGGTTATTGCATTATTTTCTTGCGTTACTGTTCCACTTTTGTGTATGCTATGTAATGATTTTTCTATTAGTTAAATCATGACTGTTTTACTTCTGTATTTTATCTTTTAAAACTGATTTGATATGAGTTACTTGAGCCGAGGGTCTTTTGAAAACAACCTCTCTACCTCCCCACAAGGTAGGGGGTAAGGTCAGCATACATTCTACCCTCCTCAGCCCCCACCTTGTGGGATTACACTGGATATGTTGCTGTAAGCAGAACACAGTAAGTTGAAATTCTAAGATAGGATATGCTGAACTTCAGTACCTTTTGCATCCTAATAAATATTCCCAAGATCAATATTAAGTTCTCCCTCCCGAACAAGTAACAAGACATAATTATCTTAACAATGTTAAGTTTAAAAATTTCACAAGCTATAAGGTAAATTTATAGCCAAACTTTGCCTAAGGCTTCACTTACCCCATAAACCTACAGTCAGATTAAGATTGCCATCATAATAGATCAACAAGGCTTATGGCTCTTACTGTAAATTGGTCTGGTCGTCGACGTTCAGATGCAAGGAAATGCAACCTCATTGATGCAATTATCTCGTACTCCCTTTTCAGCACATAGCAAGTCCAGAAAGTAAAGATGTAAGCCATAACCAGATGGGTCCAGAATCTGCAAGCAGTAGTTCAAGTACTCAGGGACAGAAGCAAGAAGACATAATGATTCCACCAATCTACTTCCCCCAAAACATGCATTTACAAGTTCAATTTTTTAAGTCGTGTACCTAACATTTGAAAATAATCAACTTGTCATCACTGTGCTTTTAGAGTTGGTGAAACTTAAGCTCATCTATTTTGACTCCCAGCATGTGAAACCTTACAGAGACTTTGACAATGAGTGGTTTAAGCTAATTCAGTGAAACTTAAGCTCCTCTATTTTGACTCCCAGCGTGTGAAACCTTACAGAGACTTTGACAATGGGTGGTTAAGCTGGTTTAGGTTAAAACACCAAACTGTCAACTTGTAACTTCTGATCCCGTACTTAATGGTTCAGCGGGACTTAAAACTTGCTTTCTTTCCCCTCTTTTATTCAGTTAAAACTTAAGACCTGTTTTCTTCACATGTCCATACTTAGAAACTCAACATTGGACAACTTCAAGGCTTACGTCTAATAAGGATATGGTGCTTTGTCTCTATCGACACCCAATAACTTCTACACGCATGATATGTTCTACTATAGTTTATAGTTAGAACATAAGATAAAATCAATAGTAAAAAATATGTATATAATAAAATGTTGACTTATTAAACTGCCTGGACTGGTGTTTTTTTCGGCCACCAGTAGTGAGATGTCTTAAATAGATTTTGATGCACACAAAAGGAATCTCGTTTCGCTAAGGCACCTTGATACCTCTTTACGTGCATAAACAGATGTAGAAATTCTACTTTCTCTGAATACAATATGTTAAATATGCCTAAAATTTTATATGCTACATTTTCTGTTTTTTCTTCGAGTCATTAAGTGGTTTTCAGCACTTTGAGATTGCTTTCCCTAACATCTTCACTATATCGTGTCAAAAAGAGATGACTGTAAAAACAGAATTTCAGGATACATAAAGGAAAGGTTCATCAACTGAGTTGCAAAACCCGCTTGAGCTACTTTATAAGCACGTCACACTGAATCCGTAGAGATGGAGAAGCAGAGATGGCCTGTTCACAGACAAATATTACTACTACAGATTGCTAGGGAGAGAGGAATTGCTATTCCTTTACCAAACAATTTGGACACTGAGGGCGCCAAAAAAGGTGTGCTTCTTCAATCTTCACATAGTTGGCAACTAGGGGTGTAATATTAACCGTGAAAATCTGAGACACTTGAGTTGGTGCTTCATGTGTAAAGGTTCAGGTGAAGTAGTAGATCATCCTACTATTACATTGTCAGGTAGCAACACTTCTGTGGTTGGTGGATTTGAATTGGTTTGGAGTGTGGTGAGTGACGCAAGCAACCGTCAAGGAGTTGCTACATAGCTAGTCATTTAGAAGGAGAAAAAGAAGGCCTAAGTCATTAGCTCTTATGTTGGATTGTATGGAAGGAGAGAAATAGGCAAGTGTCTGAAGAAATAGAAAATGACTTTGTAAATCTAAGGAATAGCCTTTTTTTTAATGTTTAGTTTCTTTTTGGTGACCCATTAGGTCCCTGCTCGTATAGATGATTGGGTGTACGGTCATATTCATGTAGACTCTAAACTTTTGGTATACTATACCGGATTTTCCCTTCAAATTACATCTATTACAAGATTATGATACTTTGAGTACTTTGCAGCTGGAACCAAGCAATGAGGAGCTTCCTTATTTTTAAGGATTTGACAAATATCAAGGGAACTTAATGACATTGGTACATTTAAAAGGATCACAAGACATTAGTGAAACTGGGAATTTCAGGAACCAAGCAATGAGGACCTTCCTAATTTTAGGGATTTGACTGATATCAAGGAAACTTAATGGCATTGGTACATTAAGAAAAGAGCACAAGATATAAGTGAAACCAATAACATCTTCAAATTTGTCAAAGAAAAATGGAAAAATTAAAAGAATGGCAGCTTTAGAAAGAATAACTGCAAACTATACAGCAAAATAAAGATTCTGCTTACCTCTGTGATCCCGAAGGAATGTTGGAAATTGAAAGCTTGTCTAAGTCACTGTAAGTCAAATCCATATGCTCCAATGTGTGGTTGGTCCAATTAACAGGAACCATGACTGAGAACGCAATAAAAGCAATCGGAACAAATATTTTAAGCCTGCATTGAGCAAAGCGAAGATAGAAATTAAACACAGAGTGGGGAAAAAACAACTACTATAAAGCTATTAAAGACAATATGTTCTGGCTTTTGATTTAAGAAGCCCGGGGTTTTCAATATTAAGTTAGCTAGAAACAGAAATAAGAGACAGAAGTCAATGGTTATCCCTAAAATGATTATGATATGGTTCCTAAAAAGTTGAAACAATAGCCACATCATTAGGCAGGACTCCTCAATACCAAAAAAACTGTTAATACTAATTTGTATGAATTGTCTACTCAAATAATTTATCGGGGTAAACTTATCAGCATTAGATCACAGCATTACTCATTCCTCAAGGTATGATATTATTAGCCAGACAATATTGTAGTAGCACATATTGATGTGTGCCAAAGATTTTCACTCAAAACAAAGAACATCTTTTAAGATTTCTAAGTGCTCGAGGTCTATTTCCGAAATGACTATCATCACAAAAGAGTAAAAACAGTTGAGCAATTTCTTGAAACTTTAAGTTAGCTTCTAGACTTTTTTGTGATCAAAGCTAAATGTCAAAACAAATGGAAGAGAAGGCAAATGGAAGACCTCTAGCACATCTTAATGGACTTTCAATGTATACACATGGAGTATAGAAAGAAACTATAAGCAAGTCACAAGGTATCTATAAAAACTAGAAACATGGTAATCAGGATTCAAATAAGATTCCAATGTCAGGGATAATTATAATTTACACAATGGTCGTAAAGTTCAACTTTCATGAATGAATTTCAATATTATGTTAGTAAAAGAGGTCCCTGCCTAAATTTCTGATCATCATATTCCCTAGTCTGTTCTTGCAGTTAAAATTGGTGTCCTGTGCATTAATGCAACAAAGATATGCAGCTCCATAGCTGTACCTATTAAATTGTTTCTCTGAGTACAATATAACAGAGAGGACATGAAAGTGCAATTTGAACATGATTATATACTTCAAAGAAGTTGAACAAAGTAGTGCAAAATAGCTGATCTCAGCCACCTAAATATTCCATACAAGTAGACCAGAGTTGATGACTTAATTCTGATACCTTGTTCAGTAAAATTCTTGAAGCATGGACACAGGCATGATTCATCTGATGGCACAACTGAAATGAACCTCTATGCTTATGTACATACTATATGATGAATGCCTATTTTAATTTAGTCATATAAAAGTCCAGTATGCACAAACAGATAGTAGTGGCGGAGCTTCTAATGCAGAAAATGGAAAACAAGAAGTGAAAGTGAAAGTGCCAAATGAAGATACCCTATCAAATAAATCCTCAAGTAGACAGCTGAGTCCAATCCTGCGTGTTCAATAAGCTCTGGTTCTGGCATTTGTAATGCAGCAGGCATCCAATTTAGAAACTTCAGGTACGCACGAAAGTCCAAGTTGACAAACTTGTTGACAATTGTACCCGAGTGCAAAGGACTGCTTCTTAGACCCTTTAGGTACCATTTTGGGAAGTATACCCTATCATTGACAGGTTGTATTCGAAGGAATGCAAATGCAATTAAAAAAATACATGCACTCAGAATGTTAATAGCAGCTGCAACACCTATATCAGTCAGAGTGGCCATGTTTCTGCTTCAAAGACTTTTCTGCAATATTAGCATTCTTAATGAGATAAATATGTCAAAGTGAAATCCTATCAGGAACAATGTACAACATATATTTGACTCAAGTTTCAACAATGGGATTAATCTGGTGGAACTAATCAGAATGAATGAAATTTGAAGAAAGTGATAGCAAAGAATGAACTCATATCCTTAAAGATAAAGATGAGAAACTACATAAAGTATAAAGACAATAATACCAGGCTCACTGTTTTCAGTAAAAATGAATACTAAGACCAGAATCAGAGTCACTACACTACGGTAAATGAGAATATATCCATGTCTGGGCTAAACCTTCATGCCTTATGAAGGAAGGATTTGATGAGGATTAAAATTGCAGTCTGTCAACCCACATTCTCAATTTAAGATGTTTTGTCACTAGAGCACACTATCCCCTTTACATAGACAAAAAAATGAAGATCTCTAATTGATTCTCAGTAAAATGCTTTGGCAACAGCACACTGAGAAAAAAAAATAGAGGTCAATAGAACCTCGGAGAAAAAAGGGCCGAAATTTCATAGACAGCTCATGAAAAGAATCCAAGGAACGCATGACGAAATCACTGCCCTTGAAAGTCATCACCATAAAGTCTAGCTAACTAACATTATGATCACTCATATTTATCGAATAGAATTGGCTAAGCCTATACTAGTTCCTTTTGCTATCTATATTTTCACAGCCTCCCTTCTTAACCAATACTCATGATATCCAAAAGGAGTGAGTAGTTTGTCTCGGTGTACTCGAATTGTATCCTACTTGGTGACATTCAACCATACTCCAAGTAAATCACATCAATAACTTCCCTGTTCTCACTCATTGCAAAATAGCTGGTCCTAGATTATTCTAAAAACATTCACTGGAAGGAGTCTTAGTTCTTCACTCCAATGAACTGGTGTTAAGCCCACTGCCTCCAGCTCACTGTGCCCCTCTGGTATCCATCATTGACTAACCACTATATATAAACATTTAGAATACCATCAACTCAGATTGGTTAGGACTTGATTCAGAGTCATCTACCACCCTGAATATAAGGGCTTATCGACATACTAGTTGCCTCTCAAGACCTTGCAGTAGAACTATCATCTAAGAATATCAATTATTAAAAGAGATTCACCGGAGCCTAAACACAATCCAATTGTGAGATGAAGCAGTTCAGCACCAAAGAAACAGTTAATCAATGCAAATTCCATCTCCTCAAAACTTCCAGGATATCCAACTTCTGTTATTCATATACACTTCCCTTGGCATTAAAATTGAAACCTTGTAAATCAATCTTTATCGCCTTATCCTTTGAACCATCATAGATCAACCATCCTATAAGGTCATGAATGAACATTCTTCCCCAATTCACCATCATGTAAATTTAGAACAACAATATAATTAAAATGCACCAAATCCCTAAAAATTGGAAGTAGCTTTGAACTAACAATTAATCCAAAATCTTCCATCCAATAAAGTTCACCCTACAAAAATCAAATACTAATTTCACCAAAATCCAGTTAACAGTCCACTACAGCAGAAAAAAAAATTCAGCTTTACAGCATTTAGTTTCGCTCCTATATTCTTCCAATTACCTCGATGGTAACGAAAAATTGATCAACTTATACCAAACAAAAATCTAAAACAAAATCAACCCATTCTCGAACTATAGAAAAGAAACAGTAATTTTTCATGCACCCTTCAAAAAGTAGCAATCTTGATACAAGAACAACACATAAAAAAGTTCCAAAGTTTCACATAAAAAAATGTCTATACAAAAAAGAGTGGGGTATGGGGGTCACCATTACTCAAAACCAAGAAAAGGGTGTTTGAGATTCATACTCAATGACTGAGAAAAAAGCAATTCTTGGACTTGCCAAACAAGCAGAAGAGACAATGGAAGGTGTGAAGTAATAATTCAAGAATTCAAAAGGGACAGTTCTATTACAGTAGTATTTATGAAAAAGGACAAATGGGGTTCATGAAAACAGAATGAAACACCTGAAAAATGGCTAATTTTGGGGTGGCGAGATTACCTGAATCTGATCTGTGTGTAAAAGAGGGATAGTTTAATGGAATTGTTTATAGTATAATTTTTAATATTGAAATTGGAGATTTTCTTTGCTTTTATGGGCTTTTCTTACGTTACTTTTTCGTTTTTCTTTTTTTCTGTGAAAAAATGTTTAAAATTAAATGTCGGTATGGTCCATCTGCAGTAACGGCTACTTTCTTAGACTTCGTAGTACTGACATTTTAATTTTAGGGGAAAAAATGGATTTTTATCGCAAGAGAGAATCACTGAAAATATTTTTAAATTTAACGTGAATTATTGATAGTTTTAAAAATATTCATTTACTTGACTAACTGAATATATATACATTCTTGATATTATAACATGAGTGAAATACACCCCTTAAGTTCTCGTCAAGTTTAGGTGTGTTTTAAACATAACTTCTATCGATTTTTTTTATTAAAAGTCTCATGCTCCTAAAAAAGTTTGAGACCACTTGCTAAGTCATGTGACAGATCAAGGGTGTATAGGTGATGTATCTAAGTTTAGTTTGTCAAGTGAAAGAGTATTTGTAAGGCTGTCAATAGTTCGGGGACGAAGCTAATAATGCGCCAAGTTTTAAAATGTTTTTTAACAGTTCTCCAATAAAATGATACCCGATATAGTTTTTTATTTGTTTATATCTGACTAACATTTTTATTTTTTGCAATCTTGTTATGAGAATATACTTTTGACTTTGAGCCGATGATTTAGTGAAAATGACTTTTTTTTATCTCATAAAGATATAGAAATAAAGTTTGCATATAACCTATTATTTGCGTTTTCTAGATCTCCTTTTATGATTATATTGAATATATTATTATTATAATTATAATTATTTTTGACAAACTGTCAAATATGTATCTTTCCAAATAAAAATAATCTCTTAGCTATTTAACTAGTTAAATCATAACCCCGTATAGTTATAAGGGGTACAAAAAGAATAGGTAATTTTTTGGATCTCTTTTTAGAAAAAATATATTAAAAGATATAACACATTAAATTTATTTGTAGCAATAAATATTTATAATTAAAACGGTATACAATGAACTTTATAGAGATCTATCTCTAGTAATTAATAATGTAATATGGGGGTTGAAACTTTATGTATCTATTAAAGTGAGATTCATTTGGGAGTTACATAGTAATACGTTATAATTTTTTATATCGACATATTAGGGATTTTTATGATTATGTTCTATTGAATTTATTTTTTAAGCTAGCACCTTTGTCTCGAATTATTAGGAAATTCTACTTTTAGTCCTAGTAATTCAGACACTTTTAACCTCTTTACTTGTGAATAACCATAACTTTTTTTTGAATTAATAACTGTTCAACCATTTAATTACTTGTGTGGTTAAAATATTATTATTATTTCATATTTAAAGGTAATGTATTTTGACAAATAGTCTTATTGTTAATGTAAAATGATCAAAATCATATATTTTAAAATTAAAGAGTAAATATAATAAGTCATATATCAAACCGATCAGGGATCATTATTGATTTCATAATCAAACATTAGTCATCAAATTATGGTTCACGTATGCCTTTTGCCCTGTTATGTAGATAGGAGGTTTGGATTGATTTCACTTTCGAGAAACGTTTATGTCAATATATAAGTTATCAATTATGAATAGGAGCGCTGACTCCGGAAGGAGCTTTATTCAATGCGAATTCAAAATAATTAAATTTTATATGAATATCAAATAACAGACAAATAAATAAAAGTCATCAACTATAGTATACATTTACCAAAAAGTTGACATTTCGTATATGAAATGTTGACTTATTGTTTATTTATTTATCAAAATATCTTTTAAGATTGAAATGGATTGGTGGGTGTGAATTGTGATATATTATTACGTATACTATTCATTGCTTTTGGTACACGAATATTCACTCCATTTCTAAATTTCTTACACGTGCAGAAATTTATTAAAGTGATTAAAAGAACACCTGTCCCCATTTCCCTTTTAGTTTTCATTTCTTTTACAATAAACAAATCATGAACCTTTTTTTAAATGTATCGTTTTTCCTAAAGTTGACACAAGGGCATTGTGGCCGGAAAATATTATAAGTTGATTTAATTTTTTAAATACTGAATATGTATAGTATAAGTTGATTCAAGTACGTGACATGAGGGCATCGTGGCCACTTACCGTAATTAACTTATATAATTAGATTTAAACATAGGTGAATTATTACGATTTTTACCCTTTAAATTTATAAAAAAAGATTTAAAGAAAATAATTTTAAAATAGACTTCATTCTAATCCCATTCCCTTAACAAAATTCTTTAAAGTTTTCTCCTAGTACACTCTTTCTTCAACCTATGTCACTTAATTATCTGTTTTTTTTTAAACTCTAGGAATAGGGGTCCCTTGATACCTACATTTGAACACATTATTTAATCCGTCCCTTGACAACCAACATCTCATTGTATGCCTTAAAAAAAAATTATGTTTAGACAAACCCAATATATCAAAAATGTATTAGTTTAACTTTACTTAATGCATATAAGTATTTAATTACAAATTTGATGACTAAAACTAAAAAAAAAATTCTCTAAGAAAATAAATTTCTTTAAAATGAGGAAAATAACTTCTCTGGTGGGAGTAGGAAAACAAGTTCCGTAAGAATGACATTCCATAGTGATTGTGTCCTCTCCACCTTTCAAGTGTAGAACACACTTTATTTTCACCCACCAGCATAGCCCCCACCTTCCATAATATTTATCAAGATTATATATAAATACTTTTCATTGCGATAATACTTTTTGTTTGCATACTAAACACAAAAGAAGAGAGTAAGAAGCCTACTTATATTTCATAAACAACATTTACTTTCCTATCGATAAATCCTAAACTTTAAATTCTAGCTCTGCCACTAAGTTTATTAGCTTAAGTTTGATTCTACTAAGCAAACTTATGGTCTATAATCCACGGAAATGGCAGCTAGTTATTAGAAAAGACAAATGCAACAATTACTAATTACTAAAAAAAAGATTAGTACACTACAATTCAATAAATAAAAAAGGGCATTGTTCATTTGATCGCAATTTCTTTTGGTTTCCCTTGTAGAAAAATAATGCATGTTGTTTATTCAAAATGAAAAAAAGAACAAAAGAAAGAGGACTAATCTGGTGTTAATTAAATGTTTGATGCTTTATGTCTATTTATGAATATGATGATTAACTTTTTGTGAGTTAATTGAAGCTTAATTAGCAGGATTAATTGTTTAGTTGGGTTAATGACGTATGGATATATTCTTAGAACTTATTAAAACCAACGGGTCAAACGAGAGAGGTGAGGGGGTCATGTGTCCCCCACATAATCGCCATCAAATCAAATCAATGCTACAATTATCTTTATGAACATGAAATCCATATAAAAATATAGTCATTGATGTAGACAGACCTTATTTATATTTGAGTACTACATGAAATGATCCATGTGGCTTGTTTTATTTATGATGTTAAGATGTTTTTTAAGGCTTCATTTGTTTTCATGTTAAGATTAACTTATCCAAATAAAGGATGTATACTAAAATTAATATGTCTATATATTTGTATGACGGTGGTGATGGTAAATTCTAATCTCATTATTGAAAAAGAGAGTCCTACAACAACATTTGGGGCATCTCCAATCCTACACTCTATTTTACTCTTCATAGTTTTCTATTTTATCAGACAACCAATTTCAACCCAATTCTCTATTTTACACTCTAAAAAAGAATATTTTTCTCTCTCCTCAATATTATATTAGTATTTCTATTTCATTCTTATTTTCTTATTTCATAGTATAAATCCTTTATTTCTTTTTCCCAATAATTACTTTATATAATTTTCATGTGATATAATTTTTATTTTTTTATTTAATATAAAATTTTATTTTATTCTAAATTTTAAATAAGATAAATTACAAGAAAATATTATATAATATACAAATTAATGGACAAATTCAAATAAAAGTGAAATACAATTACATAAACACTCAATTTTCAAAATTATTACGTTGCTCCCATAAATTCTCTATTAATGCATTACGGAGTTCAAAATGAGCATTTTTGTCCTTAATTTTTTTTTATGTCTAGCTAGAAGTTGTTTAAATCGGAGATTTTCATCTACCACCATTTATGTCGTTGGAGTTGGAGCCTCTACGACATCTTGAATTATGCATTAAGATCACGTTGATCCTCAATTATCATGTTGTGCAGTATAATGCATGTAGTCATTATATTATGTAGTCATTATATCATGTAGCACTTTCTTTCTCCAAAAACGTGAAGGTCCTGCAAAAATTGCAAAACGTGATTGTAAAACTCCGAATGCGCGTTCAACATTTTTTCGGCATGATTCTTGTTTCATCGCGAATTAATTATTATGTTATGTATTGTATTTTATCTTGCATTTAAATTATTATGTTATGTATTGTATTGTTATCTTGTATTTTAATTATCATATTATGTGTTGTATTTTTAAATTAAATTTTTCATCTTATCATTTTAATTTTGTGTATTCTTTATAGTGAAAATTAATAATAAAATCAAATTATATTATCGACCAAAATTTAAAAAAAATACTATTAATTCGGGATGAAAGTAATATATATTAAATAATATATTTTTTAAAATATTATATTACATTTAAAAGAAGTATGAATGGTAGCTATTTAATTAATGACATTGTATGTAAAATAATATGTTAATTAGAAAGTAATAGAAATAATAATAAAATATTCAAAAAGTGAAATAGAGAGTGTGAATAGTAGTTCTCCAAATTTGGAGAACTACTATTCACACTCTCTAAATATGAAGAATAGAGGATGATATAGAGTTGGGTTGGAGTGCCCATTCTCTATTTTACTCTCTAAATATAGAGAATGGAGAGTAAAATAAAGGTGGGTTGGAGATGGTCTTAGTGAAAAGACTATTCTATGATCAGTCGCCTACTTAATTACATTTTTGGCATGACATTAAGCAAATTCATTCTTCTGCGAATATGAGATAGACCGATAGTCGGTACGAGACTAAGGGATAGTGTGAACAGTGATAGACCGAATTCAAAGATATAGGTCAATCAAAAGGAAAATGGTGAAAGACCAGACACCGATTAAAATGGTGGTTGATAATAATGTTAACCGACTAGAGTAATTATAAATATATAATAGCAAGTGATAACTATAATTGATAATAGTGGTTAATAGAGGTAACATAATGGTGGTGATCCCCGATAATGGTTAGTGATTGTGATAAATTTGTGCCTACCTAATTACTCAATTAAATGAAAAACTTCAATTTTCTAGTTAAGTTGCACGTTTTTTTAATAATAACTCGTGCCTTTTCATTTTTTTTAATAATTAATGAAGAAAAGGGCGATCTCAGCTACATATAACTTGTGCCAAAAGTGCTTCAATATGATTCACAAATGAAAAGTTGAAGGCCACCCCCCAAAAAAAAAAAAACTATCCTACATTCCTTTTCATATTTCATCTTGCTTGAAGATGAACCCAAGAAGTTCAGGCTCAAAAACATAGTTTTCCTCTATACATTTAACATATTATTTATTTTTTTTATATCTTTTTTACCCTTTCACATTCTTGAGATCAAGAGTGGGTACATTTTTACATCATATGTCTATGGGGTGATAGAAAATATGATGAAGGGAGAAACTTTCATGGGTCTATGGCCTTCTTAGAAGGGTTAGACAATTTCCTTTTCTTTGAGCTAGCGAATTAGAAAATTGGACAATCACGAGGAGTAGAAATATGTTCGATCTATAAAATTATGTACGAATAAACTCAAGATCTAATTTAACAGAATAAATACATTGTCACGCTCCGAGTCTACACCCTGACGCGAGTGTCACTCGAGAACCATTGCTGGCTCCAAGCGAACCCTTGGCCTGACTCAACTTTCTACGGAATACTTACTCAACATAAGATAAACTCAAATGTAAAACTTTAACTCAAATGATTAACTCAGAATATAATAGAATATTCAACTAGCCAAAAATAGACAACTCAATTAGTCTTTAAAACATTTAACAAAATAAATAAAATAAACTTCTCAAACTATACTGTCTATCTATGAAGCCTCTAAATGACAAAGATGGAAGTCGGGACAAGACCCACAACGTCCTAACAAAACTAAAAAGTAAATGGAATTCTCCGAAAGCAAGGAGGCTCACCAAAGCTAACTCGAACTACAAGTGGTATCAACGAAACGCCTGTTGATGACCTTAGTTACCTGTAACTGCATCATTAAAACGATGCAGGCCAAATGACATCAGTACATGGAATGTACGAGCATGTAAGGGAAAATCTGAAGCATAACATAAGCTTGAACTGAAACTAAAGGAAACATACTTACCTTGTCTCAAACTCACTCAACTCAAGGAATACTCAAACTTACTCAACTCAGAAGTACTCAAGGATAAGATACTCAACTAAGTAATAAGGTTCTCAACTCAGTGAAATATGTCTCAATTCAACAATAAGCTACTCGACTCAATGAAATATAGTTCAACTCAAGATACTCAACTCAAAGATGCTCAACTCAAGATACTCAATAATAAAGCAACAATAAAAGATGCAATATATGGAAATCTTTTAAAACTGTAGATAACAACTCAATGTAGTTAAAAATACAATACTAACTCAGTTTGTATGTAAAAGTACAAAATAATCCTATTTGGGAGATTCTCTAACCAACAACTATCACTATGAGCAATGTGATGATACAATGTCTCGTCCACGCTGCTAGAACTGTCATATACCTTGTCGGGGTATAGAACTCCTTAACTAAGTGGATCCACTAAGCTATGCTAAAAAGCAATAAGGAATCATCTAAAAAGTATGACCCTTTACCCACATTGGCATACATGGTTTATGGGGGCTGTGAGTTGTCTGAACGCTCCCCCATATCGGTGCTCAATACTACTCCCAATAATATAACTCATGCTCATAAATTTTAAAAACATAACTCTTCCTCTGGTTTGAGATAATTGCTCAAACTGCCCTCTTAAAAGAGGTAATTGCTCTTGAAATAACTTTTAAACTCATAACTCATTTAGAAATCTCAGTTTCTCTTTTATCAATGTAAAAATTGATACCTCTGGGAATACATAGTTCATTTATACTCTTTCTCAACTCATACTTGAAAACTCTTTCTAAAAAATATATCAAAATCATATTATAATATGATCATTGATGACTCGAGAAGTCATACTGCATAAATATTGATAGTATAGCTAGATACCATACTGCTCATACATTGATGGCATGCTCGATTGTCATACTAATCATGCTTTAGAAAACTCTTTTATTGAAACTCATCTTTACTTTCTCAAAACTCACTATAAGAACTCAAGTGTTGACTTTAAAAAGCTTCTCAAAATTCATAACTCAACTCATATGGTTCATGTGGAATTATGGACATGAATGACTCAACTCGAGGATCTTAATAGCAGTGTGGAACTCAATACTCAGAACTCAAGACTCAAGAACTCAAGGACTCGGAACTCATAACTCAATTATATTACTCCTCTCAAAGATACTCGATTTATGGAGTTCATACAAAATTATGAGCATGAACAACTCGACTCAAGGGTCTAAATAACAATATAAAACTCATGTGTACGACATTTGCCATTTTCATACTTACTTCCTCAAAACTTAGCTCAAATCGATAACTGATCTCAAAGGATTCACAACTTAACTCAAAGACTTTCTTGAACTCTACTCTTTAACTCTTTCTTGAATTTGAATTATGAATTCAAGGATCATGATTTGGGTATATGGGATTTCTCAATAATTAGATGAAGTTTAGATAGTTGATAATAAGAAAACGGGAAAAAACATAAGCTGGGGAGCATGTGCGCGACGCGGAGGAGGGTTATTATTTTTGGTTGCAAAATAAAATTTTGGGATAGTGGAGTCCGCGCTCTCTCTGCGACGCGGAGATAGAGGCTACTCTCTGGGGGAGCAAGTCCGCGACGCGGACCTGGGCCCTAAATTCTGCCCGATCTTTTCTTCACCTCTCAAACTCGATTCAACTCATACCCACTAAAATTATAAGGTAAAACCTCTCGAATTCTTATAACCCAGAACGAGTTCAACTAAATCCACCCAAGAATTTACTCAATGAAACCTCATACTTAAAGAATAGATCACAAACTTCAAGAAACTTATTAAGAATTCATCAAGAACTCAAATATACTCAATCTAATAGATGCAATTCGAATATGGAAATCATGATTGACGTGTGGGTGAACGAATCCAACACTATGAAATCTTACATATATACCTCGATTTGGCGAAATAAACCCTCGATTCGTAAGAAATCTTGACCGATCTCCCTTTTCTATTTTTTTCTCTTCTTGAACTCTCTCCTAAAACTCTAAGCGTAATTTAGGATTATGAAAACTGACCCAAATCATCTTAACCCCTAAAACCTTACTAAAAACGTTTAAAGCTGAAAGGGTAAGGAAAAGACCAAAATACCCCTCATAATTTTGGGTAACTTTCCTTAACTGGACAAACTGACTTCAAATGGGCATATCTCACTCGTCCAAACTCGAAACTTAGCAAACTCGGTGGCGTTGGAAAGAGGATTCCAAGACCTTTCATTTGATATCTTATGGACCACCTAACTCATCATGTACTGAAAGTTTTGGTCGTTTGAAGCTGACCCAAAACTTAAAAGAACTTACGAATGACTTGAATGAATTCTCTTTTGTTCTTTTTGGAACTCAATGTGCTACATCTAGTGACCTTAACACTTAAGAAAATTTAAATCCTCGGTAAAATCCTACTCACAATTAAAAATGGTTCGAGTTTTAGCTCAAAAAATTTTGAGGTGTTACATATATTCTTATAAATAGACGTGCAATTTGAAAGTTGGAACTATGCAATAAGTTTTAAAGGAAAGGAATATGAGTACTGTTAAACATACTAGACACAAGTGTTTGTGCTCACATAGGCTCAATATCTGTTTTTTTTTTTTTGTCTCACTTTATGTGATATAGATAAAATTTAGAGAGTCAATTAAATTTTAATATAATTTTTAAATATTTTAAGTTTTTAATTATTGTAATTTGTAGTACTTTTTACGTAATTTTAAAATAATATATGTTATTTTCCTTGTCCCAATTATATAACATAGATAAAATTTCAAGAGTCAATATGTTGTTAATTATTGAGATTTACAATACTTTTTACGTAGTTTCCAAATTAAAATAATGCATGTTACTTTTTTCGTCCTATTTTATGTGACACAAATAGATTAATTTTATGAATCAATCAATTTTTTTTTATAAGTAATCAAATTTTTATATGTTTTTTTAAAAAATACTTTAAGTTGTCGATTATCATAATTTATGGTATTTTTTTATGCAAATATATAAAAAAATAATTAAAAATAAGATAAACTAATTAAAACGGAAGAAAAAAAATAGGCAAATACATATGTAAGTGTGGAACCACACAGTGATACATGCATGTTGACCATCGCCTGTGTGGTTATCCACACTTCTAGATAAGTAATAAGTAATAGATAATGTATGCTAAATATATAGAGGAAAACTTGGTTTTAATCTGGACATGAGTAGATCAATCATTCTTCAAAATCTATTTAACACTTTTAAAGTGATGAAAAGTTAAAGGAAAATGTTATCAGTGAATTGGATTAAAATTTGATATTTAAATCAATTTAAATTTGCAATTAAAATATCATTATTAACGTATTTTGGATAGATTATTTTTTTAAAAATTACTGTCACGCGAGGCGCAATCAAATCTACTTGTAAATCAATAACCCAGAAGAAAACTTTTGATATATTGACATTAGTCCAATAAAAAGATGAATCAGCAAGTGGCAGCCGTGCATAAAAAAATAAAGATCATAAACCGCATATGTAGATAAAAATAATTCAAGTAATGCTTAATAAGATTTCATATTAATATAAGAAATCGAGAGAGAAGAAAAAAGATTCACGCAGTGAATTGTAAAGAGAGAAATAAGGGTGAGATGAAAACGTGAAAGGTGAGAGGAGAGAGGAAAGTTAGTGATGCACATAGAGAGAGGAGGATGAGAGTGACGAGCTAGAGAGAAAGAGAGATGAGAGATTCACTATAACATCCTAAGTATAACTATGTTAGATAGTTTTTTTAAAATATCCCTAAATAGGTAGCTATGTTTACTTAGGCCCCGTTTGGAAGGACACCCTGATAATTGGATTTGGTGTAATTACATTGTCTGTCCTGTTTGGTTGGATATGTAATTATTTGGTCAGCAGATAATTGGTGTAATTGGCAGGGGGTAATTACACTCTTCAATTCACAGCCAGAGGCTGTAAGTTGCTGGTAATTACATGGTATAATTACCAGGTGATTACTTTTTTCTTTTTTTTTTTTAATTTCTATTTTTTTTTGTTTTAATTTTTTACTTCTATTATTTTAAATATAAGTTCTTTTTTTTTTATTATCCTAAAAATTTCTAAAAGTTTATTTTTTATTTTCTATAATTATATTTCATTTTCTTCTCGTTCTCAACCTTACTTCACGTGATTCTATGCAATTTTTTCGTATTATCTATTTCTTTATGCCATGCTTATTTTCTCATTAGCATAATTCTATTAGTATTCTAGTTTTTAAATTAAAATAGAATTTATTGTTAAGTAAGGTTATAGACTTATCTTATTTTTTATTATTTTTTTAAAAATAAAAATAAAAATAAAAATAAATCATATTTATGTATGCTATGTTGAAATTTGCGATAAGAGTATTATGTTAAATTTTTTGTTTTGAATTTATAACTTATGTTATATTTTCAGTTTCATTTGTTTTAGTAATATTGAATTCACATTGCAAGTTATTTTTTAATTAGGTCTGATAGATTATCTTTTTGTCAAACATTTTAATAATTTATGACATTTATTTATATATTAATCTTTTTATCAAACATGCATTTCACGATGTTAGTAGATACTTCATACTTTTAGTTTTTATGATCAATTCAATTGAAATATATTAATTTAAAAAAATATAAATCAATTATTTATTCATAATATTAGTTAAGAACATGTTTATTAATTAATATATATCTTAAATATTTAATTTAATATCATTTATATAGTTTCTTATTTGTCTAGTATAGATTTTAATGATTAATTTATATTTTTAAAATTTAATATAATATTATGATTGCAATTGTGCATCCAAACAGAACATGTGTAATTATGCCGTGACAACCAAACAAGTCAGTGTAACTACTAGACTGTGTAATTACTAGACTGATAATTACTACCCTAGTAATTACACAAATTCCAATTACCAGGTGGCTTTCCAAACAGAACCTTAGTTTTATTGGGCCTAATTAAGTATTTGGTTGGGCAGGCCACCAATATCCGGGTTCATCTCGAAAGGCCCAGATTGTTCTCGAATTCAAGTTAAGGTTGGCGAATTTGCCTTCCCCATCAAGAAATCGGAATATCAATCGAAAGAGTTTCACATATATATATATCTTACCTTGGACCGATCATTCGTTCAATATATCTGAAATACATAATCTATCGCATTGCAATAGAAGAGAAGAGAATTTGTTTGGAAGTTTTGTAGAGAGAGAAGAATGGATTTTGAGCTGAGAAGAGCAAGAGAGAAGCTAGAGCAAGAGCAGAGGGAGAGGAAACTCAAGGCCAAATTGAAATTGGACAGAGAGAAGAAAGCCAAACAAGAAGCTATTCGTCAACGTGAAGCAATTGAAGCTGTTCAGCGTGCTCGCCGACTTGATGCTGCTGAAGCCCAAGCTAAGGTCAGGTTATCCGATACACCCTTTTCTCCAATAGTTTAATCGATTTGGGAATTGGGTATTTGTTGAATATGTAGATAGTGCTTAGTTGGGTTATACTTTATAGGTGTTAGTATATTGATCTCTTGTTGAATTTTGTTGATCTGGTGGCACATTTTTGACAAGTACCTGCACAGGGCATAGTATTTGTTAGAAAACATGAATCAGTCATTGAAGGCTTGGATTAGTTGGAGGGGGGGGGGGGGGGGGNGTTTAACCCAAGAAAAGAAAAGGTAAGAAAACTAATTAAGTTAATCCAATGTCTCTCTAGTAAGATGATTATTATCGACCTAGAAAGAGAGATGGCCTTGAAAACAAGATAACATCAAATATCATCCTCTTCTACCCTCATTGAGGAGCGTAGCTCCTTTTCTTTTTTCCAGATAAGAAAAGCTATTATTTTAAAGCTTCAAGCTTCGGTTATTGCATTATTTTCTTGCTGTTACTGTTCCACTTTTGTGTATGCTATGTAATGATTTTTCTATTAGTTAAATCATGTCTGCTTTACTTCTGTATTTTATCTTTTAAAACTGATTTGATATGCGTTACTTGAGCCGAGGGTCTTTTGAAAACAACCTCTCTACCTCCCCACAAGGTAGGGGATAAGGTCTGCATACATTCTACCCTCCCCAGACCCCACTTTGTGGGATTACACTGGATATGTTGTTGTAAGCAGAACACAGTTAGTTGAAATTCTAAGATAGGATATGCTGAACTTCAGTACCTTTTGCATCCTAATAAATATTCCCAAGATCAATATTAAGTTCTCCCTCCCTAACAAGTAACAAGACATAATTATCTTAACAATGTCAAGCTTAAAATTTCACTAGCTATAAGGGAAATTTATAGCCAAACTTTGCCTAAGGCTTCACTTACCCCATAAACCTACAGGCAGATTAAGATTGCCATCATAATAGATCAACAAGGCTTATGGCTCTTACTGTAAATTGGTCTGGTCGTCGACGTTCAGATGCAAGGACATGCAACCTCATTGATGCAATTATCTCGTACTCCCTTTTCAGCACATAGCAAGTCCAGAAAGTAAAGATGTAAGCCATAACCAGATGGGTCCAGAATCTGCAAGCAGTTGTTCAAGTACTCAGGGACAGAAGCAAGAAGACATAATGAAACCACCAATCTACTTCCCCCAAAACAGGCATTTACAAGTTCAATTTTCTAAGTCGGGCACCTAACATTTGAAAATAATCAACTTGTCATCACTGTGCTTATAGTTAGTGAAACTTAAGCTTCTCTATTTTGACTCCCTGCATGTGAAACCTTACAGAGACTTTGACAATGGGTGGTTTAATCTGGTTTAGTGAAACTTAAGCTCCTCTATTTTGACTCCCAGCATGTGAAACCTTACAGAGACTTTGACAATGGGTGGTTAAGTTGGTTTAGGTTAAAACTGTCAACTTGTGACTTCTGATCCTGTATTTAATGGTTCAGCGGGACTTAAAACTTGCTTTCTTTCCCCTCTTTTTTCAGTTAAAACTTAAGACCTGTTTTCTTCACATGTCCATACTTAGAAACTCAACATTGGACGACTTGAAGGCTTACGTCTAATAAGGATATGGTGCTTTGTCTCTATAGACACCCAATAACTTCTACACGCATGATATGTTCTACTATAGTTTATAGTTAGAACATAAGATAAAGTCAATAGTTGTTCTAACTTACTGTAATTGTAGGTAGTCTTAAATTGCTCTTTATTATTTCAAGTTTGTATTTTGAACAGAGAATTCCAACAAACGAGAATTGTTAACAAACAGTTTACTTGAATATGTGCATTTGTACCTGAAAGTTGCTACCCCTTTGTATTTTGTTGCATCATCATCTCATATATCAAATTTTAGTGACTCATGAATTCTGTAAGAATAAAGTTTGATCTTTTTGAGATCTGCCATGTATTGGCTTTCGGTGAGATTAGGTACTGAAGGAAAGTGAGAATTCGTGGTATGTTTCCTTCATGTGAATTTGTTTGCTACAATGCCATGAAGATGGATGATCTGCAAGGTGCCTAAAATGACCTTATAGTGTTTCTTAGGGGTGCTAGATTTGAGAATGATAAGTGTTGGGTAACGCCAGCATCATGCCTATGGCAAGGCCCGTGAGGGGCTGTAGATTTGAAGATTGGAATATACTGTGGTGTAGTAATCCCTTGGTTTGAGGATAGGTGTTGGGTAACGGCATAACGCCAACATTATGCCTATGGTAAGGCCCACGAGGGGCTGCGGTGGCCTGGGTCCAGAGTCATGATCGAACATGGCGCTTGCTGGGTGGACTTAGTTAAGAAATAAAGCTGCGCATTTGCTATCAGCTATAGCTTTTGGCATGATGGTAAGCGCTTGATCCTAACAATAGGGTTAAAAAACTGAAAAGGCAAAAAGAAAAGAAGTGGAGGTTTTCTAAGGGGTGTTAGATAAAAAAGTGAAAAGACAAAAAGAAAAGAGGTGGTGTTTCTAAAGGGTTAGATTTGAAGGTTGGGATATACTGTAATGCAGTAACCCTGGGCATCAGGATACATTTTAAAAAGTGAGAACTCAAAAAGGAAAAGAAGTGGAGTTCATGGATGGAGGCAGTCATAGTTGAAGTTGTCCTTTTCCAATTATATTAGTTATGAAGGGCATGGAAAAATTTACAGGCGAATGTTTTCCCACTGGAAGAAAATTTTTCGTAATTTTTCTGGTGAAAAAGTGGGGGTGGTATATGATTTTGAAGGGATTCCTTTGGAGAAGTTATCTTTTTTGTGTTATTGTCAATACCATTGCACTAGCATATTATAGTTTTTCCCATCAGGCACTGGCTTTTAAAACTTTGAATCTATTTGTGGTGGTATTTCCACCATATGAACTTTTGCTGGAAAAATAGCCTCAATCGCTTTATTGTTTTATGTATTATTCCCTGATTATTGGAAACAATTTTCACTGGCACAAGGATCTCCTCCCAACAACCTCCACTATGATAGAAATTGACATTGTGTTTACAAAGGCTTCGAATAGTGCAGGATAGGTTGACCTTTATACTGCTCTGGAATAGATTAATTGCTGGAGACAAGAATGAGTGAACCTAGCTGCAAGAACATGTCTTACTCTGATTGTCTTTATCCTAGAAAGAGTTGAAATAGAATCAACTTGGATTCGGGACCGCTATTCAAAATCTTGGTGAAGCACTGCATTTGTTATCTCATGTCTGCTTTTCATGAAAAAAATATCATTGAACCCCATTTCAGCTGTATTATTGCAAAAAATGATTTGAGTAGTTAACTTGTGGGTAAAAGTTGGGCCTGTTGATCTAGTTTTAGTTTGTTACAATAAATGATATGTAGAATTGTGGCTTAGAGGGGAAAACTGATGCACTTCAATCGTTACAGGGTCTGTGGTATAACCATATGGATCTGAGTGCGTTTGAATGTATGTATAATTTTCTGCGGTAATGATTTAAAAGGTAGTTCAATTGCCGTGCTTGAGTATAAGTTAACTCTACAGCTTTCAACATCTAGGGAAAAAAAACTCTTACGTTCTTCTGGTATGCAGACTGTAGGGGCCTTATTTTTCTTAAAAAGAACATCTACTGTATTGGGATCATGAACACGAGAAAAATAAGTATACAAGATAGGGTTAGGGTTAGGGTATGAACTTTGTGACATATAAGCATTTTAATGGAAGTTAGATACAATCACGATGTTGTGCAGGCCAACAGAGATGTATTTCGGCTACTTGAATTGTGGTAGATCTGCTTCAGGTGTTTTTTCCTCCCTAGAACAAGAACAAGAAAAGAAAAGGTATACCAGGAAAAAGGAGGGGTGGGGAGGGGGGAATAGTTAAACTACCACAAGTGTCTTGTGATCTATATCAAATACTTGTTAAACTAAATGCTATCTGCCATGTTAAGAAATGAAGTGATGGTAATTGGCTAGACAACTGTTCAACAATAAAATAATAGTTGATATTTGCGGGACTTATTACCACATCATTTATTTGTTTTTAATTGATGAAGTATGAAAGCAAGCACATTTTTCTTGGATACCTAGTAAGTTAAACTACTTATTTCCCACTGGGAAAACAGAGGCGTATTCAGGATTTATAGATAATGGGTGTACTATTACAAAAAGGTGGATATAAGACATAAGTTTGATTGGTTAGATTCTTTTTACTGAAAACAATTAAAATTTTAAAATCATAGGTCCAAAATTAACTTTTATTTATCCAAACCAGTTACAAAATCTTAGAAAGAAAACTAAAAAAGATAAGACAAAAGATTCAAATTTCTAAACTCACCTAGAGAGGTGCACCCAATGATCATCGTACTACATTATATTATACTTCAAGTTTGGGTTCACGCATCTATATTTAAATATTTTTTAAAAATATAACACTACTATATATGATTTCGGGAGGGGACCATGGGTTCACGTGAACCCGGTGACCCCCTCCTGTATACGCCCCTGTGGGAGAATCACTTTAAAATTTAGAATTTCATTTGTCTTTTACCAGTTCTACTTGCCACCTTGAAGTTTTTTGACAAGTTAAGAATTTTTACAATATGTTTGTTATTTATTTGCTGCTTCCTTTCTTCAGCTGTGAGTGGTTTTCTTTACCGAAACGAACTTGTTAACACATTATATTTTCAAACCATCGCCTATTTTACTTCTCACTTGTGCTTGGTTAAACCAACATATGGATTTTTTTTATAGTATTATCTGTACTCAAATCAGATTTGCTATATTGTCGTGTCTTTCTTTTGATAAGGTAAAAATATTATCATTAAAGGTATCAAGAAGGTACATAAAAGAAAGTTCCAAAAATAAAGAAGGTATATAGAAGTACAACAGAATCAGACAGCCCGTGTAATAGACCCCAGTTGCAAAGTCCCAATTGAGTCCAAAAAGCCTATATACTGATCCATGTTCTTCTAATAAACTCTTCTTACACCAAAATAACAGATTATGAAGACAAATGTTCATCACTAATCACTCTAGCGATGTGGTTCTTTCTATTATCAAAACAACTGTTCCTTTCTTCTCAAATAGTCTGGAAGGTGCACAAAGGGATAGCCCTCCACATCTGCTTCTGAGATTTAGCTATCTTCTGCTCATTCCAGCTCTCCAGTGAACTCTTTAACATCTGAAGGCATTACCCAAACAACACCACACAAATTTAGGATAATCTTCCAGCATTGTTTAGCAAATTTACAGTGGATATTGACCGACATCAATTTCACTTCACATAGATAACACCTGCTACACAAATTTAAACCTCTCCTTTGCAGATTATCTTAGGTTAAGTATACATATCCTATTGAGAACCCATCCAAAACAGGTTACTTTGCAGAGGCTTTAGTCCATATCAATTTCCATGGCCTACTTGTCTCAAAGTGTTATCAATTCACAATTGATTGCTAAATTGTTATGCCTTAACAATTGATTTTCTGAAAACCTGTAATATTTTCAAATGTCTAGGTCAATTCCACAATGTTCTGCATGTGCATTACATACAAAAATAAAATAATATCAACCCTTTCGGGGTAAGTGTGGTTTGCAAGAATGTATTTGAATCAATCAAGTATGGATGCCCTCCTACTTCATTAACTTTACACTTGGAGATTAGTGTAAAGTGCTGTACCCAATAAACTTAGCTGAAGTTTTCTGAATATCAGTGCTCTTATGAGTTCTGTTGTTTCCTCCCCCTGGAAAAATTGTAAGCATTTGCTGATTCTCGAGATATCGACGAACTGAGGCTGAACATGCCTTGTTGATGTGGGGTGTGAATCAAAATATTAGTTTCTTATGACATGAATCAGTCCCTACCTCCATGCTACCTACTAAGTGAGAAATTTATTGATATTTTTATTGGATCCATTGGGACTGGCGGAGGCTCGAACCGGCAGTTTCTGCCTTGACAGGGCTAACCAATTGAACTACAATCCCAGAGAAATATGGGATCTAGCAGTAGATCTGATTGTGAAAGACCTATTGCTCGATACTTCATGGGTAGAGCCAAAGCGTGTGAACAATACAATTTCTCAATAACATCAATTAGTTGATTAAATATTAACTTAAAGTATAAAGTAAAGGCTCTGTTGTATTTTATACTTGTTGGTAATCTATGGTCAGCTTCCCTTCGTAGTACCCTACGCCAAGCTGCCTCCTTGAGAGAGAGATGTAATATATGATAGCCACAGTTTTGTAGTACTATCCCTTTCCTTAAATTTTTCTACATTATTTTTGCTCTGTAGTTCAAATTGTACTTGTTTTTGGTTGAGGGATCATGGGGTTTAAGCTACTTGCTATGGTTATTCTATCTGTGTTAGACAGTTCAAATGAATTTACAAATGTTGGGACCAGTTCATGCGTCCATTTCTTATGCTTGATTACATATCTAAACCATTATAATCTGTTGTCAGATTGGGTTGTACATAGACAAAATTTTCCTTTTCTGATTATCAATTAGAAGAAATTAGCTGGCTCCATTCTAGTGTAGCGGTCAAGGTGGTGTAATATTTTTCCTTATTAAGAAAAGTAGCCGGCTCTGTCATCCCTATTTGTCATGTGACCTATTACTGATGTCAAGCCGTCTTGAGTAAATTAATGATGGAAGGGAAGGCCTAACCCTTTCAATTTTTCTTTAACAGGCAACCCAGCAAATTGAAGAAGAATTGCTTGCTGGACGAGGAGTTGCATTTTCTCGTGTTTTGGAAGCTGTACCTTATGAGGGTGCCGGAGATAAAATTAAATTGCCACCATCTTGCTTCACTGAATTGTCTGATCAGGGTGCCTTTGACAAGGGACCTCTACACTTCAGGGTGTCTGTCATTCACCAATCTTCTCTTTCGAACTTGAAGGATGCAGAGCAGAATAAGCGGACAACACATGCTGGAGTCCTGGAGTTCACTGCAGATGATGGTGTTGTAGGGCTTCCTTCCCATATATGGAGTAACTTATATCCTGCAGAGTCGCCAATGGTTCCCATGGTTGAGGTGTGTTATGTCTGGCTCTTAAAAGGAACTTATGCAAAACTTCAGCCAGTTGAAGCAGGATTTTCTGATATCCCTAATCACAAGGCAGTTCTTGAAACAAGTCTTCGTCAGCATGCGACGCTTTCAGAAGGCGATGTACTTACTGTTAATCATGGTGTTCTGACATATCATTTACGTGTTCTTGAACTAAAACCTTCTTCGAGTGTGTCTGTTCTAGAAACAGATATAGAGGTTGATGTAATCGGTGCTGATCCAACTGCTGAGAGCACAAGTCAGCCTGTATTGCAACCTCTCGAATTGGGCAAGTTAGATTCTGGGGTGGTTGCAGAAGGAAGCTATGTATATTACAAGTTCCAAATAGGCGATGATATCTGGGGAAAAATCTCTTCAGGAGATGCTGAAATTGAGGTAAAAATAGAATCAGAGAACCAAGATGTGGATACTGACCTCTATGTTTCCCGACACCCATTGCTATTCCCTACACAGCACCAGCACGGTTGGTCATCTCATGACATCGGTTCAAAAGCTTTGGTCCTTAACTCCAGGGATCTCGACCTTGGACCTGGTACTTACAGTATTGGCATCTATGGTTTCAAGGGCACAACCAAGTACAAGGTGTCAGTTAGCATACGAGACAAATCTAATTTAAAGATTGGACAGCAAGCTGTCTCTTCCACATTGTCTGTTGATGCAGATACAGTAGAATGCCAAAATTGTAAACATTACATACCTTCCAGGAGTATAGCACTACATGAAGCTTACTGCAGGAGGCACAATATCATCTGTCAGCATACTAGTTGTGGGGTTGTTCTAAGGAGGGATGAGGTCAAGAACCATGTCCATTGCGAAGAATGTGGGGTAGCATTTCAGAAAGAGGAAATTGAGAAGCACAAGAAAGTATTTCATGTCCCGCTGAATTGCCCTTGTGGAATAGTCCTTGAAAAAGAAAAGATGGTAAGGTTATATTTCCCTTTTTAAAATTTATTACACACTTTTTTTATTGGCTTGTTCATCTAACAGCTTCTGGTAACAGGTTCAACATCAATCTGTGGAGTGTCCCTTGCGACTTGTAACATGCCGGTTTTGTGGAGACATGGTCCAAGCAGGGACTTCAGCAGCAGATGTGAGGGATCGCTTAAGAGGACTTACACAGCACGAGAGTGTTTGTGGATCAAGAACTGCCCCTTGTGATTCATGTGGGCGTTCAGTCATGTTGAAGGATATGGACATACACCAAGTTGCAGTCCACCAGAAAAATTGATCATCAGCAAATCTTCTATTTCTTCTCTGGTGTCTTTGGATATAAAATGCTGGCTGAACTGTAAAGCTCTGGCTATTGATTCATGTATTCAGGCAGTTGTATATTTTAGTTTTTATTTGTCATTCTCAACCACTTTAAGGGTTTCAAGGCAAAGGGAGGGGTGGATTGATGATTTGTAGCTCCCTTTGCTGTGACTTTGAAAATATTATCAATTTATCGTCAATGCTTAGTACCTTGTATGTATAGATCTGGGCAACACAACTCCACATATAACTTGATGATTTTTCGCTATAAGCATTTCCCTATCAGTGTTTGGTGGAATGGGGTGCACCATTTGCTTGGGGAGAATGAACACAGGCTCCATTATCCGTTCATCCTTCCACCATTTCACCATTTATTGTTATGTCACATTCTGGTGTTGTCACGATCCCAACTATACCCTAGATGTGATATGGCGTACAAGATCCCGAGAGACCCTATAGAGGGCATTTAGCATACATCATACAAGATAATAGAGTTTAAAAAGATTTAAAAGACAAACTTCAAAACATAGAGTTTTATAAAACGAAGTGGAAATCTAAATCTAAAAATACGTCTCAAAGTCATCTAGTACATAAGAAGTTCTCGGGACGTAACCCGTACATCAAGTTCAAAAGTGAAATATAAAGACAAAATGAAGTAAAGGCCTGGTCCTCGGAACATGAGGACTCACTAATCTTCAATCTTCTACTAATAGATCCTTAGTCACAAATATGAGAGATTGGAGCGTCAGACCCTACATTAGTGAAACAATGTGCAAGAGTATGCATTAGTACAAAAATGTACTAAATATGATAGCCATGCATAAAAGTATGAAATCATGCTAAAAAAGATATTTTCATTATATGCAAAGATCAAGTTAAAACATAAGATAAGAAGTTAGAAAAACATAATCGTAATCATGATCAATGCAAGTTAATTCATCTTTTAAAATACATGAGAGATACTTTAAAGGTAATCTTGGTTCATTATTGTGGGAAGTAGCCTTAACCGACATAGAGACCATGCGAGCTAGGGGTGTGCACTATTCGGATTAAACCAAATAACCAAACCAAATCAAATCGAATTTTTATTTGGATTGGTTTTTTGGTTTTTTGGATTGGTTTTGGATTAATAAATTACTTTGTTTGGTTTTTTGGTTTGGTTTCGGATTTTAAAAAATAAAAACCGAAAAACCAAAAAAAACCGAATTTTATATATATATATATATAATGTTTAGGTTTAGAATTAAGTTGGAGTTAACCACTTTTGTTCCTTTTTGGTTATTGCCTTTCATGATTACGTTTATATTTTATGTTTGAATTACATCTATAATAGATATACTTATAAGTATTGTGTTTTAAGTTTTACTTATGATTTATGTTAGAAAGAATATTTAAGGGATTAAATATTATTCCTTTGGTTATATATGTTATTAATTATTGACATAACCGAATAACCAAACCGAAAAAAGCTGAACCAAATAGAGGAAAATCAAACCAAACCAAACCAAATTTATTTTGGATCGGATTGGGTTACACTTTTACAAAACTAAAAACCAAAAATCCAAACCGAATAGTGTAAAACCAAACCAAAAAACCGAGTGCACACCCCTAATGCGAGCTATAACATGGACCCCCGATGCCTCCCACACCGAAAATGGTTGTCCTACTTGCCAAGGTAGAACCATGAATCTGAGCTAAAGTGGATTCACTAGCTAATGTCTATCTAGACAATCATCCTATGGGGGCACATAGGTAAGGGATACGGAGATTGCTACTAGAAATCCGGCCTCAACTCCGGAGAGCTTCCATCTCAATATCCTCTCGGTGCTAAGCATAAATCCCATGAAGTAGTTATGAATCTTAACTTGTCTTATCTTTAAATGACATGGGTAGTCGCCGCTCGGGATAACTCCTTAGACTATGCGTGAAAAATCTTTCACCGTCCATGATTTTTTCATAATAGCTTTTAAAACCCATAGTCATTCACTTCATGCTAGAGATACCCCTAATACTAATGGAAATAGTTTTAAAATCATGGTCTCTAATCATTGATGGCATATCCAAATACTATACTAATCAAGACCTAATTTAGGAAAATAGCCCAAAAAGCATTGAGGGCAAATCTAGATGTCATTCATGTCATATGGCCAAGCTTCATAGAACATATAGACCCTCTCATTTATAAGCTTGCTTGAGTCATAAACATACTTTCATGAACATGCATTCTTTTCAATAATTCATAAACTTCATCATGTTTTCAAAGTCAAAGCATCTTCAAATTCATTTACATCAATTTCATAAAGAGAAGGCATGCATATTTTCATAAATTCATCTTTCATAGTTCAAGACCCACATTATATCACCATAGCTTAGAAAACATGGGTTATGCATGAGTTCATGAAAATTCATCTTAAAAACATGCAATTACTTCAATTCATGCATAAAAAGTCATAAAATAATCAATTGCACAGACATTGGAAAGAACCCATGACAATTGAACAAAATCCTAACTTAATTGGGGAATCTAACTTTACACAATTGGAGAATTTGGGAACTCTATGGAGGAAAGGGATCCATAGATGAAATTCCTAAAAAGGGCTTGTAAATACAGAAATAAACACCAAAAAACTGGCGCGAGTATACGTGGTGGGTCCCCAACTCATTACGGAGGTCCTCATAAAGTTTTTTGAGAAATTTTTTTTGGGTGCTCCGAGGCGCCAGATCCATGAGCTACACACGGAAAATCGAGGATTTTGAGTAATTTCCTAAAAAAGAGTTTCTAAATGAGGATATAAGCGTTAAAAAAATGGTGTGAGTATACGTGATTGTTCCCCAACTCATTACGGAGATCCTCATAATTTTTTTTGAGAAAAAAACTTTGGGTGCTCTGGGCGCCAGATCCATGGGCAATAATACACGAAAAATCGAAGATTTTGGATAATTTCTAAAAAAAAGCTTGTAAATACGAAAATAGGCGTTCAAAAAATGGTGTGAATATACATAGTGATTCTCCAACTCATTATGGAGGTCTTTATAAAGTTTTTTGTGAAAATTGTTTTGGATGCTCCGGGGCACTAGATCCATGGGCTATATCACATGAAAAATTGAGGATTTTGGATTCTTAAAAAAGGGTCTGTAAATGCAGAAATAGGCATTAAAAGATGGTGTGAGTATACGTGGTGGTTCCCAACTCATTACAGAGGTCCTCATAAAGTATTTTGAGAAATTTTTTTTGGGTGCTCTGAGGCGTAGATCCATGGGCTAACACACGAAAAATTGAGGATCTTGGGTAATTCCTAAAAAGGGTTTGTAAATGCGGAAATATGCGTTAAAAAATAGTGTGAGTATACGTGGTTGTTCCCCAACTCATAAAGGAGGTCCTCATAAAGTTTTTTGAGAAATTTTTTTTTGGGTGCTCCGGGGTGCCAAATAATGGGCTATATATCATACGAAAAATTGAGGATTTTGGGTAATGATGAAATAATGTCTGTAAATACGGAAATAGGCGTTAAAAAATTGGTGTAAGTATACGTGGTGGTTCCCCTACTCATTACGGAGGTTCTCATAAAGTTTTTTGAGAAATATTTTTTGGGTGCTTCGGGCGCCAGATCCATGGGCTTTAACACACGAAAATTGAGGATTTTGGGTAAGTTCCTCAAAAAGGGGATGTTAATGCAAAGATAGGCGTTAAAAATGATGTGAATATACGTGGTGGTTCTCAAACTTATTACTGAGGTTCTTATAAAATTTTTTGAGAATTTTTTTTTGGGTGCTCGGGGGCACAAGATCCATGGGTGATAATCACACAAAAAATTGAGGATTTTGGGTAATTCCTAAGAAAGAGCCTGTAAATAAGGAAATAGGCGTTAAAAATTATGTGAGTATACGTGCTGGTTCCCCAACTCATTAAGGATGTCTTTATAAAGTTTTTTGAGAAATTTTTTTTGGGTGCTTCGGGCGCCAGATCCACGGGATATAACACACGAAAAATAAAGAATTTTGGGTAATTCCTAAAAAAGGACTTGTAAATGCGGAAATAAGCGTTAAAAAATAGTGTGAGTATACATGAGGGTTCCCTAACTCATTACAGAGGTCCTGATAAGGTTTTTTGAAAAAATTTTTTTGGGTGCTCCGGGGCGCAGATCCATGGACACACGAAAAATCGAGGATTTTGTGTAATTCCTAAAAAGGGGTTGTAAATGTGGAAATAGGAATTAAAAAATGGTGTGAGTATACGTGGTGGTTTCCCAACTCATTACGGAGGTCCTTATAAAGTTTTTTGAGAAATTTTTTTGGGTACTCCGAGCGCCAGATCCATGGACTATATAACACACGAAAAATCGAGGATTTTCAGTAATTTCTAAAAAAAGCTTGTAAATGCGAAAATAGGCGTTAAAAAAATAATGTGAGTATACGTAGTGGTTCCCCAACTTATTACGGAGGTACTCATAACATATTTTGAGAAAACTTTTTGAATGCACTGGGGCGCCAGATCCATGGGCTATACACTCGAAAAATCGAGGATTTAGGGTAATTCCTAAAAAAGGGTCTGTAAATGCAAAAATAGACGTTAAAAATTGTGTGAGTCTACTTGGTGGTTCCCCAACTCATTACGGAGGTCCAAATAATGTTTTTTGAGAATTTTTTTTTAGGTGCTCCGGGTGCCAGATCCATGGACTACAACACACGAAAAATGGAGAATTTTGGGTAATTCTTTAAAAGAGCTTGTAAATGCGGAAATATGCATTAAAAAATGGTGTGAGTATACGTGGTGGTTCCCTAATTCATTACATAGGTTCTCATAATGTTTTTTGAGAATTTTTTTTGAGTGCTCCTGGGCGCCAGATCCATGGGCTATAACCTATGAAAAATCAAGGATTTCTGATAATTCCTAAGAAAGGGTCTGTAAATGCGGAAATAGGCGTTAAAAAAATAGTGGGAGTATACATCGCGGTTCCCCAACTCATTACGGAGGTCCTCAAATAGTTTTTTGAGAAAAAAATTATGGGTGCTCCGAGCGCCATATCTATGTGCTGTAACACACGAAAATCGAGGATTTATGGTAATTCCTAAAAAAGGGCTTGTAAGTGCGTAAATAGGCGTTAAAAAATGGTATGAGTATACGTGGTGGTTCCCCAACTCATTACGGAGGTTCCCATAAAGTTTTTTGAGAATATTTTTTGGATGCTCCGGGGAGTCAGATACATGGGTTATAACACGAAAAATTAAGGATTTTGGGTAATTTCTAAAAAGGGCCTGTAAATACAGAAAAAGGCGTTAAAATGGTGTGAGTCTACATGGTGATTTCCCAACTCATTACCGAGGTCCACATAAAGATTTTTGAGAAAATATTTTTGGATACTCCGGGTGCCTGATCCATGGGCTACAACATACGAAAAATGGAGGATTTTGGGTAATTCCTAAAAAAAGGCTTGTAAATGCAGAAATACGTGTTAAAAATGCTGTGAGTATACGTGGTGGTTCCCTAACTCATTACGGAGGTCCTCTTTGAGAAAAAATTTATGGGTGCTCCGAGTGCCAGATCTATGTTCTATAACACACGAAAAATTGATGATTTAGGGTAATTGTTAAAAAAGGGTTTGTAAGTGCGTAAATAGGCATTAAAAATTGTGTGAGTATACGTGGTGGTTCCCAAACTCATTACGGAGGTCATCATAAAGTTTTATGAGAATTTTTTTTTGGATGCTCCGGGGCGCCACATCAATGGGCTATAACACGAAAAATCAAGAATTTTGGGTAATTCCTAAAAATGAGTCTGTAAATACAGAAAAAGACGTTAAAAATGGTGTGAGTCTATGTGGTGATTCTCCAACTCATTACGAAGATCCACATAATTTTTTTTGAGAAAATATTTTTGGGTACTCCGGGTGCCAGATCCATGGGCTGTAACACATGAAAAATAGAGAATTTTGGGGAATTCTTAAAAAAAGGCTTGTAAATGCAGAAATAGGCGTTAAAAAATGTTGTGAGCATATATAATGATTCCCCAATTCATTACAGAGGTCCTCATAAAATTTTTTGAGAATTTTTTTTTTGCTGGCACCAAATCCATGGGCTATAACACATGAATGTTGACACCCAATTTTGGGCCTCCAAAATATAGATTAATCATTGTGCTTCTTTAATTTCAAAACGATTTCGAATAATTAGTTCTAGAAAATTTAAAATAAGTAAATAAAAAAATATATATATATATATAAATAATATATATATATAATTAAATAAAAATATTTTCAAGTCATTTTAAATAGTTTATCACTTATTTATAATTTTTAAATAATGTACGTGTTATGTATATAATTACCATATTTTATGAATATTCAAAGTCGTCTCAAAAAGAGTTTGTTTTAATTAAATATTCAATTAAATTAATTTGGTTTAAAATACTTATAAGTTATTTAGTTTATTAGTTTAATCATTCTTATTTTAGGGTTATTTTATTTTGTTGATTTGAAAAGTGCATTTTGTTGATTTACGTTCTTTAAGTTTTGGCGGTAGTTTATGTTAATTAGTTTATAATCGAATTATTTATTTTATTTCGTTAATATTAAGAAGCTCATTAATTAATTTATATTAATTCGTCTTATTTAGTTACTAGCCGAATTAACTAAAATAATTCAATTTGGCTAGATTGTTAATTCATCTACCTAACCCCTTTTATTGCAATTTTAGCCTCTTTTACCCTATCATTTAACTCAATATTTGCAAGACCATATTTTGGCCCAAATGCAATTCCAATCTGCCAGCCCAACCTTAATACATTATATACAACAATACCCCAACCAAATTTCCCAGCCCACCTCTTAATTCCCCTGACCCAGCCCAAAACAAAAGCAAGAAAAAACTATCCACCCATACGTAACAATACATATAATACACAACATGACAACAACAACAATACTTGACTGACCCCACCCCTATACCCTTTATTCTTCTTCTTCTTCAAACGTCCTTATCCCCATTAATGTTGCAACAGAGCAACAGCAGGCACAAGTATTTGCCCTTTCCTCTTCCGGAATAGGGTGAAAAAACTCAGAAAAAGGAGGTCTCCCTAAAATGGTGAAAGTTTGGAGTTTGAAATTTGAATGGGCCTCGTCCCCATCCGAAAATCTCCCGCCTACTCACCCATTTTTGCCCTAATTTTGTTGATAAATAGTTCAAGATCCTTCATTGTTAAGGGGGGAGATTTTTTTTTTGAGTCTGAAAAGTTTATGTTGAAGAAAGTTTCAAAAATAAAATAAAATAAATATAAATACAAGAAGACATACAAGGAAAAATCAGTAGTGAGACTCAAGCTAGAATCGATAAAAAATTTTCTTTGTGCTTGCCATTGGAAAAACTTATCGGAATCTCGTTGTGGTGGTGAAGTTGCCGTTCCTCTGCTCGCTCTGTCTCGGTGCCGCTGCCCTCGAAAAGGTGATACTCATTTTGATTTATGTCTCCTTTAGTTTAATGTGACAACTGTTTGGATCCCGAACTGCATATAATGTTTAAAATGTTAAAGTTCGAGAGTATGTTTGACTCATCGTCGGATGCAAATCAATATTGCAACTCGATCGTTATTCGTTTTGTTGTGGTTTGTTTGGTCCGCTTTGAAGGTTTGAGGATTTTATTTATTCGTGATACCTTTTCTCATTATTAACTGTCTCGTTTGGATGGTTGAGATAGTCGGAGATTTAGTTGTGAAGTTCGAAATCACCTTCTATAAGTGATTTCGGCTTTTCGTAATCCGATACACAACTTGTTCCCATTCTCTGCTCATTCCGATTTAATGTAGATCCATGGGTTGTTTAACTCCCTTTTTATGTCTGCTTATAAATGAGTTTTTTTTTT